>NC_136953.1:9702783-9760283 GCF_949987615.1 Pollachius pollachius | reverse complement strand
TTCTACCATTCAATTAAATGTTTTGGGGTTTCTCCATGGCAAGTTTCCTCTCTGCCCTGAGGCGGACTCTTAGAGTTCAACAGGTGGTGGCGCGCAAGGTTGGACCGCCCCCTACAGGTTCTATTTATATACAAAGACTTCCCCAGTGACCGTGCTCGACCAAGGAGTGAGCTCCGTTTTAAAAGTCTTCGACGTTCCAAATGTCTCCGACGTTACACACCCCGAATGACTCCGAGGCGCTTAAAAATCATTAACGGTATTTGGATGACGCATGTTTAACTTAGTGCTCTGCTAGAAAAGCGTTATATTACTTCATCATATACTAATATTTTCCAGGATTATATTACGAATTTCAGACCTCATCCTGGATTTTATATTAATCTTGATAGTTTTGATAGCAATCATAGTCTAGCTATAATTTCTTGATTATGAAGGAGGCTAATATAAGAAAGGCCTATCTTCTTAGGCCTATCGATGTGTTATACGTGTGTGTGTCAGTGTGTGTTGTTATTCTGACTCAGAACACACAATAACATCACATGCAATGAAGGACAAGATCATTTACACAATAGCCAAGAGGCTATTAATAGCTTTGCCTAATGATAGCTAGTGATAGCGTGGTCATATTATAAACATTGCCAAATAATCATAAAAAACCCATTTGGAGGATTTGTAAAATTCCCCTTGGCATGATGTGCCAGATGGATATGGAGAGGGGAAAATAATATCTGTCTCTGTTTCCCCCCCCACGAAGCAAGACCCAATGTGTGCGTTTGTTTATGCCAACAGTGTAATATTGTGGACACAACATTTGGATGAGTGGGTGTAGAGAGAGAGAGAGAGAGAGAGAGAGGGAGAGAGGCTGAGGGAGGGAGGGAGGGAGGGAGGGAGGGAGGGAGGGAGAGAACATGGGGAGGAATAGAGAGAGGAGATTAGGCGTGTTTAAAGCAGTGGTGCTGTTGTTTGTGTGTCTCTGGCGTACAGTGGAGTCATCGAGAGGCCAGCGATGACTGGGAGGCTCTGCTGTCAGATCGCATCGCCGTCTTCCTCCTCCCATCCTCCTCCTCCTCCTCTTCCCAGGGCGCTCCTCCTCCTCCTCGTCCTACTCCTCCCCCTTCTCTCTTTTCATGCCTTCCATTCGGTCCAAACCAAAAGCCTTCCTCAGATCTCTCTCTCTCTCTCTCTCTCTCTCTCTCACCCACTCTCCTCCTCTCATGCTCTCTTTTCCCTCACATTTTCTCTATCTCTCTCCTTGTTTCTCTCTCTCCTCCCCCTCTCCCCCTCCTCTCTCTCTCTCTCTCTCTCTCTGTACTGTTGTCATGTAGATCTACCTTGCGCCTTACAGTTCATCCAAGGGTCGCGACCCTGGGTTGACCCCTCGTTGACCCCGGGCCGTGGGCTAGAGGTTAGCTCCTCTGCCAACAGCTGCAGCTGCAAAGCCCAGATAATCCCACACCTCACACACCGATTATAAAGGCACATCCAGGGCAGGTGTGTGTGTCTGAGTGTGGGTTTGTGTGTGTGTGTGTGTGTGTGTGTGTGTGTGTGTGTGTGTGCGTGCGTGCGTGTGTGAGTGTGTGTGTGTGTGTGTGCTCGTGCGGCCAATGGCCTGCTATACACATCAGATCATTGGACTCAAAGCCCACTGATCCGGCGTCTCAGAACAACACTGTAGGGCAGAATATTTACTCACCATTATACTAACATATAGGCCTACACAAACCGACCGTTTATAATAATAATAGTAATAGGCCTACATAGCACATATATGCAGCGTAGGGAATTACGGTCAAATCGCAAATGGGCCGGTTGACGGGTAGCCTATTTTTTTTTTAACTAGCCCATATGTAAGGAATAAAATAAAAAGAAGAAAACAAAAAGATCAACTCTTCACAGAATCGAGTAGTGAGTGTTTGTGCAATGATGATCAGCCAAGGCCGCTTTATACAGCTAAGAGGCGGAGACTAGCCTTGAGGCTGCGTTTCAGCCACGAAGAGGTGACGGCCTAGGGGAACTGCAGACCCACACGTTTAGCCTCCCTCTTCGACCCCAAACGCTTCGTATATACTATCAAGAACGAAAAACGGACCGGATTAACCGGGTATCTTTCGCGATGAACTGCGATTTTCTGGACTGACGGACAACGTCCGGTATCAAACTTCTCCCTGAGGTTCGTTCTCAGCAGCAGGCCTACTATCAGGCCTGTACGAGTAACGTTGGTATTAAAACAAGTAGGCTACATCTCCGTTGATCGCCTGTAGACTATACTCTGATCAAGAGGTTATATATTGTTTCTAAAAAAGTCCAAATGAAAAGCAAACGAGTCAATTAATAAACGAATAAATTAGGTCTAGATATAGGCCTTAATAACTCATGAATGCCACGTTGGCCTATTTATTTATTTTGTGGCGGTTGAATGATTAGAATATATTGGGTATAAACAAATTAAATGAATAATGAGCCAAACATATTTGTTATTTTTTTATAGCTATGTCAATATTATTATTATTTATTTTATTTACAAATTAGGATGCAGTAGGCCTAGGAAGATGAGACGTTCCCTCCCGCATGGATTCCACCGGATCGCTAGGGCCTAATGTTCAACGACAAGTTCACCTTCAGCCACACTGTGACGATTCATTAGCAAAGGTCAACATGACAACGTGTATGAGAAAATTAGGTTTGCATCTGAGAGATGAACGGAAATAAACGGGTTCATTAGGCCTACTTTATAAGACGCATATAATATCAAATAGTAGGCCATTAAGGACTACTCCAATTATGTAGGCGATATATTAAAATGCACGCTCTTATCTTTTTATTGTATGCAATAGACCTAATGCGTTTTTTTATGGATAATTCATAGGCCTATACTGCGGAATAATTCATTTGTATTATTTATTGTATCATTACAGAGCACAATTATGCTTTCCTTATTATGCATATACATGTAGGTATCTAGGCCTATATATTTTTAAAGATAGTTAATGTAGCCGAGTGATTTCCACTTGCCGTTCTCATTTTATGCAATGATCCGCCCAGCAGTGGAACTAATCTCAGCGGGTGGTTTGAGGTTTGGTTTGTTGGGGTTTGTTTTACGTTGGGGACGGAGCACCTGCGGTCTTGTCATGGACCTATAAAGATAGGGGGTCTTGTGGGGATAGTTAGAGTCTGCTGGAAAAGTTCCCTAAAGGTAGGCGTACTTTTCCCGTGCCCGCCTTGTTTTAACCTTACATTGCTAATAGTGTAAGCCAGTGGTTTATTCGTTTAGTTTGTCTTTAGTTTAGTGTGTGCCCGGCTGCGGTGAATTCTTACCATTTGTGTCATGTTTTGTTGTGTGTGAAATAAACGGCAAGAAGCTAATGACAAACAATTGTGTATGTATTATAAAGCAACGACACGACGAGTAGGCTCCTATGTGCCCCGTTCAAGGGCCTTTTTCTTTTTTACATTTTTGGCCCAAACCTCCCTGTAGTAGGCCGAACACAAGGCGTCCTTCCTGTGGTTACATAACAAACATTCCTTTTTGCAATTTAACATAGAAGTATGGAAATTCAGTTTAAGGAATAATCAATGATGTAACATCCAATTAAAATGTTTGGATTTTGCTTTACCTGACAGAACTACTGTTTGAATGAACGCATGCCCTGGCTAATACAGGGATATAATGCCATACGAAAAAATAAATATATATATAAATATATATAACTATTAAATCCTTGCTCCTTAGTGACACTGTATACACCACACTTTTGTGGTTAATCTGGCCTAACCAGTCAATCAAAATACGCAGAAAATACTCTAAAAAGTAGCTTCATAATTGTGCTCCAACCAATGATCTTCATGTCAGCCGCCGCAACGCTAGCGGGTTGAATAAAACAGGAGTGAGGGCAGTAAATAAAGAGGCTTTCTGAATTATTAACTAAACAGAGCTCTGCTCCTCTTCATCACCGTCATCATCTTTCTCCTCTTCTCCAGAATAACACGGCCTTGTCCTCGTTCTGGTTGAAAGGTTGTGATGTTCCAGAGGTCGTGAACTCTGGGTGGAGATGTTCATGGGCTGAAGAAGGAGTGGCCCTTAACCCATGGACCTGCTGCAGCTGAATGACGTTGATGGGTCACCGGGTAGACAATCATCCCTCGTGGGACCAACAACCCCCCCTAACCCCCTCTCCCCGCCAACATGAGGTGAAATTGAATAACAAGCTTAAATACACAGACACACAGATTGCATTTGGCTTGCTAGTTGTGGAATTGGCCGCGTAGCGACAATGCCCTCTTGAAACTTTGAATTACAGAGCTTTTCCGAACTTCTTATGATAAAGACCAAATGTTTTGAGGTGAAACACTGCTTTTTGGTTTTGTCTTAATGATTTCTAATTGTAGAGAAAGACATTCTTCTTCTTCTTCTTCGTGGGGATCATATGAAAAAAATACTTTTTTTTTTAAAATTTACAACCCACACGCATCACTTCTGCTGAAATCACAAAAACAAAACTGGTCTGTATAAGTTTGTGTTCCACTTTTAAAATAGTTCTGGCAATGGCTGAATAATTGTGCCCACAAAAACAACAACTGTTTAATTAACGCTGTTTTAATTAAGGTTACTGAAGCAGAGGAATTTCAGATTTGTCAACACATGTGACTATAGGAATCTCTTGACTGACACACACACACACACACACACACACACATGCACACACACTGTCCATCAGTGATTCAGTGCTTTAGTGCGTGTTTAAATTTGGTCAGACACCTAAGACTGCAACCTTCACCCAGTCATTCTTTAAAAAAAAAGAAATTTAACAAAAATCCCAATCTCAAAATCAATGATGAATCAACTACAAAAAACACAGCCAGGAGACAAAGATGTCTGGTCGCTGTTATGTTGAAATGATATTAAGTTCCCCTGTTTTGAAAAGCATCTGCAGGGGAGGGCGAGGTTGAGATTCTCAGTTCCTTCTTTGTTTGTGCTGTTGGATATAAATTACTTTTGAAGTTATTTAGTTTGGCCAGCCATACACGCCATCGATTAGGCTGCTGCAGGTCATTGCCTGATATTGTTCAAACGACATCATGTGGAACCAAAATGAAGACAGTCCAGTTGCAGGTAAGACCCATGGTAAATTAATAAATGGGCCTCAATGAACTCTGTGTACTATTGTTAATTGTAGCATTATTGATGCATTGAGTTTGGGAGGGGTTTGCATTTTATGTTTTGTAAAATACACTGTCATATATACTTTGGTATTACTTTTAAAGTAAGAAACCTGTAAAATGTTTTCATTTTGTGGTTTAAAATGTGTATTGGCTGAATGTGTTTTATAATCACTCTCACTTTGTGAGAGAGCACTTTATGTTCCTTCCTGAAATGTGAAAACATCTTTTTAAAAGAATCACTAAACAGTCAAAGTAAGCAGAGAGAGAGAGAGAGAGAGACGGAGAGAGAGAGAGAGAGACGGAGAGAGAGAGAGAGAGAGAGAGAGAGAGAGAGAGAGAGAGAGAGAGAGAGAGAGAGAGAGAGAGAGAGAGAGATGCGTTGGTCAGTTGTGTCAACAAAACAGACACGTAATTGCGATAATATTCTCTTTTTGCTCTCCCTGTGCTCTGAATCATGTTTGGCAAATCCACAAAAAAGAGAAGAATCTCGTAAATTTCCTTTTGAATGCTGAATCCCATAATTTTAGTTTCCTAGAACGTCCCCATGCGGGGGGGGCTCTTGTTTGAGCAGCCTTGGGGCTGTTTGGATGAAGTCTAAAGGGGTTTGTCACAGTTGTTGTTTTTTGTTTTACAAATGTACTATTTTCCCAATGGAGAGTTGCAGTTGGCCTCTCTTCCACCGCAAGACTAACTACCCAAAGTGAAACACAGAAAATAGGATAAAACGCATCCAACACATCTCTGTTCCCTGATTCTACTTCCTGTATCCCACGGGGTTCTTCCATTGGTCCTACCATTTCCTCTTGAGGTCAAAGGGCGACGGAGACAAGAGGCCGCCCTGTATGATAACAATCTTCTCCTTTTAGTGTTGGTCTCCTCACCTTATTTCTCATCTATTCATGTTTAAACCAAAAAATTCTCCTTCCTCACCCCAACAGAGTCTGAGAGAGAGGGCGATTGTTATTTTTCCTCAGACGACGATGAAGATGGTGAAAACATTCAGGTAAAACTGATGGCAATGTGTAGAGATCTGGTTGATTTGATACCTTTGCATATCCTTTTATGAATGCCGAGAGATGGGGGCCGTAATGTTGGACCAATGGATTGTCAATGCCATAATAACCATGTGTCCCTTCTGTGTTGTTAGTGTGCTATCTTGGCGCGACAAAGGGACGAGGCCAATCAGAGGCTGTCTGACTTGGAACAAGGTGAGCGTTCGCATGCGTGTCGAGACCACGGAGCACTGGAAGTGAAACTTTTCTTCAGGCTCATCGCAATTTGGTGGCTGGGGTTGTTTCGGTGCGTGTTGTGCGATGTTGCGCTGTATTGTTTTTGGTTGGACGATGGTCTGGTGTTTTGTTCGTTTGACGACGATTGGGTTGTTTTACTGTGTTGGTTTGCATTGCGTTGTGTCCTGTTCGGAAAGTTGGTTGCCAACCAAGCAACACATTCGAAAAACAGATCCCACACCACAACATACCCAGCGCAACATACCGTACAACATCAATGAATTCATCACATTGGATTCCACCTCCTGTCCACAGTGTCCTCCCAGCTGCTGCAGGAGATGGATGTCCTGGAGACGCAGTTCCAGGTGGAGCGCTCCTGCAGGGAGAACGCCCAGGCCCTGGCTGTCAAGGTGCTCCCTGGCCCCTCCTATCCACCTCCTGGCCCCTCCTCCTCCTGTTCCTCCCTTCTCTTCCTCCTCTTGGTCCCTCCCCCTCCTCTTGTCCCCCCCAGCTCTTGGCCCCTCCTCCTTCATTTCTTTCAACATTAATTCATCGATACTTTGTGTTTATGAAGTTTAAGTTGCTAAGCATTTGTGGCTAGATATCTACTAATGAATAAATATGAAATAGCAAAACATTTGGCGGTACAGTATTTATAAATGCTTGATGCTCTATGCTGTTGTCGTCGTCGTCGCCCTGGTTTCCTAGGTGACCAGAGAGAACAGGGTCCTGAAGAGGAGGAGCCAGATGATGATGCCTCTTATCGAGGAGCTGCCTGAGCAAATGGCGGACGGCGTGATGATGGCCGACCCCCTGGCGGACGCCGCGGAGGAGGGTCTGGAGGAGGATGGCAGCGGCGAGGCGGACGCCGGTCTGCACAGCCAGGCCAAGATGGACGGTGAGCATGCTGCCTGTCCGAACTATCAGCTTGTTACTCGCTGTGCTGAACACAGTGAATGTTCAGTGCAGTAGTTCTGTTACAACTCAGTCGTTACAACAGAACTACTACGTACTGCATGGAACGTTTAGTGTTTTGACTAGCTAATAATCGACATTCTGCACTGAATGTCTTGGGATGACTACTCTTTGTTCTGGCATACTTTGGGAAAAACAACCCAAAACAAGCAACAAAAAAAACAATATCAGAACACAAACGAAAACCAATCTTAAAGCTGCAAATCATGACCCATATGCAAGCTTGCAGATGTTGGTCTTCAGCTCTGATCAACTCGTAGTCATAGTATCATAGTATGGAAAACATAGACAAATCACACTGGGAACAGAGTTAAAAGCAATAAAGACATGATGATGAAATGTATAAATTGTCGAAGTGTGCAGTGCCAATACCAAAAAAAGCAATCCCATAGAAAACCACACCAGATGATCCTGTGTCCGTACGGTCTCCCCCTCTTCCAGAGCTCCAGGCCATGGTAGACAGCCTCCTGTCTGAGAAGATGGGTTTGGAGCAACTGGTCAGCAGTCTGAACGCAGAGATGACCCTGCTGAAGGAACAGGTGCCTTCACACACATACACATTGGACTGCACGGGGAGTTGTGCTTCATGCACGGTGCGGGTGTGTGTTTTCTGTGTGTATGTTGGACTGTTTGGACTGTGTTTGTGTGTATGTTTGGATATACTGTGAGTTATAATCTATATCTGTATCTGTATATATCTTTATCTCTAAAATAAATCTAGAATAATGAATTATGAATGAAAAACAAAATGAGTTTCATTGAGCACAATCCCAAAGTGCTATAGAATATGGGCAAACAAAATAAAAAAACGGAACTAACCCAACCCATTTATGGGGATGTGTATCTATATTCATATCTAGCTAGAGGTGGAGGTGGAAGAGAAAGAGGCCATCTTAAATAAAATGAAGAAGCAGAGCAAGACCATGAACAAGATGAAACGAGGTGAGAGCCCAGATACACATTCAAACTATTGCCTTTAATCCTCAGTCTACATCCTCAGTCATTTGTATGCGTGTTGTAGGTTGTCTGATTGATAAGTGTGTGTGTGTGTGTTTCTGTTTGTGTGTGTGTGTGTGTGTGTGTGTGTGTGTGTGTGTGTGTGTGTGTGTGTGTGTGTGTGTGTGTGTGTGTTTGGTATCGCCCACAGTCTCCCAGCTGGTGACGGAGGAGTTCTCTGAGATGTCTCAGCAGCTGGAACTGGAGCAGGGGCTGCGCCAGCACGCTGAGGTCCTCGCCCACCAGGTATTTATGGGCACCCCTAACCTCCATACACCTGGCCCCTAACCTCCATACACCTGGCCCCTAGCCTCCATACACCTGGGCCCTAACCTCCATACACCTGGCCCCTAACCTCCATGCACCTGGCCCCTAGCCTCCATACACCTGGGCCCTAACCTCCATACACCTGGCCCCTAACCTCCCTACACCTGGCCCCTAGCCTCCATACACCTGGCCCCTAGCCTCCATACACCTGGGCCCTAGCCTCCATACACCTGGGCCCTAACCTCCATACACCTGGCCCCTAGCCTCCATACACCTGGCCCCTAGCCCCAATACACCTGGCCCCTAGCCCCAATACACCTGGCCCCTAACCTCCATACACCTGGCCCCTAGCCCCAATACACCTGGCCCCTAGCCTCCATACACCTGGCCCCTAGCCCCAATACACCTGACCCCTATCCTCCATACACCTGGCCCCTAGCCCCAATACACCTGGCCCCTAGCCCCAATACACCTGGCCCCTAGCCCCAATACACCTGGCCCCTAACCTCCATACACCTGGCCCCTAGCCCCAATACACCTGGCCCCTAACCTCCATACACCTGGCCCCTAGCCTCCATACACCTGGCCCCTAGCCTCCATACACCTGGCCCCTAGCCTCCATACACCTGGCCCCTAACCTCCATACACCTGGCCCCTAGCCTCCATACACCTGGGCCCTAACCTCCATACACCTGGCCCCTAGCCTCCATACACCTGGCCCCTAGCCGCCATACACCTGGCCCCTAGCCCCAATACACCTGGGCCCCTAGCCCCAATACACCTGGCCCCTAACCTCCATACACCTGGCCCCTAGCCCCAATACACCTGGCCCCTAGCCTCCATACACCTGGGCCCTAACCTCCATACACCTGGCCCCTAACCTCCATACACCTGGGCCCTAGCCCCAATACACCTGGCCCCTAGCCCCAATACACCTGGCCCCTAGCCCCAATACACCTGGCCCCTAACCTCCATACACCTGGCCCCTAGCCTCCATACACCTGGCCCCTAGCCCCAATACACCTGGCCCCTAACCTCCATACACCTGTCCCCTAGCCTCCATACACCTGGCCCCTAGCCCCAATACACCTGGGCCCCTAGCCTCCATACACCTGGCCCCTAGCCTCCATACACCTGGCCCCTAGCCCCAATACACCTGGCCCCTAGCCCCAATACACCTGGCCCCTAGCCCCAATACACCTGGCCCCTAGCCTCCATACACCTGGCCCCTAACCTCCATACACCTGGCCCCTAGCCCCAATACACCTGGGCCCCTAGCCCCAATACACCTGGCCCCTAACCTCCATACACCTGGCCCCTAGCCTCCATACACCTGGCCCCTAGCCCCAATACACCTGGGCCCCTAGCCTCCATACACCTGGCCCCTAGCCTCCATACACCTGGCCCCTAGCCCCAATACACCTGGCCCCTAGCCTCCATACACCTGGCCCCTAGCCCCAATACACCTGGCCCCTATCCTCCATACACCTGGCCCCTAGCCCCAATACACCTGGCCCCTAGCCTCCATACACCTGGCCCCTAGCCCCAATACACCTGGCCCCTAGCCCCAATACACCTGGCCCCTAGCCCCAATACACCTGGCCCCTAGCCCCAATACACCTGGCCCCTAGCCCCAATACACCTGGCCCCTAGCCCATAAACACCTGGGCTCCTAGCCTCAGTTGTAATGTGGCAGGGAGTGACAGAGAGGGAGAAAGAGAGAGATAGCGAGGTAGAGAGGTAATAGACATATTAATAAATAATTTAATATTTGAATAAATATAGTAGACAGATTAGTAGAGATAACCGAAAGTAAGAGGGAGATTAAAGAGAGATGGTAGAGAGAGACAAAGAGAAGGAGAGAGATTATAGAGGGATAGCAGAGAGAGACAGAGAGATTATGGAGGGATGGCAGAGAGAGACAGAGAGATTATGGAGAGATGGCAGAAAGATGGTAGGGAGAGGGAGAGATGATAAATCGGTTAGAGAGAGACAGTAGAGAGAGACAGAGGAAGAGAGAGAGGCAAGGTGGCAGACAAAACAAGGAAGCACTCTGGAGATAAAGGGATGCGTTCACACACACACACGAGACAAAAGCGGAATCACATTCAAGCAGTCTCACGCACACACACAGACAAACACAGACACACATTCAGGCATACAAAGAGAGAGAGAGAGAGAGAGAGCGAGCGAGAGAGTTTGCTCTGTAACGAAGGTCTGTCCTTTCAGTAATGACCGTCTTTCTGTGGCACCAAAATATACCGCCCTCCCCTCCCCTCCCTGCCAACCACCCCCAGCGCCACCCTAAACACCACCACCACCACACCAAAGTCCCCGCCCTAACACGCCGCCCCATAATTAACGGCCATCATGGCGGCGCCCTGGTGGGAGAACAGCGGTCTTTTAAGCGCAGCCTGTCACTACTGCGCCTGCCTGAACTCTCACGCCGTCGCCGCCCCGACCCGCGGATAGCCCCCGCCGGCCCCTTTGTACACACCCTCCCTCCACTAAGCGGACAGCCAGACAATAGACGCGGCCCCCCCAGGGGGGTCCTTACCTGTGAAAAGGACTGTTCAACACACAGTCCAACCCCCCCCCCCCCCCCCCCCCCCCCCCCGCGCTTTACCCCTTGATTCACCTCCCCCCCGCCCCCCGCAACAGCCTTCCCTTCGCAGTGAAAGACCCTTGTCTACACCGCCGCTGCCGTGCGGCTATTTGTCTGTTTGCGTGCGTGTCGTTGTGCGTTGTGTGTTTTTGTGTATGTGTGCGTGTGTTTTTGAAAACACCACTCCTCCTTTCACCTCCCTCTATTCTCTTCTTGTGATGGCGGGGTGGCGTAACGACGCGAAAGCGGCTTGAATGAGAACAATTTAAAGAGGGGCTTTTTATCAGTGCCCCCCCCCCCCCCCACACACACACACACACACACACACCCTCATGTCTGTTGTCACAATTGCTGTGGTGGGGGAGGGGGCGGGGGCTAATTGCTGTGCGAGAATCTAACTGCCAAAGGGGCGGTTTCTTTTAGACTAGTGGTAGCCATGTGTTTGTTTCTATTGTGCGCACAACACTGATACCTGAACCAAAACACACACACACACACACACACACACACACACACACACACACACACACACACACACACACAACATAGGCATTGTGCCTGTGGGACTTGTGAGGCTGAGCGTTTGTCCTCGTAGTGAAAAGTAAGGTAATGAAAGCCGCAGGTTTGCACTTCCTGTCCTGGGTTTCTGTAGAGGCCTGTGAACCGGCTGTGGTATTCTTTTATACAACCTCCCGTGGATAGTGTTTAATAGTCGTATTGTAGCTACACACACACGCACACGCACACACACACACACACACACACACACACACACACACACACACACACACACACACACACACGGCATTGATGATTGATGGATTGATTGACATCCAATGTCACGTTTTCAGCACTGAGGTTTGAGGTCTGTGAAAAGCTTCTCTGTGGCAATGTCTAGCTCTTGTCTGCCATATTCTATTGTTCTCCTTGGACAATTATTTTTACCCCAATAGCTGTCCGACTCTCCACATAAACAAAACAAGACTCAAAATAGACCGTCTGCAACTACTGCGAAAGAAGAAGTTTGCACTTGGTTCTCTTGCCCATGGAGGCGTGCCCGCCTCCGTGGGCAAGAGGCCCTAACCTCCTACCTGTTCCTGAAAGAAATGTACCTCAACTTTGTTCAAAGCGTCTTTGCTAGAAAGGTCAAAAGAAACACCATATCGCTCCTTGAGCATACTTGGGTTTGTGTCGCCAGGTGTTGGTGGAGGACCAGGAGATCCAGAGGAGGAACCAGCAGCTGAAGGACAACTCGGAGACCAGCAAGCAGCTCCTGCACACCCTGGGGACGGTCTCCACCATCAGCATGACCCTACGGGACATCCTGCTCCACTACCACAACCAGGTGTGTGTGTGTGTGTGCACATTAAAGGTGGGGTATACAAGTTTGCCACAATTGGGTTAAACGGTCTATTTTTGGTTCCAGAGTTGATGATTGTCGTGCAAGGTGAGAGAGGCTTGGCTTTTTTTAATTTCATATGTTTATTGAGTTTCAAATGAGCAGAGCTTCTGGCTCAGAAAAAAACCTAAATACTGCAGCTTTAAAGGGGCAGTGTGAAGGATTTGGTAGCGTCTAGCGGTGAGGTTCGGACCAACAGAGTTCCAACTAGTCATGCATATCTGGTTCTCTTTTGAGGATGTGCTTGTTCTTGTGTTTGTTTTGTCTTGGTTCTTTCTTGGAGTGAGACGGAGTTGAATGAGCTGTAGACAGATTTACGGGGAGAGTGAGGTGGTGGTGTTATAAGAAAGAGGGAGTATCAGACAGGGGGATTGTGGGGACTAGGAGGAATTGGGTGCAAGAGGTTGTACTTTCTACTCCCATTAATTTTGTTTATCCATTCCTCCCTCCCTCCCTCCCTCCCTCCCTCCATCCACCCAACATCCACCCATCCACTCACCCGTCCGTCCACCCTCCCAGAGCCATGGTGTGATAAGGGAGAGCATAGTCCTTTCCGAGCTGAAGACCCTCCGAATGGAGCAGGAGATGAGGGAGAAGGAGAGGAGGAGCCTGGAGGTCCAGCTGACGGAGGCTCGGGACACCGTCCAGCATCTCCACAGAGAAGGTCGGCACACGTACAACACCGCGCCATGGTCACCTAGGTCTGCGAATGGGTTTGTTATGGGCTCTGGTATACCTTTATGCGGTAAATTTTGCAAAAAAAAAACACCAGCAAAAAGATAGGTCAATATAAAGTACAAAAGGTATCAGGTACAGCACTTTTTTGTAGTAACTGCAATGTCAATTGAGTACCTGTTGCTCTACGCTAAATGACCAAAATGTAAATGCAGGTCTTTAGGCATTTAAACAATGTAACTACGGATGCTCAACACACGGCGCCCGGCATACAGAGTACCAGCTTGGTGTTTCTTTTGTAGTGGACCACTTGAAGCAGGCCTTGAAAGATGAGCAGGAAAAAGGCAGACAAGCAGGGGAGAACTCCCTTTCAGCTCGTCCTTCTCCTCCACTGGCGTGTCCTCCTCCTCCTCTGCTGGGGTGTCCTCCTCCTCCCCCACTGGGGTGTCCTCCTCCTCCTCCGCTAGCATGTCTTCCTCCTCCTCCTCCTCCCCCACCTCCACCACCTCCTCTACCACAAGCTCTTTGTCCGTCTGACAACATCAAGTAGGTGCCGTTTCAGTCTTCGTTGTTTCAACAAATGCGGCAAAATGTTACCTTTGACATTGTCTCTCTGTCTCTCTCTCTGTCTGTCTGTCTTTCTCTCTGTCTGTCGCTCTCCGTCTGTCGGTCCCTGTCTGTCTCTTCAGCCCACTTGATGCCATACGGGAAAGGAAGAAGAAAGGAACATCAGAAGTGAATAATCAGAAAAGTAAGTCGGAAGACAAGCGGGAAATTCACGTTTTGGGGTTAGTTAACTACTTAAGAAGAGCAAAGTCACCTTTTTTAATTTCATTCAACTTAACCATCTCTCACTAGAGAACACATAGAAAAAATAAGTAAAAATACCCCTGAAATTATTCGATAACAGGTCGAATGTATTCCTAAACTACTAATATACTCGAACACAAAATAATATGAGTGAATGAATGAATTACATACGCACATTCAAAGAAAGAAAAACGTATGCATGAATGTGCATGGTATGTATGTATATGTTTGATGCATGTAGATATTAACCTTGCTTACCGTGCACCAACCTACAAGTGCACGTTCTCATGATCTGACTACAGATCTACCTAATTGTCAGGAGTTGACATACTTCGGCAAGGTCATGTTTCTTCTCGGGCTACAATAAAACAACCAGCACAAATAAATAAATACATGAAAATCACAAACCCAAGAACCACCGTGCATTTCACAGCCAATCAAGTTTAGAGACGCATACGAGGAGTTTGTAATGGCAAAAACGAGGGAAGAAATGCAGAAACCTTGGGGTTGCTTGGCGTGTCTGGTCTCATGTCCGTAAGCGGGTGTGTGGGGACCCTTCAGAAGCAGCAGCTGGGGGGGACCTGAAGGGCCGAGCCGTGGACGAGATGATGGACAGGATCAAGAAGGGCATCATCCTCAGGCCCTCCGTCAAACCCCCGGTATGATACCCACTAGCCGCTACGGCTGTGAATAACACCGAAGCACACCAACTGTAATGGTGAGCAGAGATAGTAATCGCTGTGGGTCAGCAAGGGGTTTGTTTGTGTGTAACACTTGATACTGGGATATTTGTTTGGGTGTGCGGATCGAACACTAGGAGATAAACAAATCATTTGTTTTGGGTGAAGACTCCTAGGAAAAAGGTGGGACTTTTTATCCCCATGGTTACGACCCAAGCCAACTTTAGGATAATTCCTTAAGTACCGTTATTATGTTTGAACGTTACAATGAGCATATTTAATAATTAAATAGGTAAACTGATTCTGTATACTCATCTCAAACCTGCACTTTGTTCCTTCTCTCCGTCCTTCCTAGCCGGTCCCTCATAGCGACGAGAGCTACTGGGAGGTGAGGGTTGGTTCCTGTTGTTGTTTGATACTTAAACATCCCATAATATCCTGTTCATTGACTATAGTAAATAAAGTGTCTGTTTGCAACAGGACTCAAGGAGTGAGAAGAGGAAATCTGCAGTTCTTGAGTTGAAAGGAATGCTGGTAATACTTAATTTTGATTTGACATAATATTATTAAACGGCTGCATGTGATTATGGATTAGCAAGAAGGAAAACATCCCCAGAACGTATTTTGTGCCATCCTTTGTGCTGTTGCATAAGAAGGGACATTGTTTTTGTATTTCTAATTTTTACATTCCTAGAATAACCTCAGAACCCTAAAAAAATATTCAATATATTAAAGTAGACATTTAATACTTGAAGTCAACTTTAAAAAGTTGACTTCAAGACTCTCCAAAATGTGTCATCGACTAAGGCATAGAGAAAACAACCCTTAATTAAAGGCAAAATAAAGCTCCAGTTGTTCCTTTTAGTTCCATGGGGAATCAATCTTCTCTTATACATCTCAATAGATACATTTTACCTAGTTTAAAACCTGCTTGTGTTCCTACTGATTTCACCTGAGCTGACGGTTTGATCACATGACCCCCTCCCTCCTAGGACACCATGAGACTCAAGGACCAGCAGCGGGCGGCCTCCAGTCACAGGGGGATGCAGCGGAACGTGGGCTTGACGGAGCTGGTGCGGGTGCTCCAGAGGAGGAGGCGGGCCATCGGAGAAAGTGGTGACGGGCAATTCGCCGCTCAAACAGAGGGTACGGCCAATGAGGCGCCTCCAAATGTGTGGTTGTTTGTTTTTGTGTGGCACCGCATAGTTGCACTGGTGTTGTAGGTTCATGTCATCCTCCACTGAGATTTACTTTTTGTGTATGTTGCACATAAACCAAAACTAGTTATTCTACTATTTTGTCTATACTTCTCTATACGCCTCTTTAAACTGAAGTTCATTCATTTATTTGTTCCTATGAACTAGTATTGCTATTTTATTATCATGATGATTATCATGATTATCATCATTTTGTCATTAATAAGTCTTATTATTGTTTAACACAGAAAGTGGAAACCTAATATTGCTATTATGTACATAGTATATATGTATTAGTATATATATCTGTATAAGGATTGCCAGATCACCATTCAAGAATCATAAATCCCTTCCACCACTTATGTCCTCCACCTTAATCTGCCCCCCGGTGTGGTCCGTTCGGCCCCCAGACTCCCAGGCGTCCCGCCCGTGGAGCCCAGCGTCCGGAGCTGCTGCCTGGGGGGAAGAGGACGGCGGAGCCCCCGTGCTCCGGAGGCTCAGACACAACCGGGAGAAGAGGAACTCCCGCATCCGAGCGTCAACGGTGGTCCTCAGCGCCGACTTCCAAGAGCCCCCCAAGGGAGACCACCCACCACAGGGGGAGGGGAAATAAGGACGACATGGAGCCGAGAGATCAACAATACGAGTCTGAATCGAGTGATTGTTCATTTTTTATTGACTATTGACTGTTCAGTTCTCTTTTATCGGATGCTTTTATCCAAAGGAATTTACAGTGAAATCAGAAGCATGTCGTTAAGGAGCAGGTTAGAGGTTAGGGAGGCATCTTGCTCCTTGGGGATCGAACGCAGTACCTTTTCCAGGTTGGGAATATAGCCAGTACACCATCCTCCTTCCCCGCAAGTCTAATGTGCAACCAAAACCAAGCATGCGTTTGTTTAATTGTTCTGTGTAAATGCATGAATATCAAGAAAAGATACAGCGTATTAGCCAATAGGTTCGGTCATTTCCCTACCCAGAAGTACTTGCACGCAGCTCTTGACCCAGGTAGGAGTTCAGCTGTGCAAAGGTTCCTTCAAACTGTAACCGAAACCAAACCCAGCTCTCATCAGAAGTCCACATTTTCTCCATTCAAAGCGAAGCAGCAACTTAACGCGCCTTACAAACACCTTTTTGCCTGACCCACTCCAGAAAGACACGTCGGGAAAGGTCAATAAAATATAGATGCGTGAGAATACTTATACCCCACTCCGGCCTTTGTCTTTCTTACACCTTCTGCTCCCAGGTGTTGGTTCCTTCATCACCGTATCGCCACCAGCCAGTGACCCGACAGAGGCCATTAGGGCTCTAATGCACACGCACACACACACCCCTGGGGTCCAGAGGTGGCGCTGAGATAAGAGCCATCGGTGATCTCACTAGGCTGCACGGAAATGCAGAGGGTCCTATTCCGTTTTCACACCTCCACACATCCACACTCCATATATTATGCTTGCATGCATGAACACCCGCACACCACTATACACACACACACACACACACGCATACTCTATCACACACACACACAAACACGCATACTCTCTCTCTCACACACACACACACACACACGCATACTCTATCACACACACACACGCATACTCTCTCTCACACACACACACACACACACGCATGCGTACTCTCACACACGCATACAAAGCTCTAGCTCAAGTTTTTAAAAGCATTTGAAGAGGCTATGGAATTATAGCATCACTTTCGAACCTGACACCATTTTAGTTTCTTCACACGCTTTTTTCCTGCATTATATATTTACTTCATTTAGCTCTTTGACCAGAGGGCTGGCTTTTCCCACTTCCTAACATCAATCTTTCAATGTTTGCCTCTGAACCTCAAAAGGTGTTTCTATTGAAATAATGTAGGTTAAAGGAAATGTCAGAACACACACACACACACACACACACACTCTTTTTTGCATCCAGGTGCGCAAAACACCTCGGAGTGGCAGGACTGGGCTAACCTCCATTATCTCAAAAGCCGACACCTTGAGAATCTGAGGGGTTTAATTATTAAATATTCACAGTCCAAAGTGTGAAGACAGGCTGTCAGTTAAAAGAGCCAAGACGTTATTTAAATGATGATGGCCATGTTTTTTTCTAGTCATACTCCGTTTTGGGATATTATGGATGGACGTATAAGTTCGGTCACTTTTGGTACTTAGAGTAAACCATGAGAAGACTACTTGATTTACTTTTTGTCTGATACAGGGATTTAGAAAAGGTAATGAAAACTAACCAAACTAACCAACTAACCACTAAGTGTAATAGAGAGCGAAAGCAGTTCTTCCTCCAACCTGAGGGAGCGCTGTAGCGCCAGCGTTGGGTCCCTTTCCTGAGACACGGGTCCTTGTTATGCTCTCGCCGGCATCTAAAGAGAAGACGGCTAGGGGGGGAACTTTGACAATTAGCCGCTAGCACTTAATTGTATTTTTTTTATTTCAATTTCTAATTATTGTGTGGCGTTTCCCATGCAGAGAGATGTGGTTTATTTATTTACTAAGCTGGCTGTCGCTGGTGATCCAAATATCCTTCGTTACTCTAGCGATCGGTAAGTGTTTACACGAGTGTCTGCTGAACGCCTGAGCTAATGTTGTCATGCTAGCCGACCAGGGATAGTGACTCACCAGGGTGGGAGTTCACCCCTCTACTCAATAAAACCATGCAATTCGGTGAAAATCGCATTTACTGCGTGTGATTGGACTCTGGCCTTTGCAATTCTCAGCTCGTGCTCCAATAAGGAAAGTAGAGATAAGACAGGAGACAAACTCTGTTACCCTACCTCTGAGTAATCCACAACTGTGTGTTGCAGGGCTAACCAAACATAGCCAACACCGCTAAAACCCCGAGATACAGGGCTTATGTGCGATACAGCAGCTAGCTCCCTTGCTGTCCAAACGATTGAAGATTGTACAGACTTATGATGTAAAGTCCGTAGTGGGGCAGACGAATGACGCCCATTGCTCGGCGGAAGCGACGTGTCCACGTCGGCAGGTTTAAAGTGATCAGTACACGTACCACGTTCCAGCGCCCAGGTGTGCACTTACACTGTGGTGGTTCGTTACCACCTGTAGCTGGCAGGAGCGTAGAAACCCCTTGTCCTGAATGAGTCGCGTATAAAGAACATTATTGTCATTTCCAAAATACAAATGGTTGCATAGAAATAGCAGTGGAGATGAGAGAACGCAATGAATGACCTCCTGCACTGTCAAAATACAGCATGCTTAAAACCGACTAAAGGATTAAATACAGAAATATATTGTCACCAAGAAAACCAAGGCATGTCCCTGACACGACGTCCATAAAAAAAATCATATTATGACGTTTTTTGATCGCTCATTGGTTCATTTATTATTTTGTTGGATCATCCAGCTCTCATTCAGTCTTTCTTTTTAGACCGTCTTGATTGAATAGAGTCCAAAACATAGCCTTTGCGTTATGGGTGGACTCACTTCATAGGTATTCAGTTACAGTGGCTCACTGCACCATCAACATCCTCTATGGCCAACGTACATTACCGTGATACTATGACCTATTGCTCAGGTCAAACTAATAAGTGTGGAAGGAGGTGTGTAGGCTAGATTAAATGTGTTGTTATGCTGCATTTAATAACTGTGTGTTTGTGTGCTAGTCAAGAGTTGTTTGATTATTTTGCTCACAAACACAAAACACATGTAGTTCAGGTGGTAGTAGATGACTCACTGCTCCTGAAAAAAATAAAGGTGTATGAAATGTCCTCCCTTCTGTGTCTCTCCAGCTGCAGGTCTCTATTACTTGGCAGAACTTATAGAAGAATACACAGTGGCCACGCGCCGAATAATAAAGTACATGATAATGGTTTGTACCTTTTTACTGGTGTCACGCACGCACGCCTAGAATGGGGACATCTTTGTAATTTATGACAGTACAACACATAAATATAGTTTTGAGAATATACTGCTTTGGTGTATCCAAAATGTCAAACTCGCCTTGATTTCTTAACAGCTAAGGATAAAAGTATAACAACCTCAAGATTATATGATGATGACCCCTGAAGATAACACAAAACATTCAAAACAAATGAAACAGTTTTTGAAGTATTGCCATGTCTAATCAAGGTATCCCAATGGGTGGTGGTGGTGGAAGGAGGAGATTTAACCTTGTTTGTGCCTCTGATCTCTCCAGTTCTCCACAGGGGTCCTGGCCTCCTTGTATCTGTTTGAGGGTTTCCCTGCACTGAATGTGGCCGTGGGTCTCTTCACCAACCTGGTGTACTTTGGCCTCCTACAGACCTTCCCTTATATACTGCTGAGCTCGCCCAACTTTATACTTTCCTGCGGTGAGTGGAGCTCTTCATTGGTTAAAAATAAAAGTTTGCAAGAGTTGGACAGTGTGAATCAGAATTGAATTAAGAATGACCTATTTCCTTAATGTAGTTACGATAGCTTGATTTCAACATATTTTATTAATTAATCGAATGTCTTTGGATTATGTAATTTTTTAATATGTCTCCCTACTGCGTTTTCTTCAGTTTTAAACCAGATAAACCCGATCGTTGACTGCAATACGTTGCTATCGTAGTAAACCAAACCCATCACCAGTTAATCAGACGAAATGACTTCTCCATGCGCATGCATCAGCCATAACCTCTCTCTCTCCCTCACCTCCTCCCCAGTGCTGGTGGTGGTCAACCACTACATGGCTTTCCAGTACTTTGCAGAGGAGTACTACCCCTTCTCGGAGGTATGCCCAAGCCCATCCTCCCCTTCCCTCCCAGCCCTCGACCTCTCCTATAACTCTAAGTCCCTTGAGTAAAGAACATGATGCAGTGGGGGTGGTTCAGAGGTCCTTCTCGCTGAATAGAGACCATAGAACACAGCACAGACCTGATAGAGTTCAGGCGTGGTGCCTGATTTCAGGCTTGAGCTCGGCCATGTATGTTAAGAAAAGTGAAAATAGGTGAATGGTGCCTTTTTTAAAATGTCTAGTCAACACGTCAACCTGCCTGACCTTTTGATTGACGTGTCTGCCACCAACTAGGCGTGGTCTATATAAGGAAGTCTTTTACCTTTGTATGTTTTGCACTGAGGATGGTCTGAATGGGACTGAAAACGTTTTGCACGCACTTTGGGTAGCACTTTACACATTTATGCAATAAAAACTTATTGTTGCATCGGCTACATGGTGTGCGAGTTCCGCTCCTTTTATTGTTGTCAAGAAAGGCAATTCTCTGTGGTGTCTTCGAATGTATTTGATCATTCCAGGCACAGATAATTTCACTTCCTATCAGCCCTGCACAGCAGTCCAATAGACCCCCCCGTTACCCTGTTTGAAACACCACACCCATAATGAATGGCTGATGGTGGAGGGATTTGCCAGTTGCAGTAGAACGACTGCAACGGCGCATGATTCACAGTCTGGACTTTTCACGTTACAACCTTTTGTTTCCCATCCCTTGTCAGACTCCTCTTAACTGTTGGCTCCGCCTACCTGCAGGTGCTGGCCTACTTCACCATCTGCCTGTGGATCATCCCCTTCTCCTTCTTCGTGTCCCTGTCGGCGGGGGAGAACGTCCTTCCTTCGACCATGCAGCAAGGAGGTGAGCTCCACCACCAGGAGAGCGCCTGTGCTCCCTGTGTCCGATTGTATGACCTCGGTGGCAGCCCGCGTCCCCGTCTACACCGTAGACGTGTGTGTGTACGTCGGCGGGGTACTGGCTGCTTTGACCGGTTGCTGCGATACTTCAATGTCGTGGACGTATTTGAGAGGCCGGACTGAAGTAAATAGGGGAGCTGCGTTTTTTCTGGATAAAACCACAAACCTTTACATTCCTCTACTGATATCAATGAGTCAATATAATCATTAATATCATATGATATATATTTTTTTATATTTATTTTTTAATTGTATTTTATTAATTGTTTTGAACCCCACGTTCATAAAACCATGAATAAAAACAACTTATTGAACTCGGTTGAGAAATGTAGACTTTATAGTGCTTCTTATCTTCTAGTGCTTCATTTCCTAACATCCAAAAGTGAGTTTTGACAATGAACTTTTACAAAACAGTACAGTCTACTATGGTGTTATTTCCTTTTTTGGGCTGAATCACAGCTCTGATTTCACAATATAACGTAGCTGGGAGAGGGGGATAAAATAAAAAGTATCTGAGCAATGCATCGACTCCAGACACCACCGCTACCTTTTTGAATTGTGTAGATCAATATTGTGTGTCTTGAATTGGTCCTCTCGGGTATCCCGTTGAGTCGGCCTCGGTCATTCCACGGTACCGTCTATTAACCATCTCTTGTTGTTGTTGTTGTTGTTGTTCCCAGACGACGTGGTGTCCAACTACTTCACCAAGGGCAAGCGAGGCAAGAGGTCCAGCATCCTGTCCATGTTCTCCTTCCTCAAGGAGGCCGTGCTGCCCAGCCGACAGAAGATGTACTGAGGAGGACCCGTTGGGGAGGGAGGGAGGGAGGGAGGGAGGGAGGGAGGGAGGGAGGGAGGCTCAGGTGCAGTGGTGGACGTTGATTTGAGGGGTGGGGAATTACAGGGTTAAACAAAAACAAAAATCAATGGAATTCGTATTCTACTCTCTCCCTCCCTCGGACTGTGGCAAACGTGGGAGGGAGAGAAATCGAGGAGGGAGGGAAAGAGCGAGAGGAAGCCAAAGGGGACGGACCCCGGCGTACGGAGCCGCCTGCCGTCGACGGGGGAACGCTCTGGAGAGTTTACAACGGGTCGCGGTCGGCTGGGTCTGTCGTGTGCGTCCGTCTTGTCTCTGCGTCTGTATTGACTGCCAAAAACCATGTACCGTTGACGAACAGTACCGCGATGGCTTCTCATGTTGCTGTGCATGTTGTTCTAATGCGCCCCATACATGCTAACGTCACTTGGAGGAGCGTCGGGAGGGCAGGAACTGTAAAGGGGGAGGGACCGTTTCTTCAAGTTTTAATATCACTGTGCATCTGTGGGACACTAGTTGAGCCACAGCTGTGTGTCGCTCCATTTCTTGGCAGGAAGTCACACAAATCCTCACACAAATTTTGTTTTGGGTGCCGCATTTGAATTTCAAATTCAAACGCGGCAACCCCTCCTGCCGCCCCCAATCCAGCTGCTATAAAAACATGTGGGGAGGGAAAAAGTGTTTCTCAGCGCTAGACTTGATTAGGTTCAGAACCGCGATGTGGGCGAGGTTGGTTTAGCTGCAGTAGAAGCGAACAAGAGGACTTTCCGGACGTTATTCTGACCTCGCTGCGGTAGGTGATTCACGGTTAATGGGTATAACCCCACCACTCCACCCCAACACGGGCACAGCATTTTCATATGGAATAGAGTTTATGGTTGTAAAGCGGCAGGAGGAAGAGGAGGGATGAGCAGAACAAGGCGCCGGTGTTGGAATGAGCTCATGCCGTTGTTTTTTTATTGGTCGTCTTCTTTTGTGTTCCACCTTTCAACCAATCACAAACTCTTTCCTTGGGACTGCTTTTTAATAGTCTTAAGTTTGCCCCTCCCCTGTAGGCTTTGGTGGTGAGACATTTTTAGTCCCAGGACACCTGACAAATTAACGCATTTAAGGAAAGAAATGGTACAGTCGGTACAATGTATTTTGTTTTGTAAACTAATAGGGGTCTGATGAAAAAGAGTTGGACTGCTTCAGCTATTTGAGAGAAATATCAAGAGAGGCAGTTAGGCAGTACTTAGAATGTTTTTTAATTGATTACAGTGGGTGGAAATCAAGTTTGTATGCACAAAGCTGCACCATACATTAAAGATTTCAAAAATACAAATTTGAGTTTTGCATGCTTTTGCTGCCTTAATATCAAAGAAATATTGTATTCTTGTTTCTGTGGTATGACAAAATTTGAAGGTCGGACTAAACATAGAAATAATGTCAGAGATTATTGATACGGATTCAGTTTACAATAGACGCTGTATTTGGAGTATGCCCAGAGGTTTGAATTAATTTATTATTTATTGTTGCAAAAGCAGTCTTACATTTTTTCATAAGCAGGAGTACAATGAATGTCTTATCTGTTTAATTTTGTCTTAACCTGTTTCACAAGCATCCAACTCTCACAATGCACGAGGTGGAAAGAACTACATTGTACTACTGTACATGTATATACTACGTTGTTGGGGAAAACGCATCCTGCAACATCAATTTCTTTCACGATACGCGTACAGAGCAGCACTCCTAGCGAACAGCCGAATGTGTCGGTACTCACTGTTAGAGGACAAAGCCGATCACACACAAACACTCTCTCGACACCTCTGTCAAACGTTGGCAGATCGCAGATCCCCTTGGTAACGTGGTTGAGCCCCACACACCTGGGCTGCTGTTGACATGCCCTCCACCACACACTCATTTCCCTGAGGCCCGACGAGGGAGAGTGCGAGGCTACGTACGTCAGACAAGTGGCCCAGTTCACTCTCACCTTCGGTTCAACCCCCCACCAGCGTGTTCACCTCTTCACCTACGTCTTAAATCGGCTAAAATATTCTGTTTGGTCTCTGGTATTGAAATGTTCGGTATCTAGAGACGTAGAAGAATTGGCTCGGTGTTAAATGAGCCGTGTTTTGTTTATTTCTTGAAGGTGATTCAGGGGAGAGATCAACAATGGAAGCAAACAATTTACACACAAAGGATTTTTCTCATTGTTTCGTTGATATCGTTTATTTTTATAGTTCATCATATAATCATACTATATTTGTGATCTTTTTATTTAAACTATTATTCTTAGTTTCTAGTTTGAATATAAAGTCATAGAGAAGTTGGCCCATATCTTCTTCAGAAATGCATCCCCTCTTGTAGCAGTGCTCCCTGCCACCTCTAGGTGGCTTCTCTGGGCTCTAGTGTGTGTGTGGCTGCTGGTTCAACCTGTGTACATTGATTGGTCAATGGATCGCAGGTGTGAAGCCTCACCCAGCCACTAGAGTCCAATCAGTCTGACTGGGGCCAGGTGAGGCTGGTTAAACCAGCCATCAACCACCCACACGCCACACAAGCGTTTTGTTAGCCTCTTAGCATCATTGCATAAATTCATATTTTTGCCAAACTGTGATATCTAACCTAACTGTTCTACTTCCGCTCCAGAATCACTGCCTCATTGGCAGTGTCATAAGCCAATCAGAGTGCTTTTTACATTCCATAATCACTATCTGGCCCAGGCATCTATTGGACTTAGGCATTTTTGACGCTAAATACAAGATGACCCTTAAAATATGACTTACAAACAACGCCTCAGGGGCCTGGTTGTTCCTCAGAACCCCTCGCGGGCTCAGTAGTGTCCGGGCTCCAGGACGTCCGGCAGGTGCAGCGCCACCTCTGTCCAGGGGGAGGCGCCGCCCTGCCCCGGGGGGACCCCGAGGCGCGGCTGGTCCAGGATGCTCCAGGGCCGGTAGTCCCGCGGGGAGGCCATCCTCCCGGGGAAGGCCCTGGGGAACAGGCCCCTCTCCAGGGCGTCCAGCGGCAAGTCGGGGGCCCGGCAGGGGGAGCTCTGCCACCGGGTGGTGTACTGGTGGTGGTGCCCCCCGCCGGCGGCCTTGGACAGGGTGACCCAGCCCCGCAGGTCCGGCTCCGGAGAGGGGCTCTCCGGGGGCTCGGCGTCCATGCGGACCGCCCGGGGGCGTTCGGAGACGGAGGTCGGGGGTGGAGGAGGCGACCTGGTGGGGTGGGTCGAGGTGTTCCAGCGCTGCCTTGGGTCTCCTGGCTGCGCCCGGGTCTGGGCCCGGGGCTTGGGCGGGCTCTCTGGAGGCTCAGAGAGGAGGCACCGCCGGTGGAACTGGCTGACCAGGCTGCTGCTGGCCGGCGGGCCTGGGGGGGGCCCTAGGCCTTTCCTGCTGGCCCACTCCTCCGTCTTCTTTTCAATCACCGCCTGCCTCCTCGTCTGCGTATCAAGGCCCCATGTGATGTGAGTGTATTTTGATTTTGTACTGAACTGATATGCTTTTCTACTTAACATAACGACACACGGTGTTCATTGTCTTTGCATTGTTATTCCATATCAACTTGCTTTTCTCCAAAAGGGAACTATAGCCATATAACTAAGTCATTTAGCCATATTGGCTACCCAACAGATTTCCATTCAGATACAGGTCATTTTAAGGAGGGGTTAGGGGCATCTTGCTCAAGGGTTGGGCCGTGGACATTAGAGATCGAATCCCAGTACCTCTGGAAGGAGTAAAAAACAAAAGCAGCCACTACCTTTGTCCCCATGTCAACCTCGTTTGCAAGCCTTCAGCAGTAGCGTGGCTCATTTCAAAAGGGAGTCTGCACACAAATAAAATGTGCAAAACATGCATACTTTCTCTCTGCCTTCGTCCAGTTTGCTCATGAGCACTAGGTCCCGGTAGAGGATCTGCACCTGCCTCTTCATCTCCAGCTCTCTCTTTTTGTTGGCCTTCCACATACAGTCTTTGAGATACCTGCGGAAGATGCAGACGAACACATGCAAAACAAAGGCCACGCGCACACACGTTGAATAGTACAATTTATCATACATTAAAATGAGATGAATCTTTAATGAACGCTGTTGAGAAACGGGGCTCAGGACTATTTAAATATTTACTGCAACACAAGAAAAAAGAACCGACCCCACCACAACAACAGGGTTGTAGAGAGGACATGAACTACACATTAATGGGCCATGCAAATGTGCTGCACTCATCGCTTGGGGCCACACAGCATTGCCACGCAAACCATAGCATCCACACACCAGTTTGCTATAGGCTACCGAAAGGACGAATGAGGACGTTTGGTTTCATTCCGGCTGGTAGCATATCAGGACCGTGAATATAGTAGTTGCATGATGCACTTTCCTTTAAATGTCTTTGACTATAGGACCACCTACAACATTTGACAAATCATCCTCCACCATCTTCCACTGTCTCCCACTCTCTGAATGTGTTGCCTATTGTTGTGGTGATGTTTATTTTGTTTCCCTTTTGTTTGATTGTCTGTACTGTCTGTATGCATTCCTTTCTTATTTGTAAAGAATCTTTGAGTACTTAGAAAAGCGCTATAAAAAACGGATCAATTATTATTATTATTATAGGTCTACGTGTGTGATTGATACTGAATGCCTATTCTGTTATTGATTGTAAACTACCTACCTGATCCTGCACATTAAGGGGAAAGATTATGACACACACACACACACGCACACTTATTTACATACCGGGCCACCACCCTGTGACAGTAGGAGCGTGCCATGTCCAGTGGGGTGTGCCCGTTCTTGTCACATGCGTGCACGTCCGCCCTGGCTCGCACCAGCATCTCCGTGCACGCCAACATGCCCTCGGCCGCTGCCAAGTGCAGCGGGGTGACCGCGGAGGTAGTAGAGCTGAGAGAGAAAGCGATGATAGATGCACTTATTGTGACCATAATGTGTGCATTACGACACAAAATGCAGCATGTATTCCTTCCACTCCACATCGTGTGTCAGTATCGTCTATCTCAGAAGATAACTAAAATGGTGTATTCCGCCGAGGAAATACTAAATCGTCGTTGGGGAGCAGTTATTTAACATAAAACAGTGATTCAACAAAGAATAAATTCAAAGTGTACAAAGTGCACCATACACGTTGACATCAGCGCCGCGATCCAGCAGGCACTCGAGGCAGGCGGAGGTGTTGGGAGAGCTCTGGGCGGACAGGACCATGTGGACGGGCCGTCTGCCCTGACCGCAGCCGCCGTTGACGTCAACGAGGCCGGACTCCAGGAGCAGCCTTACGCACGTCAACTGGCCGTGGAGACAGGCCACGTGGAGCGCTGACACACCCTGGAGACCGGGAGAGAAGCGTCAGAAACATAAGAAAATCAAACACAGTTAGAGCGTGAGTATCTAGTGGCACAATTGTTAAAGAACTAGGCTAATTGGTAGCAATGGCGCTAAATTGGTGCTGACGTGTTCGTCTGTGTCCAGCAGTGCCACCGCGTGTTTCAGGCTGAGGGTCAGCCATTCGGGGTCCCCAGCCGCCGCCGCTTTCAACTGGTCGCCTTTCGGAAGAGCTCTGATGGTAAGGTTGACGGAACACACAACATAATGTTTAAATACGAATCTACCAAAATAAAAAACTAAAATAACAAGGACGCAGTTGTAGTTGTAGATGCGGTTCACTCTATTGTAGGCATCATCTAGGCTAATTGGGGCGGGCTTCGCGCATATTTTACGCACTGAATACTATTACTATGAAAGCTATTAATTATTAATGTAGCAGTTATATTCGTTAAGAACACCAAGATGCAAAAGTTTAAACTTTCAGATACCTCGACATTGACTTCTGTTCACTCTGTGCGCCTGAGGGATTTGTTGTTGCACGGATTTGTTGCTTATAACCATGGTAACGATTGACGCATGTTTTACACGCTTTTACGCATGCTTTACTTGCGTAAATGCCTTTACATTTAGTACTGCTGGAATTTTTAGCGTAGAGGAGGCGTACGGGATATGAAACTGTTATTTGCCATTCCAAAACTAAACTAAAGCTCTTGTTGTGTCAGTGAGAGAAACCGAATTCAATTATTTTGAGTTGGCGTCGCCTTATTTATTGTAACTGGTCTTTTCCCACAGTGATACATAATAGTTCAATTACGTATTATTCAATGTCTCTTGTCATGGTAAAGCTCTTCATTTGCTTTCAGGAAAGGAATGGAGGAATTTAAATATAATTGTTGGTTTGTATATATTTTGCATATATATAGGTTTCTATGTAAGTTTGTATAGGCTATGTTACAAAACAGGATGTTGCAGGTTGGCCCACACAACACAGTAGGCAATCTGTCAACAATATAATATTTAAGTTCAATTCATCCCACCAATGGCAGTGGTCGAACTTAAAACCAACCTACACATCATCGAATGTAGCAGTCCCAATCATAGCGCATACTGAGTCATCATATGCGTCTATTCAGCCTCTCTTGACGTGAAATCCATTTCTGAACCTTCCCGCCTCACTGCATATGTCAGTCAAAAATGTAATTCTGCCCAACCCTCCCATCCTCCTCTATATAGGCTTCCCCAACCCTGTACGACAACCAATAGTGGGGCTCGATCCGATGGGCTGATTGTTTCTGACGGACGCAGTCAGAAATGCAGCCCTTGGCCCTGCTGTCACTGATACTTCCAACAGGCCCCACGGCTACGACCCCCAGCCATACTGGCCGCAGTCCCCCCCCCCCCCCCCCCCCCCCCCTAGACGGGGGTTTGGTATTGACTGAGTGTGTGTGTGAGTGCTGGACCGTACTCTGACTCTCCCAGCACCCCCTCCCTGGTCTTTGAGCATGCAAATCAATGAGAGAGAGCGAGAGAGAGAGAGAGAGAGAGAGAGAGAGAGAGAGAGAGAGAGAGAGAGAGAGAGAGAGAGAGAGAGAGAGAGAGAGAGAGAGAGAGAGAGAGACTCTTAGTATGATTGAGCGGACATGTTGAGGGTGTAAGGATTGTGGGGGTCAAGGGCGGGTCATGTCAGCGTGGCTCTTCCACTCTGTAACCCCCCCTAGAGTATCTGCAGTGCATCAACCTGCAACACCAGGGGAAACCCTGTGTGTGTGTGTGTGTGTGTGTGTGTGTGTGTGTGTGTGTGTGTGTGTGTGATGGGGGAGAGTTTATCTGGCGGCCAGACTACTGTGGATGCTCCTGCATCTCGTGGTGTTGCTGTCTGACCTTGATCACATGTCACAGGGAGGTTGTACACGGAGCCATCAGTGGAGAGCTCTTTCATGTTGGGTCTCCCAGCACTGGTCCCCTGACACACACCCACACAAACACACACATCCTAGTTTCTATGACATTTGAGATTTTTTCTACCCTTGAGTATGTTTGTGTATCCCCCTTATTTCATTGTATTGTCTCCCCCAAACAAATTCAAAAGGATATAGGGTAAAGTGTGTGTGTGTGTACATTTGATATAGTCGCATATACAGCGTGTGTGTGTGTGTGTGTGTGTGTGTGTGTGTGTGTGTGTGTGCACGGTGTCAGGCAACCAGTGCTGTGTGTAAAAGCTTGGCATGTGTAGTTCGCCTGCATTAGCTTCAGTCGGCGCAGTCGCTGCACATTAACAGCTGGACCATCAAAGCTGCTTAGGGCTACGATGACAATGAGATCATGTTCCGGCCGCATGGCTAGCCCTCCCATTGGCCTGCCGCGAGAGCCAATCGCCTCGCGTCCGTCCGTGGTCGTCGTCACCGGTGGAATGGGAATTGTTCTTATGGTCCACGGAGCTTTCGACCAATGAGCTGCTCACTCGTAAAATCTGTCCTGGGATGTGTTGATTGAAACATGTTCAGTGCTGTTTCCTTTAAAGGTTTGATGCTAAAACGCATAGAATGATGGTGTGGGTGTGTGTGTGTGTGTGTGCGTGTGCGTGTGCGTGCGTGCGTGTGTGTGTGTGTGTCAAGTGCTATTGAGTGGAAATAAGATTGTTTGCAAAAGTATAAATGAGAGGGAGAGGTTGGGTTGAGAGAGATAAAAGAAAGATGAAGGGATGTTTGTAGCATATGACAAATTAAGTGGGGGACTGAACAAATGAAGGGACTGAAGGGGTAGTGAATAAAGGAGAGAGGGAGTGGATGCTTCATATTTCATAAGCACCTTGGGGTGCCCACAGGCGCTGAACTCTGCTTGTGTAAGTGCGCTGATGTCCTCCTTTTCGGGCGGGGGGGGGGAAGGAGACCCCCCCCCCCCCTTCCTTCACACAAAAATACAATTTGTCTCACTCTTTCTTTCCCCCTCTCTTTTAAACTCTCCCCCCCCCCCCCTTCGTTCCTGACTGTCCGACTGTCCCGTCCTCTCCTCGCTCCTCCATCCTCTATCTCTTCTTCCTATGGTCTCTCTCAGTCTTGCTTTCTCTCGTCTCCCCCCCCCCCCCCCCACCCCCCCCCCCCCCATCCGTGCTCAGCCAGGCGACACATGTGCTAATGTGCGATGGCAGCGGGCACGGCCCGGCTGCAGGGTGACCGCGCCGCGACCTCCCTCTTCATCGGCACGGCAAGCACGCTCCTCCTCCTCCTCCTCCTCCTCCTCCTCCTCCTCCTCCTCCTCCTCCTCCTGCGCGGCAGCCTTGCGTAGCCTAGCGCCCCCTCTCTGTCGTGGAGGGGCGGGGGGGGAGATGCAGAGAGGATGTGGGGATTTGCCACGGGGGGGGCTGCGGTGAGCAATGGATATGAGATGAGAGGAGAAGGGAGAGGAGGAGTTGGAGGAGGAGACGTAACGCTAAGGGAGGTGGGGAGAGATGGAGAGGAGGGGATGAGCGGCCGGGGAGATTATAAAAACAAACGTGACATTATTGTCCTCTGCTAAAGCTCAAACCCGGGCTGTTTGTCCATGCGCACGGGTCCTCGTGAGATTGAAATGGTCCCATGTCCGCTGGAACCCCGCGATTGTCACTGTTCTCTTCATCAAGTAAAATCAGAAAACTTTATTCTCACACGACAATTAAATCAAATGTGAATTTTCCTTTGGCCCTGCGGTATAACCCTATAAAGAAAAGGTACATAATATAAACATGGCATACAGTATAACAACACGGCCCACGGTATAAAACGCCTATAAACTGTATACGTATGGACGAAGGTGCACAGTATAAACAGACAGTCCTCAGTATAGAACAAGCCGTATAGAGCAGACCGCGAGCAACCCGAAACATCTCCAGCAGCAGCATTGCTCATGGGCTATGGGGGGTAGGGGGGGTTATTTCTTGATGTCCCTGTCTAGAAGGTTCTTCCTAGCTAGGGGGACCTTGTGTCCCCTGAATGATGAGTCAAGTGGATGGGCGGGCGGGTTCATTTAAATACCTTGGTGCCGTTTTGGTTAAGGAACCGCTGTATAGGTTCTCGAGATGCAATGGCTTTGTGATTCCGCCGGGCTGGCTAGACACCGCACTCTGTGGGTGATCTGTAGACTGGGGGTCAGAGCCGGCTCCTCTGCCACTGTGAAGCTCCTCAGTTACCTGAGGTTGATGGAGACTCTGCCTTGCCATTGGGCTGACGGGTACGTTTATTGTCAACGAGTGTTCCCAGATATTTCAACTGAGTGAGCCGTTCCACTTCCTGCCCCTGTATGATGGCTGTTCTGAAGACGGCCCTCTATACTGCCTGCTATTTACCGCCCCCCCAAACCACGGCCGCTTGGTCGACTCTACTCTACTCTCCTTGTCGTATCTTATCCTACTCATTTCAGTTTTAATCTTTTAAAAAGATTACAATCTCTTTTAGCTCTATACTCCTCTCTGTCTCTTTGCCAGTCTTTTATGAATATTACATCTGTTGGCCATGCTCCCTCAACCATGATGTCCCAGCAGACAGCCTGCCCTGAAGCTCCCTCCCTCCCTTCCCCCCTCCCTCCCTCCCTCCCTCCTTCTCTCCTTCTCTCCTTTTCTCTCGCTCGCTCACTCTTTCTGCGAGAGACACAAGACGAGAAAGCAAAAAGAGATGAGAAAAAAGAGAATGAAAGCACATGAAACTAAATGACAGCAAAGGCCCTGGAAGTCAAGCAGATGTACACAAGTGGAAGAGACCAGGGGCTTGTCTAAAACGGCAGGTTAAGATCTGTTTCTGCTCAAACCAGAGCTCTTACTCCAGCCTGTGCTTCCCTGGACTCTTGGGATTTTCGTATTCCCAATCGCTGTTTCCAATCTCGAGGAACGAGGTCACTCAAACTGGGATCGGTTTTAGGTGAAAAGTGTGTGTGTGTGTGTGTGTGTGTGTGTGTGTGTGTGTGTGTGTGTGTGCTACAGAGACGTTTTTTGTGTTCCGTCTGTTCATGTGTGTCCGTACCAATGGTCACGTGCAGCGTGGGTACCAAGCAGCTGATGCCAGGTCATGGGGTTCTGTCCCCTTTCGTTTCACTCTCACAGGATGGTGATCCTACTCAACAGTCAGATATACAGCAGTAGTTTAGATACGTTTCTTCCATTACAAGTCACTGCCATCATCCGTGGTGGTTTGATGTCCTGTTCGGTCGTATCGTGCAAAACGTTTGCTACGTTAATGCCTAGTGTCCACACTAGTCAGGCGTTAAATAACCTCTTTGACACGTTTTTACACTTCCTGATCCAATCATGACGTGTCCTTCCCTTATTCGCCACGCCCCTGTCATGTGACCCTTATCCGGAAGGAAACAAGGGTCAGCCTTGACCACCAGTGGTTAATTCAACATGGATGAGAAATGATGGGTTCCTCCATAGTATTTCCTGCAACTAGCAATCAACTCAACACGCATGCCCAGTGTATGGGAATGGTTCTGTGGGTAATATGCGTTTCCTTGCGTAGTATTGACAGAGATTATTTTGGAAACGGTGCTCAAACACTCATCTTGACGCAGGTTGATTTCTGCTTTAAATCTCTGCTTTAAAAGGAAAAACGTAGTGGTGTGGATGGAACCCGAGATTACCCGATCTGTGCATGAGTTGCCTTATGCCCACCTCATGACGTTACAAAGCATGGTCTCTGTGTGCTGTGATTGGTCGAGTTAGTATTCCAATGGAAGCCTCATTAAAGGTGCAGCAGGTATGATTTACAAGCAATGGTTAGAGTGGTTTATATTAGAAAACAGCATAATCATCCGTCAGCCATTAGGGAGGGAAAAGCTCTAGGAGTTTTGAGTTGACTGCGCCTGCCTCTGTACGCGACCATTTAGAGTTGACCCTCTTTTATGTGATTGGTTTTGGGCAATCCATACTGCCTGTCAATCACAGGTGCATGAATGCAACACTTCACAACGTGTCGGGAAAGAGGGAGCAGAGAGGTAAGGTCTTTCTTGGGTCTCTCTCTCTCTCTCTCTCTCTCTCTCTCCCTCTCTCCCCCACAAGTGTCCAATCTTACCTTCAGTGCCTTTTCAGACGGAAACATCAACGTTATCAGAATTCAGATTCATCACTAGCAAGGATATGAATGGTTTTGTCCCCCAGCGAGCGCTCTAATGTATTGACCTATAGTCTATTAAATCAGCGTAGTTCTGTTCGGCCATTTTAGATTAAAACACAACACACCTGTAGACATTGTGAGGTCCCGGCCCGTTCACGTCCCCACCTCCTGGCAGAAGTCTACTTGTGCGTCCTCACTGGCTCTCCAAAGGGGGTATGTGCCTTATGGTGCGTGTGTAAATGATGCATGGGCTACATGGCTACGGTGCGTCCCTGTGTCCCGGCATCCATGTTGAACTGCACTCAGCCTGTTTGCGCAAGCCGTGTCATCTTTGTATGTCGGACCGTTCTTTAAAATGTGCGTGAGCACGGCCGTGCTCCGCTGCTGTTGTTGTCTCTCATCAATAAAACACCCAAAGTTTGCACTTTTCTTCGGGTGCCCCTTTCTCCAGTGGCAACAGGAATCATCAGAGGTCAACCTCTTTTGGAAGTGCTTTCTAAAGGACAGAATGATGGTATTTTTTCGTCTACGGATATTGATCAGGCAAGGTAATTCAAGGCTGTTCTCCGGTGTGGATGTGTTCAGCGTGGTGGGGTGGCTCAGACCTTGGTCAAAGGATTTCATTCTAGCCGGGAGATTGCTTGATAACATGTCACACGCATGCAGGCAGGCTGGCAGGCAGGCAGGCACACACACACATACACACGCACACGCACGCATACTCAGTAGCACCCACACTGGTACACAAATGGTTTTATAACCAGCGCGCATGCACGTCTCTGTGTTTGTCAAAATGGGTGTGCTTTGAGTTCGGGGTGAAGTGATTCTGTGCGCTGTGCATTTGATTAAACATCAGTGCTTTGTAAAGCAGGGATATGTGGCTGGCGCTACCTTGTGGCATCTCCACAAGTGATCTCCAAAGGTGATGCCCTGCTGCTACACCCAGGTCGGACTCCAGCCGGGTCAGCCTCTGCTCCTCCCAGTTCACCAGAAGGACAGCGCTCAAGGGAGTTTGTATATAAGGGAATATATATTTATATAAATACGCTGACTCACTATCCTAGTTTTCCCGAGCCTGCTAGTGGTGATGTAAACAAGACTAAATGTGTAGATGCTTCGACGGCTTCAGGGAAAATGACCACTTAACAATGTGCACACACGCACACAGCCTCTAACCCCCCCGGCCTCTAACTGTGGGTACGCACATGAGAGTACCCACAGTACAGACGCTCGCTCGCTCGCTCACGCACTCACACACGCACGCACACACACTTGAATCACACAAACTACACTTTCAAACAGAGATACACAAACCCATATTAGGGTGGTTGAAATAAATTGTGTTTTTCGCCTCGAGCGACTGCTGTTTCTTTTTGTAACGTTTCAATTCAGGTTTTTTGCTCGGTGCATTTTGGAGCCTGGGAACTGGGATTGGGCCGAGGCAAAATTGGTGGACGAGGAGGAAATGGAAGAAAGGAAGGGAGGGAGGAAGGAAAGAGAGAAAGGGGGAGGGAGGAAGGAATGAAAGAAGGGAGGAAAGAAAGGAGGAGGGGGGGAAGGAAGGAAAGAAAGAGAAGGGGAGGGAGGGAAGGAAGGAAGGGAGTAAAGAAAGGAGGGGGAGGAGGTTAGGGAAGGAAGGAAGGAAGAACTGTGGAACGAACCCTCTCCTCATCTTAAAATGGCGTCTGTGGCAGGTTCCCGGGGGACCTGAGGAGGCCTCAGTCACCTAATTACCTTGGTGAATAATTCAGGGGCAATAGAAGCGCTGCCCAACGATGTAGAGAAACACTGAGATCCACTCAGGGGATCTCATCGCCCCAGTGCTCCCCTGGTGTAACGCGCCTCATTGTTCTCCATGACTATGGGCACATTTTCCCCTTCGTTCTGCGTGCACTTTCACCACGCACGCCCGTCCGTCGTTATGGATCCAGATCCAGATCTGGGTGAAACTCTAAGCGGCACCTATAAGTAGTGTGTTCTTTTGTGAGATTTTGACATGCACACACGCACACACACACACACACGTGCGTGTTGGTTTACAACTGTGTGTGTGTGTGTGAGTGTGTGTGTGTACTCAGTGGTCTTCCATTGGATGTGGTGGTGGTCTGGGCTTCCTGGGTTGATGTTGATCCCATGGCAGAGGACTTTACACTTTGATTGGATTTTCCAAACACCATGAGCCATGTTGTACACCTTTAAGTATATTGTTGATACCCTGTGTGTGTGTGTGTGTGTGTGTGTGTGTGTGCGTGTGTGTGTGCGTGTGTGTGTGTTGTGGCAACCCCCCTCAACGTCGGCGGGGATTTCTCAATAAAAACGCTCAGGCAGGGTTGCGGTGCAACGATTTATTAAGCTCAGCTCAGGAAAAAAAACGGGAAAAAGGAATATAACTCAGGTTTTTCCACAGTTGGGAATAAGGGTGCGGGGGACCTCTTGGTCAGACCCGTCCTCGGGGTGGGCGGGGAAACGGCTCCCGACGCCTCCGGTTCACTCCTGTAGGGATACGTTCCGTGGTTAAACTCCCAGCCGGCGTGCGTTCGCTACAACGTCTTTCTCCGACCCGTTCACCTCCCCGTCTCCCTCGCGCCCAGCCCTTAAGGCTCCTCTCCCGCCCCCGTCGCCCCGGTGTCCCCAATGCACGTGATTGCCCGTGTCAGCTGCGCTGAGTGGCAGGTATCTCCCGTTGACTACCAGGGCGCTGTTCAGGGTGCTGGGGCGGCTTGTCCATGGCCGACGGCGCGGGGTTGCCACAGTGTGTGTGTGTGTGTGTGTGTGTGTGTGTGTGTGCGTGTGTGTGTGTGTGTGTGTGTGCGTGTGCGTGTGCGTGTGCGTGTGCGTGTGCGTGTGCGTGTGGCGCCTCTATCCCCACAGCACCGCTATAGCTTTCAGAGAAACTCCCTCCCTTTCACCTGGTCTGTCTCCTTCAATACGCGATGATACGCACTCCCCATTACAAGACATCTCACATTAGGTGTTTGCGTGTCGGCCTGCACGGTACATATTCTCTCCGTTGAACATACTCACATCCCAACAACAGCCGGTCAGGAGGAGACTATAACCACTAAGGCGACTCCGTTGGACTGCAGGACAATGGTTCTTCCACACGCGTTCTTCTGAGCTGGTTCAGCCATCGACCAACACCCCGCTCTCCGCTGGGCTGGAGCACTGGGTGAGACGAGGCACGGGGATCAATGCCGGGAGCACGGCCGTCACTCCGCGGGTGCGACGCGAGGGAAGACGCCCCCCCCCTGTCATTACCCAGGCTCCACCGCGGTCGGGGGAGGAGAGGCGAGGGGCAGTTCATTACTCTGTCAGAGAGGGGTCACGTCCGTGCGTGTGTCATCGTCCACTGGAGACCTTGTGGGTCGTTGCAGAGCTGAGGAGGGCTTATTTTCCACCGACAACAACCTTTTTCATGAACCCAATGTATGTTATGAACTTAAAGCTGAAGCTCTTATAATAAGAAATGATTTTTGATTTCCACTGTGGTTTATTAAGGATTTTTATTGTTTTTTTTATAACTATTATTGTTTTGTAGCCTATAAACATTCAAAAGCACAACACTGTTGGTCTGTATCGTTTACGACATCCATTCAACATTAGCGTCAGTTCAAGTGTTTGGTTGGACAGTTGGACAGTGCCTCCGAGGCTGGGAGTCTCTGTGTGGAGAGGACCGGGCGGTTGGATATGTGGGCTGTTGCTGGAGTCCCAAACCTGCTGTGGGTGCATCTGTACTCTGATTGGCTGTCAGCCTTCCAGAGCAGGTGCCTAATTGGTTCGGTTTAATTGTATAGGCGGTTCTAACCCCTTTTTAGCCAATTGCTTCTTCGGTGCAACAAGTCGTGTTCTACACACTGGCTCTGCCGAATATATAGATAAATGAATACACAAAACGCAGAAAAAGCATGGAAGGTAGTGACGGCATCAGGGCAGAGATGTAGCCACGGCATTTTAATAAAGATAAAAAGCCTAAAACGTACTGTATGAGAAAAACAATGGCCCAAGTCTCCCTATCTCCATCTCATCTGCATATTTACTATAACACAGCCCACACTGTAATCAACACCACCATTAAAGAGTTGCATCCCTTTTAGGCGATGTTAATGTACGCGTAGCTCTCCGGGCTGATGTTAATTTGCTCCGTGTTAGGGCGGCGGTTCAACGGCCGGTCAGCCTTCTCTTGATACTATATTCTCGCTTGCTTCAGTAAAGGTTCCGCCGTCACATTGCATTTGGGTCGAGGAGCCCGTGAACTGTGAATGCACCGCGCTCAGGGACTGGGGCAGGCGCTGACGCTCACCAACGCTACGCTGAGTCCTCCGCCCCCTCTCCTCACCAACCCTCCCCTCCACCACCAACCCACAACACAACCCCCACCCCACCCTGTAGTCCAGCTATCTGATCATGAGATAAAGTGTGCATCGACTGGACCGCCACGGGAAGAGGAAGAGGAAGGGGCGTTAATGTTGCAACGCTTTCATTGTTTTAACGGTAATCTGCCGGTTATGATTTGGTTATTTAGCTTTGCGATACAAAACACCTCACGTTCCATGACATAATAGTTTATTCCTATAATAGCTGGAACATATCAACAATCATAACAGAGTAATTCATAATCAATACTTTTTTTATCTCTAATAAATGAACTAATTCAAAGCAATAATAATATAGATGATGGTTAAAACAATAGAAAGTACCTGCTGTGAGACGTGTCCCGTCTGCAGCGGTGCCCGTCCCAGCCTTTCCGTGTGCCCGAGCCGTCCCCTTCTGCTCTCGTGCGGGTTGTGTTCCTTTGGCTCGCCTGCGATACGCCGTGCGTGCGCTCATGAATAATGGATCCCACGGTGAGATCTTAAAACTAGCAAGCTAATTGCGCCCCCTTTTTTGATTTGCTCCCCCCTCCCCTCCAAGTGCATGTGATTAAACATTCAACAACTTAATTATTTCCGCTGTGATTGGGACAAATGTGTGTGTGTTTTGGGGCGATGCCACACATTAACCCCGTGATTTTGTTTTAATATAACCCTGTGTCTTTCAATGAGTGAATTTGAGTAGAAGGTCACCATTTCATGGTAGTAAAAAAAAATGAAATATCCTACTGAACACAATCTCTTCTATAATGGAAAATTTATTTCACAGAACGTGAACTCGTGATTAATTTTCTGGAAGCTTAGAGATATGTAGTGTAATCTGTTTACACAATTATTCAACACCATACATGGATTTCTATAAGGACAGCCAAATCTGACTTTGTGTGCGTGTTTGTTTGTGTATCATATTTGTGCATATATTTTTTTTTTGTGTGTATCATCATTAATCCAAAACTATACTCCAAACAACTTGTTTCCCAAAGCCACGAGCTCTCCCTGGTGAACCGGATGTGGACACGGGCTAAGGCTGAACCCAAACATGCTTAGGGTCAGATGTAGTTCACCAGTGAGTTACGCCATCAAAGCCCCCGCGGTGAACTCCCACAGACGGTAGCGTTGGAATAGAGCCTGGGTCGCACTCTTACGCAACACGCTGGATACTGACATGACCAGACACTGTTTCCATATGCCTTTTCTGCACTGATGCCTTACCTCATTTGGATCCCTCATTTAACAATGTGTACCGTGCCCCGTGAAACGAAGCCGCGCATCCAAAGCGTTTGGCTGTCATTAACTAATCGGACGCATGGAGAAACGTCTGTCCTTGTCAAACATCGTGGATCGTCTGTAGCTTGTAACCTCGACGTGCTTGGGGGCCTTTTGAGGCCGACCGTGGCTTCAGACTGAACGCCTTAACCAGCTTGCACTTGTTGGAGGCGCCTTAAAGGTGACATGTTATACCACCAGGTGTGAGTGTGATTAGCCGTTACAAGCCGTTTAGAAAATCGGCCTCTTCTGTCATCAGTGGGCGTGTCCACCTAGATGGGTGCTGGATGGATCAGTCTACCAGCCCTCCCAGCGGACTGTAGCAAACGTTGCTCATCTTTCCATCACACATCTAGGTGGACACGGCCACTTGTGATGTTAGGAGAGGTTTTCAAAACGGCTTGTGACCGTGAATCGCACTCACACCTGGGGGTATACAGTATGTCACCTTTTTTAAAAGGTGCGCTGTGACGTGTTGGGACACCAGCGTTACCGGGGCCAGGTGTGTGAGGGGTAGGCGGGAGATGGCGATCACACGGAGTCCCCAGGCGCTCCGGGGTTGGCGGCGGTGCCCGGTTTTTCGGGTCCTCGGCTTCTCCACGTTGCCATGGCGATGGCGGCAGATGTTGCCGGTTGCTCGCAGCGCAGCGGCGGCGGCCGTCAACTGTTGACCTTGGTAGCCTATTTTTGTATTTAGATCACAGTAGCGTCCATGGCCTCTGTTGTGAGTATAGGTGTATGCACTGTATGCATGCTCTATGAGCTCTGCATGCAGTGCTTGATCCACTTATTTTGTAGTCATCCTGTATGAGGGGCTTTAGAGTAGCGTAGCGCTCATGTTTAGTTTTGTCATCTAGGTTAAGTAGGTTAACCAATAGGTTAAGACACACGTCAATCAAACTTCCCGTGTTGAAAGGGTAGGGCCCGGTAACGAGGGGTGACTCAGACCTGGTTTGAGGGGGAACGCGGAGCGAGCTCCGCACGCGGTCTTGCCCGGCGGGGGGGCCGTGGCTGATGTCTAACGGGAGTCCCCCTCTTCCCCTCTCTCTTCTGGGAAACCAGGGATACGCCTTCTGCAAGGTCACCTCCAGCGTGGCCGTCCAGCAGCCCTCTCCTCCCGTCTCTCTGCGCACTACGGGGGACAGATTCCAAAGCCTTCCGCCCTTCCTACATTGTCCTACATTCCTTCCTTCCTTCCTTCCTTCCTTCCTTCCTTCCTTCCTTCCTTCCTTCCAATTGTCCTACATTCCTTCCTTCCTTCCTTCGTTCTTTCCTTCCTTCCTTCCTTCCAATCGTCTTGCATTCCTTCCCATCCGCTTGACAAAACATGCATTCCATGTCACATGACCATTAAAGGTCACGTGACGCCAACACTATCAGCTCTATCATGGCCCCTTCACTGAGCAAATTAGATTTTTAATGCCCACAAGCCCCTCCCCCATGCTCCTCCCCCACATGAACCCTCCCACCCTAAGCTGCCCTCCAATCAAGCTCCTCCCCAGTCAAACCCCGCCCAGCCACACCCCTCCCTGCACAAGCTCCTCCCTGCCACAGTTATCCCTAAGCCAGAAGCTCTGCCCAACACAAGCTCCCTCCCAGGTCTGAGGCCCTCGGGCCCCCTCCCTTTATGTCGGGGAAGTGAACCCAAAATGATGGTAATCTATATACGCCATTTTGTCACTGTTAGGATTAGACCGTCATTTGGAGAAAACACAGTTTAATCTGTTTTTTACCAACCGGTCTGAACTTAAGCTCTGAATGCCAAAAATGTAGCTTTTGTGTTATTTTCTTTCATGTCCTCTTTTTAAAGGTTATCCAAATCCAAGGCTTGTTTTGCTCCGTAACAGTATTTTATACTCTTACGGAGCAAAGTTGTCCATCGTTGCTATTGAGCGTCCCTGCTGCGTTTTCTATGTCCATGATGCTTGTCATAGTGGAGCAAAAGAAACAAAATGCTCAGGTTATTACGCACGCACGCACGCACACACACACACACACACACACACAAGACACCTCCCCTGTCCTGCCCCCCCGTCTCGGATGGGACGTGATGAAGGCTCGTCGTTGATCCCACCACAGAGACTTCATTATGCATCAACAATGAATCTTTCATCTCTCCACCACCATCACCACCACCTCCTCCACCACCTTCTCCTCCTCCATATTTTCCACACCCCCATCAAACTTTCATGGGGGGCGTAATCGAGATAAAAGTCAGAGGCGAGTTTACCTGTGACAATGCCGGGGGGGGTAGGGGCGTGGTGCGTTGCCAAGGTGCCAGACGGCTGTCAGAATTAGCCTCTTCCTCCTCCTCTAAAGGTGTCAGGCCGCCGAGGTGAAGAGGAGGTGGGGCGCACTAGAATATTCTAAAGGTGTGTGTGTGTGTGTGTGTGTGTGTGCGCGCGCGTGGGTGCGTGAGAAATACCTTGGTGTGATTGCATCCACTTCATGAATTTGTGTGTGGTGTCTGCATGTTTATGTATACATTGGTGCATCTGTATAATAAGTGTGTGTGTGTGTGCATAACAATCTGAGGCATTTTGTTCTGGGTTGTGTGCAACTGTCATATTTGTATTCTTTGTGCGACAGCGAAGGAAGCCTTACATAAGGACTCTCAACCAGGGTGGACATGTTATTTCAGGGTAGATTAGAGTGTGTGTGTGTGTGTGTGTGTGTGTGTGTGTGTGTGTGTGTGTGTGTGATGCCGTTTGCGTGTGTACGTGTGTGTTGTGTGTGTACGTGTGTGTGTGTGTGTTTGCGCGTGTGTGTGTTGCGTGTGTATGTGTGCGTGTGTGTGTGTGTGTTTGCGCGTGTGTGTGTGTGTGTGTGTTGCGTGTGTGTGTGTGTGTGTGTTTGCGTGTGTGTGTGTGTGTGTGTGTGTGTGTGTCAGTGAGAGGGAATGCAACAGACCTGAATGAGATAAAAAAAGAAGGCAAAAAACAACATTCTCCCGAGGCGGCCATCTGGTCATACAATGTGTGTGTTACGCACGCACACACAGTGTGTACACGGCAATGAGGTCACGCAGTGTGCTCTCTCCACAAGCCCAGTGCCACCCAGAGTGCTCCGGCCCTACCTGACCTTTTGACCCCCTGCACTTTAGACCTTGTGACACGTGGAAGATGATAACTATGATCATGATAATGACGAAGATGAGAATTATGATCGTAATGATGACAAAGATGAGAATTATGATCATCATGATGATGAAGAGGATCACGCCAACGCTGAAGGAGAACTTCAATCTCTATTATGAGAACTATGTTAATGCTGAATTGGGGAACTTGTTTCCACATTATCCGCTCATTACTCAGGGCGGGGTCAACCCTCAGGCTGTCAAAAGGATGGCTGTAGTGTCCTTGATAGCGATGGTGGAGGAAATGAGATAAGACAAAATACTTTTTGGCAGAAAGGACATTGTGGACAGCACAGACCTACACACACACTTACTAATAGAGTCAAACACAGTGACAGACAATTGCTAACACACACACACACACACTGACCCATCATCACAGAAGTCTCTCCGGCAGAGACGAGTCATCTTGTAGGACCGTCACCGTCCCCCCCACAGCCTGACTGAAACACTCACCCAGTCCACACTACTGCCTTCAAGCTCTAATTCTCCCCATACATTTATGTCCCTATATAACTTGACTCTATGTTGAACTCGCCACTGCCACCACAGAGAGAGAGAGAGAAACCTCGTTGATTAAGGTCCCTGCTATAGCAGCTCCAGCTTTATACAATAGTATTCCCTACATAGGTAGTGGCCAGTGAATGGCCTTAAGAAGTTCAGTGCCTGGTCGGACTCTGTCTTTCCGTGCATCTGACTCTAACAGGCTTATACTTCAGCGTCAGGTCGGAGTGCCCATGGTGGGGGCTGCCCAGAATCTCCTTCATGTAAACGGGGGATAAGCTGATGCTGATAGTGTCCTCAGACATTCGGTTGGCCACACATGGAAGACAGAAGAATATATATTAATTATTCAACAGAGGCAATACTTGTATAAGTAGTGCTAAGAATTGACCGGAGATCATTGATCAGCCCCATTATCCCCTTCTCTCTTCCGCCACCTATTGGCCATTCAGAGAAACGGCATACCCTAACCTCCAGTTAAACCCACCTTTTGGATGAAGAAAGCTTTACGTCTTTGATAGATAAAAGCAAGTTGACCAATTATTGGTGTGTGTGTGTGTGTGTGTGTGTGTGTGTGTGTGTGTGTGTGTGTGTGTGTGTGTGTGTGTGTGTGTTGGTCCATGTACCATTTAGTGTACCGTGCGTGACGATTTACAAACATTTCGATTTTGATGAAAACGCCCACCACCACCTGGCCAATCACTGTGGCAGCTGTCTACCTTTCGGCCAATGGAAGTGCAGAGGAACCCTCATGGGCGTCTCATTAGCTATATTCCAGGACCTGGCGCCGGCCCACTGCAGGCAGCCAACCGGAAAGAACACTCACTGGAGGCGGGAGGATGACATCATCAGTATCATCTATCTGAATCAACCCCCTCCATCTTCTCTCACTATCGCTCCCCCATCTCTCCATCTGTCTCTACCTTTTCCTCATTCTCTACCCATCTCTCCATCTATCTCCCTCTTTCCCTCCATGTCTCTCTCCCTCCTGCTCTTCATCTATCTCTCGCTGTTTCTCCCCCTCTTTCTCTCCATCTCTCTCCCTCTTTCTCCCCATCTCTCTCTCTCTCTCTCTCCCTCTCCCTCTCCACTGTCCATCTCTCTCTCTCTCTCTCTCTCTCTCTCTCTCTCTCTCTCCCTCTCCCTCTCCACTGTCCATCTCTCTCTCTCTCTCTCTCTCTCTCTCTCTCTCTCTCCCTCTCCCTCTCCACTGTCAATCCCTCTCGCTCTCTCTTTGCTGTCAATCTCTGGCTTTCAGCCTCCACCAGAAATGAAAGCCAGGAGGGTGATGAGGTCGTAATGAAGAATTACATATTTTTAGGACACTTCGTGACAGCAAAATATTTGATTTAGACAATAGATTTTTTGATTTTAGAGCATGATCATGAGAAGATATTGGCAGCAAAACTCCCAAGCATACATTCAAGGAGACATTGGGTGTACGTGAATCTTGGCGTGACAACCATGGAGGGTTCAGGATTGGCCACGGCTGAAGTCAGCAGGCTAATCCAATCCAAGATATATTGCCATACACTTTTGGTGAATTGGACTAGATGTCTGCAAGGCAGCAAGCCAGGCTGCAAGACGGTTAAAGGAAGCCGCATAGCAAAGAAGTCCGTAGATTGGCATGGCCTTAGTACCAGACTTCATGGCTACAGTGTCGGTCCAAATACAAACTCCCTGAACACCTTTCAAAAAGGGAGAGGAATGGACCTAGGTCCAAGGAGAATGTATACCAATTCCTTTTTAATCGATTGATATAAGCAAGATTTATATAAGTTGTATATAATTGTATTTTATAGGTACGATTTAAAACGTCTACGCCAGGTGGGATCAGGACAGGAGAAAGGGGAGAAGGGCAGCAGTATTACAGGACACTATTTAGGTCAATGACTCAATTTTTGCCAAAAATCCATCCGTGTGTTGGTCATGCAAACAACCGACACCTGTAAGACCCCGTGAAAACTAATTTGCATGAAGACCCTGTATGCACCGGAACATCTGTATCGGCTCATTTGATGACAACAATCGCCACTATGCATCATGGGATATCGCATTGCAATAAGTCACACACGTTCGGCCAACACTACAAAACGGTGACGCCCCAATCAGTGCACTCTAGAGGGCCCAAGCGGTCCAAGCCGCAAAAGACTGCGTTATTTAATCAAATCGGGCGGATAAACATGGCAGGAACCTTTTTGGGGGGATAGGCTAGGATGTGGCCGGGGGGCCGTACCACCACCCAACGTCCTGCTGCCCCCCCCCCCCCCCCCGAACCCAGCCCCCTCCTAAGTGGTCTGTCACTTCTTATAGAGATCCTCACACCCCTAAGAGACACTAGCGCTGACCTTTTGGGGGGGGGGGGGGATGGGCCGCCTGTCCTTAAAAAAGGAGCGAAGCGTGAGGCGTTCACCTTGGCCAGCCGCCGCCACCGCCACCGCCGCTTCTCTATCTCGTCAGTGTTGGCCTCCACATGTCGTCACGCACTTCTGAACGGCCCTACATTAATGCTAAGTGTCGACGCCGGGGTCGGTGTTTGTTTTGTGTCACCCTTTCACGCGGAGACTCGTCAAGGGCTTCACGGGTCCGACGGCCGCGAGAGACCCTGAAAAGGGCGAGGAAAAACGCAGGCCTGGAAAAAAACGCCAAGTAGCAGAGAAAATAAAAGGACAAAAACACATAACAGCCCCTGCGACGGTGAATTCAATCATAACAAGAAGGAGCCGTTGATGGCGGACAATCGACGGATAAACGCAGCATCTGTCGCACAAAAAGAATCCTCCTACTTTGGACAAATAGTCTGAGCTGAATGGTGGTGTGTAGTGAAAGAATATTCTCTTTTTGTATGTGTTTTGTATGAATAAGAAAAGCAGCATTTCAACAATGCCGAAGGCAAAGAGGTCAAATAGTTTAAATAATTAGAAACATCAGCGCTGGTGCAATACTAGAGTTGAGCGGCCGTTTTCCTCAATGGGAACCAAAACATACTTTTGAGATTTTCTGGAAAGAAGTTCTCCAAATTGCCCTCCGCCCACTTTCCGAATTGTGATTAATCATAAGCTAACTCGGGGGCTAACGGCAAGGCTGCCGGACTGCTAATTATGGGATGTCAGGAATAAGCCTGCAGTAATAAAAAACACTCAAATACTAAGTATGTGTTAAGGCTGAATGTATTTTCTTTCCTGGGTCAAGTACCCGCAAATAAAATAAAACATTGTTCCATTATTCAAATGTGAGTGCACAGGCCTTAATAGAAATCTGCCAGACCATTAAGCTTGATTCGGAGCTGCATGGTAATTGCGTATCTGTCATCTGCGGCTGTGATTGAATGAGATGTTTCCTGTGTGTTTTGATAGTCAAAAGAGCCTCATCCTAGAAATAGGTTTGAAATGAAGGTGAATTAGTCTTAGTGGGTTGATTTACAACGTAATTCCAACTGTCGCTCCGTAAAAACATGCTTATTTTCATTCGTTAATCATTTCCTAGTTCTTTCAATCGCGGTTCTGTCTTGGATTGGTGATGAATTTGTTGTTTTGTCTTTGTTTGTTTGTTCAGTCAGTCACAGAGAAAGTATCAACCCTGGTTGAGGTTGAGGTATTTCAGTACAAAGACCTTGAACAGATAGAATAGGCCGACCAGCTCTATGAGCAGGTCGGCCTATCCAACAGTCCCTTCCTTAAAATGACGCTGCCCAAATCCAAAATGGATACTACACCTAGTTTGTGAAAACACACAAAAATCCCAATTTTTTGCCTGCTTCAAGTCATCCCCTTGTCATTCATCACAAAGACCTCAAAATACAGAGGAACAGAAATCAGGCAGTAACATACAACAAAATCCTCCGTCCCCCCCCCGTTGGACTGGCTCGGCCCTAGGAGCCCCCCTGACCCCAGGTATAGCACCTGGTAGGGAGGCTAAGGGGATCCCGGGAGCGCACACCCTCCTAGGGAGGTCTGTCTGCCTTTATGTGTGGTTAGGTTTTAAAATACAGTCATGTAATGTTAGCGATTACCATACCATAATCAAATAATAAATGATCCTATTTATGTTGTTCACCGCCTTTTTTTGAACATGAGAAGAATACATGCCACCCGTGTAGGCCCACCGCAAATATATCCATGTTCAAATAACAAACAATTTGGAGGTAATCGTTCAGTATCTCTTGAAAGGAATATTTTTTACAACTATGAACAAGAGCAACAAGGATGCATGATCTGGCAGTGGGTATAAAGCTGCAGATAATAATCGTTTGTCTTTGTGAGTAAAGTCCTCTAAGTATACAACTCAAAATAATATCTGTGGTGGACTTGAGTCGCTGCGTATTGTGAGAGGGAATCGATTTAAAAACGCAACTCAAGGCCCACCATCATCGCCGTCCTTTGTGGCTTGACAACCTTATTTGTTTCCATCAAATATTTTGAAAAATCACTGCCGCGCTCCCGCAGAGATGATAAATGCAGATACTTTCTTTGGCACACCCGTCGCTTTGAAAGGTGGCCTAGTTTCCACAGACAAACAGCTACCCGAAACGGTCTGCTGTCATGTAAGACATGGAGCACAATAGTCCCAGCTCTGTAATTACTATCTGCCGATTGGCTCGTTTGCTGAGTAGTAGTTGCCATGCGATGGGCCTGCTGATTGGTCGACTGTCAGCAATTTTCATTTGAGGAAGACACAGTGCCCTCATCAAGAGTCATAATTAACTTGTTGAAGCGGGGCCCTCTCTGCGTGGGGGAGGCCCCCCTGGGGTCCTAATTGAGAGCTGGCATGGCTTTTTTAGTTCAGGGGCCCCTGCACACACATCCATGTAAAATGACTTTGGTTTCACGCATAAAAGAGAGCAGTATGGGGACATTTGGCAGAAGCCTCAGTATACCCTTCACGATAAACTGTTTGACAACATAAAAATAAATAAAAAAGCTGTAGTGGTAGGAAAATAAACTTGAGTCAGGCAACACCGCCATCTGGTGGACAGAAGGCGACTTTGAATTAAAACATGACAGAAATATCCATGGTATTAAGTGTTTTAATATTGTTACTTGAATAATAGGATAAAGGGTTTGGAATGAATACAAATAAATTGATGAAGCACATACTTTACATGTGCTTCAATACATCAACCATCACCTCTCCTCTATAAACTACAGATCTACACCCATCACCTCTCCTCTATAAACTACGGTCCTCCACCCACCACCTCTCCTCTATAAACTACAGATCTACACCCACCACCGCTTCTCTATAAACTACAGTCCTCCACCCACCACCTCTCCTCTATAAACTACAGATCTACACCCACCACCTCTCCTCTATAAACTACGGTCCCCCACCCACCACCTCTCCTCTATAAACTACAGATCTACACCCACCACCTCTCCTCTATAAACTACAGTCCTCCACCCACCACCTCTCCTCTATAAACTACGGTCCCCCACCCACCACACACTCATTCAACACCACCACTTCCTCCATCTTCTCAAACAGCGACTCCACCAGAGACCCTTGTCCTCGGGCGTCGCACATCACGCGCTCCCTCGGCCCGCACCGCTCGACCATCCCCGCCCGGTCATCCCCGCCCGGTCCCCGTACCCAAGGAGGGGTTGCTCCGCCCCCTCCCCTAACGCCCCGCCCCACGCCAGCAGCAGGACCGTCCTGCTGCTGGCGTGGGGCGGGCTTATGTCCTGCCCCAACGTGCTCACGTCCCACCACCTTGGGGGGCCGGCCCCCGGGTAACGCCCCCCGAGAACCCGCTCCCGTTGCCGTAGCGTCCCGCGGCGCCTGGCGATCTCGGCGCGGTGGTCCCTTTCGAGCGCCGGCGGGCAGCGAGACTCCCCCAGCACCAGCACCCTGAGCTCGGACCGGCCTCGGCCTCCTTGATCCTCCGCCAACCCCCCCCACCCCGGAGGTTGATGGGGATCAGATCTTATCTGATCCCCATCAACCTCTTCTCCTCCTCTTCCTCCTCCTTCTCTTCCTCTTCCTGACCGTCCACTGGGACCGGCTTCGTCGCGTCTCGTGGGTCTTCCGCTGCGTGTTGTGTTGTGTGATCTTTGGCTGACGCAGTCGTCCACCGTCTGCTTCACAATAGCCGGTCGCCATGTGCCCTGATTCAAGGCCTTCCCCAAGGCCTTCCTGCCCGTCGTTCATCTCCTTCAGATGCCTTTCTCGGCCATGTATGTCTGACCCTGTGCCTCTAAATCTGCGCCCCAGCCGAGACGCTCCTGTTCCCGTTTCCCCAGGCGCTCCTCTTTACCTTCTAGCTACCCCCCCCCCCCCCCCCCCCCCCCCCAGGCCTTGAGCTCCCGGACTCTTTGGTTTGAAGGCCGTGGTCGTTCAGCTCGCGGTCTGTTCCTCCAAGCCGCCAGGGTGGCATTCCCGAGGCCGCTCCCCCAGGATGGCGTTCCCGACGGCGCTCTTTCCCGTCTCGCGCAGTCCCCCGGGAGGAGCAGCCCGGCTCGGGGGAGGTGGTGCTGCGTCCGGGGGAAGGAGGGGGGTCGGCGGGGCTCGGGGCTCTCCTTGCCGCTCTCGCCCAGAAGGAAAGACAGAGGGAGACGCTGGGCCAGTTGGAACCGGTTACAGCCAGGACTATGACACTCAACTCAATGTCATGATTTAAGTCAACTTAAGTTGAATCAACTTAAGTTGAATCAACATAAGTTGATGTGCTCATGAAGGACTTAAGTTGAATCAACTTAAGTTGAATCAACTTAAGTTGATTCAACTTAAGTTGAATCAACTTAAGTCCTTCATGAGCACATTGAAAGTAGAGATGTTCTGAGCTTTAAAGGGCCATGAGCAGTAATACAAAAAGGAGAAGCACCGAACAAACAAAATATCCTCACGTGTGTTTGAGTCATCGGCTGAACTGCTGCACTCTCAGCATCCATCTGCCCTCGCTCTTACTCTCGCTTTTCTTCTTCCTCTTCCTCTTTTTGGGTCACTTGTTCCTTTTCGCGTCCAAGGAGCACAGCGATTGCATCGTACTTTAATGAAAGTGTGTGTGTGTGTGTGTGTGTGTGTGTGTGTGAAGAAAAACACCAGATGTCCTCATCTTGTGGTTTTTCACAAATCTTCACGACAACAGGAAGACTAAACCTGGGTCCGTGCAGTCTTTCATAAACTTTCAGGCAAACACTTTGACACCCACATCGAGAGACGATGATGGGTGCCAACACATGACGGCCTTCATGCAGATGAGCCTTGTTGATTCATTCACTGGCACGCAGCCCACCAGGTTCCTGTGTCATGTCCGAGGCCCGGGGCGCAGCGCTGGAGCGGCCCCCCTGTGCTTAAGGGAGCGTCATCATTTTGTTGCCCTGGAATAACATGACTCACGCAGCACAGCAGGGACATCGTGTGTTTTAGCGGGAACGGCTATTCACATTTCAGAACATCGTTCGGTTGGAAATGTGTTGTTTTTGCAGGGTGTACATTTTGAGAAAAAGTTCAATATGAGAGAGACAGAGAAGGAGATGCATAGGAAGTAACACTAGAGTACAGGAAGTTATATGTTTTCTTGTGTTGCATATTTCAGCAATGGTTGCAACACTGTGAGTTCCACTGCGGGGCTTAGTGCATGAAAAGGAACTCAAACAAGCGGGTTGAAACCAGTGAAGGGAAAAAGATTTCCCTTGACTTGTGTCACCATCTGACACCATTTCAGCCAATCGGAAAGAGTTATGTCAATGAAGACCAGTGGTGCACTGAGGTGTTAGCATTTTGTTTATAGAGAACCCGACCCAGCCTTTGTAACAGGCCCCTTATTTCAATACACAAGGCGCACATCTTTGCAAAGCTGAGGTGAAACAAGCTGTTTCGGCTTGAGTTTGAACATTTATCCACATCGCAATCCACCCACCTTGTGGGGTTCGCGTACCCCCTCAGTGTCGGGGACTCGTGTTCTCGGGACGGCAAAGTAACTTTTTCAGAGGCACTGGAGAACGGGACCCGTGTGAGGAGCACAATGTTCCAAAACCGGTTGGGCGAGAACCCTCACATGTCTACATTATACTTTCATTTCAGTAACGCTGACAAAAACGGCATCCATCGTGATCAGTAACACGTTTCCATTCATCAAAACTATCGCGAATGCAGGCTGAACTCGCACAAAGCTTTCAACCCTTTTTCCGCTGCATGGCCGGTTAAAAATCCAGTTTCATTGCGTAATAGCGCGCCCCCCTCTTCTCCGGGGTGTAGCCCTACGTTCTGCAAGGCGAGGGGTGCCACAACAATCCCTGCACTGTGCTGCCCGCCAGACTGCCTTCACCAGGGGGGCTGTGGCGTCCCGCATGCAGCCGCCTGCCAACAGCCCAGCGGTGTTCTGACCACGTATTGGAGACTTACACATGTATGTGCACACACACTCCCAACAAACATAGGCAGAGTAACACACACACATGAACCAACACACACACACACATTAACAAACAGACATGCACATGCATGCACACACACTCCCAACAAACAGGCAGAATAACACACTCATGAACCAACACACATTAACAAAAACACACACATTTGTGCAAAGGTGGTTTTCTTAGGAAGGGGTGAATCATGAAAATGAGCTCATTTTTTTCTGTGTGTGTGTGGATCATACAACCAATCCCTTGTTTTGAAAGGAACATATTGGTGATGTTGGTTTCACACCATTTATTATTATAGCGTATGTGACAAACTGTTATGTGACCAATGACTATTTCCATGGCGATGGTACGTTGTTCATGTTCTATTTGTAAATGTTGGGGATGGGAAAGATTACAGATTAAACCTGCAGTATGTATGTTTTCCCAATAGTAGCCTCTAGAAGCTTGAACTGTAGTTGTAGTTACAGCCAAACCCTTTTCATACTATAAAGGGCAAAGGCCGACAAGAATTAACTGATTTATAAAGAAATCTTCCCTGGAGGGATTGATGCGTGTATGGGCATGTTTTATTCTTGAGAAACTTTTTACGATATTTTTTAATGGAGTCGCGGGGGTAGAAAAGTGTCACATAGTGCAGGTTTAACTCTACTGCATAGTGCTGTAGAGACAGAGTGGTCATTGCAGCTGATTACATGTGAATCGCTGGAAAGGGTCGCTTTTAGCTCTTATATAGAGACGGTAGATTCCCCACCTACCTCCTACCTCAGACCGACGTGCACGCACACACACACACACACACACGTGCACCAAAATACATGCATGTTTGTGCAAACACACACACACGTGCACCAAAATACATGCATGTTTGTGCACACACACACACACAAACTCATTAAGATACATGCATATATGCGTGCACGCATACACTCATGAAGGTTAGTATTCTTGCACATACCCATCTCGCACTAACTAAGCCCATCCCACATGTATTTACCCCAGAGCGCATGCACACACACACACACACACACACACACACACACACACACACACACACACACACACACACACACACACACACACACACACACACACACACAGGGACAGGGCTAGCCCACTCCTCCTGTGTATATAAGTGGGAGCCGAGGTGGTGTTCAGCCTGCGCCTCTCCCCCAGCCTCCAGAGGACCCACCAGGACCCATTCTCCTCCCCTCTGTCACAGCCAGTGTCGGTGAGAATCCACAACACTTACTCAACACTTACTCAACGAAACTCAACACTTGAGTTTCGTTATTCATTCAAAAATGTTCCGGTTTCCGTTTTCGTTCATTTTTGTCGCATTTCATTGATACTTTCCCTTAGTGGAAAGACGGTCATGTGAAGCACGTTTGAGAAGATCTGCCTTAACCGCCGTCCGTCTCTTTACCTCTTGCAATTTAAAAGGGAAAAGAAACTAGACCGAAGCCTTTTCACAAAAAAAAAGTCCCATTATTACATAACAGGACTTTATTACCCGACTCGCCAATAGGAAAAGTTTGTAAATGATCAGGGAAAAGCCAGTAAAAAATACCACTTCTTCTTTACTCTCAGAAGCATAATCCTGAGGGCCAGCTGCTTGACAGCTGTTCTTCAAAACATTCCCCACCAACATCTGTGCATATTTGATTCTGCAAGAATATATGATGCCAATCCCTTTTGTATGACAATTTACCATTGTTGTGAATGTGTTCAGTCCAGTTCAGTTGGTTCTGTTCAACTGAAGGACAGGAGTGGGAATACCTATAGATGAAGTCATCTTTCCACTGGTCTGTGGTACCGGGAGAATCTGAGATGTTCCGTTCAGGGCACTGCTTTTTGACAATATTCAGGGTATATAAGCAACAGCATCGCCATCGTTTAAGATGCATAATAAAACACGTAAGATAGTTTTGATTCTTGAGTTACATGACCATGAAAAGGAAATTTTGAATACTATTCCTGTTGCATAAATGACAGCACATGTGCACGCGCACACAAAGGCGATGCTCAAAGACATTTTTGCTTTGTGTGCAAACCTAAAGCAGATGGCTTTTTGCACACAGCTTTTATCAAGTCTCCCTCACAGCCTCGCAAGGTCAAGCAGCCACCTACCATGAAGCACGCCGAGTCGCTCATTTCAATAGCGAGACGTGCACTCACACAATACTCTTCTTCAGGGGGCACCGTTTTGGTTGAGGCCGGCACGCTGCTGCTTTGTTCGGTCACATTTGTACTTTTCCACTTGTGCATTGTGCCTTGCAGGTAATCCAATTGTCCCTAGACATTTGCTTCGCCTTGTTTGTTTTACATCAAATAATTTACCTTTACCTGATTTAAAATTGGATTCTGTGTTGACTCCCCTATTATGGGATGGTGTACGAGTCCAAACTTACAACACACACACACACGCACACACCCCATTTGACCGCTGGTCTGTTTTGTTTTTGGTCAGGGAACGATCTCAAGGCCTGATCTCCAGCTAACGCCCGCCATGGCAGACGCAGATGCCGCCGTGCCCCCCGTCGTGGTCGCCAGCTCGGCCCCGCCCCCTCCTGGCGGTGCCCCTCCCAAGCCGACGTACCACGGCCGCGTGGGTGCCCCCGTCGCCAACTCCAACGAGGACACGGAGGAGCTTCCCGAGTTTGAGTCTTTTGGGGTTCCGGGGCCGAGGGGCTTCCCGTCGCTGGCTGGTGAGTGAGTGAGTGAGTGTGTGTGTGTGTGTGTGTGTGTGTGTGTGTGTGTGTGTGTGTGTGTGTGTGTGTGTGTGTGTGTGAGAGTGAGTACACAAATTTGTAAACGTTTGCAATTTAAAAAAGGGAAAGTTATCTGCATATACGGGAAGTGGTTATTAGTGGAACGAAAGTACAGAGAAGGAGAAGTAGCCTGATAGTTAGGAGCTGACAGACGCCCTGCTTTACCAGAGATAAGTCCATGTGTTGTCCGCTCCTCGGCCGATAAGCCCTGGAGACGTCCACGGGCCCCCTTCCCTGACACATGACTGGCCTCCCCTGAGGATAGGGGATAGAGCTGTTTAAAAATACACCGACAAAAACGAAACCACATGGATAGAGCAGTTTGAAGGACATTGACCCAAAAGGACAACGGTTCTTTACAAAGGAAAAGAAAGGCCGCCATTTGCTCTTCCCAAACCACAACGTTTCTGCTGCTGATGCAGCTGCCATGGCGATAACTTTGCCTTCGGCCCTCTAGAAACCTATTTGCCTCCACCACCACCAGCCTAAAACAACATCTCCAACACCCCTACCTAGGGCTGTGCAATTAATGAATTTTGACACCGTCATCCCCTCCTGACACTGCCACCACCCGTACCACCACTACATCCGCTACCTACACCACCAACACTGCCCCCAGTCACACAAAACCGTATTTTCTTCTGCATTTTTCCACCGCAGAGTACCTGGACATCGTAAATGTGGACATGATGAAGAAACGGGGCGAGACCAACCACCAGCAGCACCACACGGACCGCTTCAACACCGACTTCCTGATCGTTCGCAGGGGCCAGGAGTTCAAGGTGGAGATCACCTTCAACCGGCCCTATGACGCCGACAAGGACAATTTCGCTGTGGAGTTTGGCATTGGTGAGTGTGGCGGGACATAACAGTGCAATTAGAGAGTCCAGCAAAGTGGTGGTTCCCAACCCGTGGACCGGGGCCCTGAGACAGCCCTGGTTGCAGACGGACATAATCTGTCCACCCCCTTTACGTTATATGTAATCCTGATTTAGGTTGCGAATATAATTTGGTAGCATTTATAGGATTTAGTTTGTAAGCGATGAATTACGCGACGTAATGCGAGGTGTTGCTCCATTATTTGCCAAATAAAGAAATTTCCAGTTAGATTTGTAGTTGCAAGTATGTGCTACTTTTTTTGACAATCTGCTGTGTGTGAAGCATTGCTAATAACCTAGTATATATAGTATAATATCCGGGTGATAATATTATTATATTACTCAAGTTGACTTTGTGATGTGCTGCAGTAGTCCATAAACGGTTGGGCCACACTACAGTTCAGTACAGGGTGAGCCTTGGTACAGAGGTCCCCTGTCAGCACAGTGCTAACTGTCAGGCGAGTGCTAAAAGACGTAAGCCTGCAATCGTTGCAGGCTAATGTGATGCACCACTAGGTCAGTACAATAGCAAGAGGGAATGCCGTGGGATTTTGACATCTGACGTTTGCGAACGTTGGGGGGGATTACTGCTTCAATCCACCTCCATCCTATTCAATTCTGGGGAACCCGGCAAAAAAAACAAAAACATTCATGGATGAATTTCCATGAATGTTTACACTATCGTTAGTCGATTCGACATAATTCAAAGCAACGACTGCATATAATTGATTTGACGAAGCCCTTCCTTCTCCCCCACTTTGCTAATCCTCCACCGCATGCCTCCCTTGTGATTGGCCGACTGCTCGTCCCCTCCTTCCCGCCGTCCTCCCCAGGCCCCAGCCCCCAGTTCAGCAAGAAGACCTACATGCCGGTGTTCCCCACCCCGGAGCGGCAGAGCCCTTGGGCGGGCCGCGTGGTGGTGGCCGCCGGCACCAAGGTCACCATGGGGATCACACCCACCGCCGACGCCATCGTCGGGCGCTACCGCCTGTACATCGCCGTGGTGACGCCCTACGGCATCCGCAGGACCCGTCCAGACAACAGCCGCGACCTCTACATCCTGTACAACCCCTGGGTGAAGGGTAGGAGGGAGGGAGGGATGGATGATGGATGGATGGATGAATGATGGATGGATGATGGATGGATGATTGATGATGGATGGATGATGGATGGATGGATGATGGATGGATGAATGATGGATGGATGAATGATGGATGGATTATGGATGGATGATGGATGGATGATTGATGATGGATGGATGATGGATGGATGGATGGATTATGGATGGATGATGGATGGATGATTGCTGATGGATGGATGATGGATGGATGGATGATGGATGGATGATATATGGATGATATATGGATTGATGATAGAAGACTGATGATGGATGTATGAATGATGGATCGATCGATGCATGGAAGGATTGATTGGCTGACAGACTGACGCACAGCTCTTGGGTCGATTTGAACTCCATCTCCCATGATTCCTCCTGGTCCCGCCCAGAGGATGCGGTGTTCCTGGAAGACGAGGAAGAGAGGGATGAGTGCGTGCTCAACGAGTCAGGCGTCATCTACCATGGGACCTGGGACGACATCGCCGAGCGAAACTGGAACTTTGGCCAGGTGAGGGACACTTGAGTTCAGAGCAGAGCGGAAAGTTCACAAACTGTCAGAGAAAGGCAAAAAGAACTGGATCCAAACCTGTTTTCTCTACCCATCCGGTTTTAGTTTAGTAGCGGTGACAAAATGGCCTAGATAACCATTATGAAGAACATGCTGATTTGTTTCAAATTAAAAAAACCTAAATAAGATTTTGTTTATTGTAACTAATATTGATAACAACAATAAAAGTAGCTGCGAACAATAGCAACACAAGACATGCAGTGGTCTTTGCTGATGGAGTTCTTTGTGTTTCAGTTTAACTTCGGGATTCTGGACGCCTGTCTCGACATCATGGACCGGGCGCGGATGCCCATTGTCAATCGAGGTGACCCAGTCAAGATGGCCAGGATAGCCTCTGCCATGGTATTACCCTCATCAGTTCTTATCCTAAATCATGATGTAGCGCAGGTTGTTAACGGACAGTAGACACACGTACATTAGGATAAACGCCTATGTCCCTTAAAGGGACTACGTGTAAGACTCAGAAAGTCCTTCTCATTACTGACCCCTTTTGGCCGGTAAGTGAACTGCAGCCTACTCAAGCTTCACTCATTCAGCTCCTCACAATCATTAACTAATGTTTCTTATTATGATAAAACATAAATAAACATTTTACAAACTAAAAAGTTATGAAAGAACGAAGACCTCGTCTTCGTTCTTTCATAACTTCGTTCTTTCTGTCATCATAATAGGAAATAGCCTTATT
>NC_136953.1:9330283-9700283 GCF_949987615.1 Pollachius pollachius | reverse complement strand
CGTTAACATCTTACCATAGTACCCTTTTACCATGTTACCACGTTAACATCTTACCATAGTACCCTTTTACCATGTTACCACGTTAACATCTTACCATAGTACCCTTTTACCATGTTACCACGTTACTAGCGCCACACTGGCCCTTTATTAGCCTCTCTTTAGCATTTTTGCATTATTATATCATAATTATGTTATATACATATAATACATATATTTCTTTTATATATATTTAAAGAAAATACAATGCTTCTTTATAATGCTATCTGTTTATCCTGACAAATTTGCATTCCATTCCATTATCTGTTAACTTCAACACATAAATAGTTACAACAGCGTCCGGCTTAATTTAATACCACGTACACCACTCCAACACTGAGCGACATCACGCGCTACCTCATCGACCAATGAGGCAGCGGGGCAACCTGATCGAACAATGAGGCGGCGGGCTTTCCTCGTCGACCAATGAGGCGGCGGGGCAACCTGATCGACCAATGAGGCGGCGGGCTTTCCTCGTCGACCAATGAGGCGGCGGGCTTACCTCGTCGACCAATGAGGCAGCGGGGCAACCTGATCGACCAATGAGGCGGCGGGCTTACCTCGTCGACCAATGAGGCGGCGGACTGACTTGTGTGTCTCCTCTCAGGAACTACCACTGCTGGAACGAGTGCTTCATGGCGAGACCAGACCTTCCTACTGGCTTCGGGGGCTGGCAGGTCGTGGACGCCACGCCACAGGAGACCAGCGACGGTAAAATAAAAATATTATATATATATATATATATATATATATATATATATATAGATAGGCAGAACTTTTAAATGCTAAACTCAAATAATGAATATCCCTTAATAATCAATCAATATACTGTAGTCATGGCATTGACATGGGGACTTTCCACCCCGTGGAGTATTTAAGACGTGATATAAAACGTCTCTCTCGTCCCATCACAGGAATGTTCCGGTGCGGTCCGGCGTCTGTCCGAGCCATCAAACACGGAGAACTGTGCTTCCCCTTCGACGCCGCCTTTGTATTTGCAGAGGCGAGTATCTTACAAACTACCTCCTCTCAGCACTGATCCCTTATGGAAAAAAATCATAATCACGATTATTTTGGTCAATATTGAAATCATGATTATTCAAAGGATTATTTTTGAGTTTGAAAACGTGATGCATTTATTCAGCATTTCTCTCCAAACAAAATACTGTGTAACTTAGAACTTTGAAATTTCGCCATTTAAATAGAATGTTAAAATCCAAGTATGTATCTCGCAATAATCGAGTTGAAAAAACGTTTAAACACGATTATCGTACCTGCTCTTTGGTCCCCATATGGGATGTTGAACGATGGGGTTTCACCGCAGAAGACGTTTTGGAAGATTAGGAGAAAGATGCGAGATGTCTGTATGGGTGTCCTTGTGTGATGCGATAACGTGACGCACTACCTGATGCTTTCGCTGTGTTGTCTGTTTTCGTGTTATACCTCACACCTCCGTACTCTGTAACACTTTCTCTCATCAGGCAGTCAGCTGACACACCCATATACCCTACACATTGCTGGTATATAACATGTCATGCATCTATACATTATATATGTCTATTGTGTATATAATGTATAGATGTGAGTGCATTGCGTGCATAGTGTGTGTAGGGGTGTGTGTAGGTCTAGCCTGAACAGTATTTCAGCCTCTGTAATTACACATGACAATAAAGTTGAACTTTAACATTTACTTTAGTTTAAATGAATCGACCCTCAAAGCCTACTTTTCAGAAAGCACATTTTTTCTTGTGAACAGTTTGATTTGATGAATCTTACAGTAAAGTATGGGAGAAGAGAGGTCTCTCATCAGCCCATCTAGGGCTCTGATCAAACAGGGACATCGATCAATCCCGTCCATAGTTTCAGCCAAGTCCCCTTCTAAAAGAGACGGTCCTTCATTCTGATGGGTTGCCTTGTCGCCGGGCAGGTGAACAGCGACGTGGTCTTCCACAGCCGGAATAGGGACGGCACCATGGAGGTGGTGAAAGTAAAGAAGGACCACGTGGGCCGGCTGATCCTCACCAAGGCCACGGGCTCCTACGACAGCCGCGACATCACCGAGCTCTACAAGTTCCCCGAAGGTCAGCCGGGCCGATTTCCTAAATCCCAATTGGCCGAGCCGTCAGCCATCGGGGCGATGGCTGACGGCTCGGCCAAGCTAGGAAATACTGTATAGGAATTGGAATGCACACCGTTGTTGTCACTGTTGTTGTCACTGTTGTTGTCACTGGGTTGTTACTGTTTTGTGTTAATTTCACACCAACAGACCACAGCCCCCCCCCTCCCTTCTCTGTGTGTCTGTCTGTCTGTCAGTCAATGGAGGCAATAAGAAAGCCTTCTCCATTTGTCTCTGTTATGTTTTACCACTAAACTCAACATGATTGTGAGGAGCTGAATGAGTGAAGCTTGAGCAGGCTGCAGTTCACTTACCGGCCAAAAGGGGTCAGTAATGAGAAGGACTTTCTGATTCTTACACGTAGTCCCTTTTAAACTTCTCTCTCCCCCCTCCCTCCTCCCTCTCCCCTCTCCCTCCCTCCCTCCCTCCCTCACTCTCTCCCCCCTCCCTCTCTCCCCCTCCCTCTCTCCCTCTCTCCCCCTCCCTCCCTCCTCTCTCCCTCCCTCTCCCCCTCCCTCTCTCCCTCTCTCCCTCCCTCCCTCCCTCTCTCCCTACCTCCTCCCTCTCTCCCCCCTCCCTCTCTCCCTCCCTCCTCCCTCTCTCCCCCCTCCCTCCCTCTCTCCCTCCCCCCTCTCTCCCTCCCTCCTCTCTCCCTCTCTCCCCCTCCCTCTCTCCCTCTCTCCCTCCCTCCTCCCTCTCGCTCCCTCCCTCCCTCCCTCTCTCCCTCCCTCTCTCCCCCCTCCCTCCCTCTCTCCTCCCTCCCTCCCTCTCTCCCTCCCTCCTCCCTCTCCCCTCCCGCACTCTCCCTCCCTCCCTCTCTCCCCCCTCCCTCCCTCGCTCCCTCCCTCTCCCCCTCTCCTCCCCCCTCCCTCCTCCCCCCCTCCCTCCCTCTCCCCCTCCCCCCTCCCTCCCCCCTCCCTCCTCCCCCCCTCCCTCTCTCCCTCCCTCCTCCCTCTCGCTCCCTCCCTCCCTCCCTCTCTCCCTCCCTCCCTCCCTCTCTCCCCCCTCCCTCCCTCTCTCCCTCCTCCCTCTCCCCTCCCGCTCTCTCCCTCCCTCCCTCTCTCCCCCCTCCCTCCCTCTCTCCCTCCCTCCTCCCTCTCCCCTCTCGCTCCCTCCCTCTCCGCCTCCCTCCCCCTCCCTCCTCCGCCCCTCCCTCCCTCTCCCCCTCCCCCCTCCCTCCCCCCTCCCTCCTCCCCCCCTCCCTCCCTCTCTCCCTCTCTCCCTCTCTCCCCCTCCCTCTCTCCCTCTCTCCCTCCCTCCCTCCCTCTCTCCCTCCCTCCTCCCTCTCGCTCCCTCCCTCCCTCCCTCTCCCCCTCCCTCCTCCCTCCCTCCCCCCTCCCTCCTCCCCCCCTCCCTCCCTCCCCTCCAGGCAGTGTGGAGGAGCGCACGGTGCTGGAGAAGGGAGAGTTGTACGGCTGCGCCCGGGACCAGAGCACGCTGCCCGAGGCGGACGTGGAGCTGCGGCTGCCGGCCCTGGAGGTGTTGGTGGGCAACGACTTCCAGCTCTGCCTGGAGGCGGTGAGCCGCAGTGGGGAGCCGCGCACGGTGGACGCCTACGTCACGGGCAGCGTGGTGTACTACACGGGGGTCACCAGCGCCGACTTCCTCTTCAAGACCCCCACCCTGGAGCTGGAGGCGAACCAGAGTGGGTGTCCTGGGGGGGTGGCAGGGGGCACGTGAGGACTGATTGTGTGTCGATGCTGGGAAATGACCTCGGTTCAAACTTTTAGTCATCAATCACGATTTGTGTGTGTGTTCTGGTGTGTGTGTGTGTGTGTGTGTGTGTGTGGGTATCCGTGTGTGTGTGTGGGTGTGTGTCTGTATGGGTGTCCTTGTGTGATTTTGTCTGTGTGTGTGTGTGTGTGTGTGTGTGTGTGTGTGTGTGTGTGTGTGTGGGTGTCAGCTGTGAAGGAGCTGTGGCAGGTGCCCGGCCGCTCCTACATGAAGGAGCTGGTGGAGCAGGCTAACCTCCACTTCATCGCCACGGGGAAGGTGAAGGAGACGGGCCAGATCATCACCGCCATGAAGGTGGTCGCCCTGCACATGCCCAAGCTCTCCATCAAGGTGAGCCCCCCAATGACCAATCAAAGGACCAGCCCACGACTAAGTCCCGCCCATCCGTCGTGGTGCTGATCTGCTGACTGAGGCTGTATTAAAAGCCTTTTTGTATTCTTTGTCTCTGTTATTTTTAACCAGTAGATAGAATGGTCAATTGACTGCATTTATGTAGCACTTTTGTCCAAAGCGCTTTACAATATTGCCTGACATTCAGCCATTCATGCACACATTCACACACCGACGGCGGAGTCAACCATGCAAGGCGACAGCCAGCTCGTCGGGAGCAGTCAGGGTGAGATGCCTTGCTCAGGGACACCTCGACACTCAGGAGGAGGAGCCAGGGATCGATCTAGCAACCTTCCTTCTTAGCTTCCACACAAGATTTTATGTTGTTCGATAATGAGCTTTAAGCTCTTTGCATTCCAGCCAAAGTATTTGTCTATCTTTCTGTATTGAATCAAGCCTTGTTTGTCTGATTTTCCCTATATTTGCTCAGCTGTGCAAATTATTGTTATTATTATTATTATTATTATTATTATTATTATGAATATTTACCTATGTTTTTCTGCTAAATAGCAAGCAATATTTTGCTATCTCTAACACAAAAGCATAAATGTAAACAAAAACAAAGAGGTTATGGTGATCCTCACCAGGTAAACCAAATCAATGTATTTTATGTAATTCCCTTGGTGTCCTGCAGGTGTCAGGGTTGAACAAAATCAACGAGTTGATGGTGGCCACTGTGGACTTCACCAACCCCTTCAGCTTTGTCCTGGAACACGTCTATGTCCGCGTGGAGGGGCCAGGGGTGTTATCACCCGCCTTCAAATATTACGGGTGAGACAAAAAAAAAAAGCCAACTTATCAAAAAACCCTCAATAGATTTTAGATAAGATAACGATGTTGCCTACTTTATGAAGCCCAGATCGGATTTTGGGGTATGACAATGTGCATGGCTCAGCAACTAGTGTATCATATCTTTGACACTAAACTTGAAACATCTGTGCCCATTCCTAAGTTGCTGCTACACCAGCTAATGATTAGCTGCGTTGTTGCTTATCAAAGGATAACTTTTCCGATCCGATTTCCCAATCATTCCCTTCAAGTGACTAACACGGACAACAATGTTTTGAAAACGGTCCAGTATTGTTCGAGAGCATTTCAGGCTGCAATTGCCCCAATGGGGCAATAGCATCCCATCAATGTATACCCTCTAAATGTTCTTGATGGGCTCAGGATCCCTTCCGAGAAATACAAACTCTTCCTTCATCCTTTCATCCTCCATTTATCCTCCATTTATTTCCTACCATAAAGGCCTACAGGCCTTTATGGTAATGAGCCTTAGCAGTAGGGCTGAATGATTAATCGAATTCAAACCGACATCGCAATGTAATATAATGTGATTTGTAAATCGCAAAGACTGCCATTAAATTAAACAAGTAAGATTTGTATTTATTTGCCCAAAAGGAAAGAGCAGTTTATATGTTGACTGCTTCCGATTTTGTGCTGTTCATACTATAGAATGATTTATTGCTTGTTTAGTGAATATTATATAACATAAGGAACTTAAAAAAGAAAAATGCATACTAAATGACGCAATCGCAATATTGGTTGAAATATTCTCAATTAGATAATTTCCTCAAATCGTTCAGCCCTACTTAGCAGCTAAACCTGTGCAGCTCATATACTTAACGAGCTGCACCTCTTAAGCTACTATGGCTGTGTCCCCCCCCCCCCCCCCCTCAGTCTCATCCCAGGGGGCTCCAGGGTGACCTGGACAGAGGAGTTCACCCCCCGGAGGGCTGGCCCCACCAGGCTGATCGCCACCCTGGACTGCGCCGCCCTCCGCCAGGTGTCCGGCCAGCTTGAGCTGGATGTGCTCCCCTGAAGGCCCAGACGCTGAACCCCTCCGGCCCAAACCGGCTAAGGCTCTTCCCCCCCCCCCGTGGCTGCAACCCGAGAACAGAATTTCAGTTCTGCTTTTTTTTTTGACCCTCGGACCCCCTTAAATAGGAAAACAGTTCATCTTTAAGGGTTTATATTCCGATATATTTTTTGCTATTACAATTTCAATTTTCGTCAAATTTGAAAAGAGCATTTAGAATTTTCGTAAATTCAATTATTGCTCTGCCTCCCGTGTCGTTAAACGGAGACAAGAGTGATAACGTTTGAGTCGCAAAATAAGTTTTTTTACTAGATTTGTTTGCTGCCATGTAAGGTTTTACTTTTGCTTGACGTTACTGACAACTTTTTGTCAGGCCCGCTTAATTTTCTTCTTACAAAACACATAACAAATACATAACCAAATAAAAATGTAACTCATAAGCAACACGTCTGGTTGTGTTCTTGTGCCGAATCCTCATGAAAGATATTCAGAGGAAAGAAACAGAGGGATCCGCTTGGAGATGCGTGCTGCATGTCCGAGCTGAACGCAAGCAGCATTCACATTTAAAGGGGTGATATTATGCCACCAGGTGTGAGTGTGGTTAGTAATTACAAGCCCTCTGAAATCTGCATGACATCACAGGTGGGAGGGTCCACCTAGATGACGCTTCAACTTGGTGACTATTCTTGGCTCTATAAACACAAAACCAGCGGTTGGCCAGTTGGTCGGTTTATTGTAAGGGTTTGTTGATAAGGATAATGAATCATGGTGTTCCATGTGAGAATGTAAGTTTTCCCTTCCTGAGTGTGTGTGTGTGTGTGTGTGTGTGTGTGGGGGGGGGGGGGGGGGGGGTTGGCCGGTTTAACCTGTGATAGCTTAATGTGCAACAGATCTTCAGCCTCGCCTTACACAAACATACTCGGTCAGGTGAGGTGGCTTGAGTCATCCACGCACACACTCCCAGAACTATACAGGGTTTACATAGGAACACATGTCACACGACTCACAGTTACAGATAGTGCCTCCTACACATAAGGCTGCTGCCAGTTATTGCAGCTACTGATCGGTGGCATCGACCGGCCTGGCCTTCGTCTGACATACCCAACATCTGGGAAGCCCCTTATGGAATCCAATGGATGGCAAGTGTTTTGTTCTCCTAAATTTAAGAAAACAATGGAAAAATAGAAGCTAACTTTGCAAATATAATATCTCATGTTTAAGAGACATTTTGATTGAGTATGACTTTATTTTTTACTATTACAATTTCTTTCTTTTTTTCTCGCGCTTTCGGTTTTTTAGTTGATTTTGAGATGGAGGCGGGGTGAAGGCAAGGCGACCTGATTGGTCACTCAAACCAACCCGGCATTGGTATGCGCCGTGTTTACCTCCCCTTACGGAAGGCTTGCACATAGAGTGGCGAAGTCACGCCCCTTCCAGTAGAGCCCATGGGACCTATGAGATCGGAAAATATGAATGGGTTTCAATGGAGAGAAAGTAATTATCTTCTGGTCCCAGTCTTTATATGCCACGGATTACACATATGTTGTTTGTGGACTTAATGATAATTTTTCATTCGCGTCGAGAGCAGCGAGGGGCTGTAGTTCACAAAGCGGCCTCACACAAAACCTAACATTATCAAACTTCTTCACGAATTTTTTTTGTTTCCTTGCATGAAAAATTATCATTTAAATCCACAAACAACATATGTGTAATCCAGGGTATATAACGACTGGGACCAGAAAATAATTACTTTCTCTCCATTGAAACCCATTCATATTTTTCGATCTCATAGGTCCCATGGGCTCTACTGGAAGGGGCGTGACTTCGCCAGTCTATGATGATCATCATCATCGTCGGCCACTATCTACTGGAATAGCGATGCAGGTAATGATTTACAAACAAATCATAGAGGTCAACTGTGGACTACACAAGTAGGATAATAAGCCTGCTTATTAGGGCATCACATTAAACCACCCAACCTTCACAATTAAGTAGACGGTCCGTGTCTGTCTTCCAGATGGCAGCAGACCCACCTACACGAGTTTGAGAGCAAGTGCAATCTCTAAACACATTGAACAAAAAGCTGATTAAAGTTATTTTGTGGGTCAAGACAAACTTAAGTCATGAGATGTAGAGGTTTCAGTCGGGGAGGTCTATACAGTGCATGCCAATGGCGCGTTTTACGATTCAGATAAAAAAAACATTGTACTTATCAAATTATTTTTTTAACATAAGCATGAGTGAGAAATAACAATTAGGCCTACAATTTAATATTTTAGAAAAACGAAAGAAATCAATATATATCAAATATTTGATATCAATCAAAATAAACATTTCAACATCTCTACGGACGCCAAAAGTATTGCGAACAATACTTTTGACTCCATAGCCCCTCACTGCCATCTTATGAACATCCAATGACAATCAGGAGCAAGACCCCTAGCCTAGCCATGTTATGGCGTGGACTAAGTGTGCTGTTCATATTTCATATTGATCTGATTGAGAAAGGAAGGCTTCCTCTCTCGGCTTTGATCCAAATCTAGAGAAAGCCTCTATATCTGAATCCTCATCAACCTTAAGGACCTCTTGGGTTTGGCGGCAATGTTGGAGAACCGGTCTCAAACCAAAAAAAAGGACGCAGAAAGGATAAGGGAGGGTTGGGCAGTCAAATACTCTTGTCATGGCCACTGTTCATCGGTGCGGGCTGATGAAGAGACCTTTATCAACATGGCAGCCGGCCAGAATATGTGACATGGATTCAGTAACTTAAACAGGTTGTGTTCGTGATAAATATGCTCAGTGTGCAATAGTAATTACTGTAAGCTTGCTTAACAGTTGGTCAATATCTGTGTTTCTCTGAATTTGTGTGTGGATGTCTGGGTTTGTGGGTGTGTGTGGGTTTGGGTTTGTAGGGGTGTGTGTGTAGACACCACAATGACACACACACACAATGGAAGCTTGCACGGAATGTTTGGAAATATAGCTTCCTTTTTAAGAAGGCTAACCTATGTCACATATGTTCTATTAAAGTGTGATTCAGAATATTATCTTAATAATCCTATTTTGAATGTATATTAAGCAGACTTTTATCCATCATCCGTTTCATTAATGCTAAGCAGTAGTACAGCTAGACCAGGGGTCGGCAACCTTTTGTATCAAAAGAGCCATTTTGGCCCATCTCCCGCAAAAAAAAAATGTTTGGAGCCGCAAACTTTTTAATTCACCCCCTCCCTGTGACACTCTGTAAAAAAAAACATAGTTCGTTGCATTCATGAAATTATAAAACAACAAAGAGAAAGCTGTTGAAGAACATTTTATTGCTGTTCTAACAGGAAAACCTCAAACTCTTATGAAGAGGAGAAATAACTTTGAAATAAATCAAACATATAGAACGAGTATAATAAGTCTAAACATAAAGAACATAGTTCGTTGCATTCATGAAATTATAAAACAACAAAGAGAAAGCTGTTGAAGAACATTTGATTGCTGTTCTAACAGGAAAACCTCAAACTCTTATGAAGAGGAGAAATAACTTTGAAATAAATCAAACATATAGAACGAGTAGGCTATAATAAGTCTAAACATAAAGAACACCTAAACAGGTAAACATAGGTTTGTTGTCATCCTCTTGATTTTTCCTCGGCCACAGCAATAAACCATCGAATCTGAACAAAAATCAAAATAACACACCAGCTCAGTTTCTAAAATATATATTTTTTGGTGCAAAATAATAGCCTATTAAATTGTAGTGTCCTCACCTGTTTAATGTGATTTCTGTTTCTGAACATCACTGCTGAGCTTTTCTATGTCGGGGCTGTAGGACGTGACCTTCATCTTAACGCAGGATTGCAGGCTGACATCTGTGAGGCGTGAGCGATATTTTGATTTGACATAGTTCATGTTAGAAAATATTTGCTCGCATAAGTATGTGGATCCAAAGATGGACAGGACTCCAAAGGCATACTTCTTGATGTTGTGATAAGTTTCGGGAATTGCATTCCATGTCTCAAACACAAGTTTGTCGGGTTTGAGAAGGTTTTCTATTTCGCTCCATTTGTGTTCTCGAGCGAGAATAGCCTTCCGACGGGCGACGTCTTCGAGATCAGCTGTCAGACTTTTGAACTTGGACACCCATACCTCTTTGTCAGCTATGTCAGCCAGTTCAATTTCAAGATCGGGTTGACTCACGAAAGTGAATGCTGACATGTTCAGCATGGACGGGTCGATGTCCAGGGGTGTGACGGGGAAGGATAATGTGCTTTTTTCCTTTCTGAACTCACTGAATCTTTGTCCAAATGCAGTTTGCATTGCAATGATCGTGTGCTGCAAGTACTCACAATTGATGTTGTGTGACGTTTTGAACTCTCTCAGGGAGGGGAAGTGAGAGAACGTACCTTTCTCCACATCTCTGGCAAACACTGTCATCTTGCGCTCGAACGCCAAAACATACTCCAGCAGCTGAAGGGCAGTGCTTCCTTTTCCCTGGAGACTTCTGTTCAGCATGTTAAGGTGACCTGTCATATCCACCATGAAGTGCAGCTTTTCCAGCCAATCTGGGTGTTCCAGTTCTGGATAGGTGAGGCCCTTACTTTCCAGGAAAGTATTCACTTGTTCCAGACAAGCCGCAAACCGTTTAAGCACTTCTCCCCTGGACAGCCACCGGACTTTGTTATGCAGCAGGAGATCCGAATATGCGCTGTCGACTTCATCTAACAATGAACAGAACTGTCGGTGGTTTAACCCTTTTGCCATTATTTTGTTGACTATCTGAATGACAAGGTCCATCACCTCTTTGCATTCGGGGGGAAATGTTTGAGCGCACAGTGCTTCTTGGTGCAGGATGCAGTGAAACGTCAGCAGCTCTCGACCCAGCGACTTCTGAAGTAAAGTAATAAACCCCTTCTGTGTTCCTCTCATACTAGGTGCCCCATCAGTAGCCACTGACACCATGTTGGTGGTATTTATTCCTTTGGCTTTTAAACAATTCACCACAGCCTCACAAATGTCCTCCCCCCTGTTTGGCCTTTGAGCGGTATCAACTCAATAATTTCTTCCTGCGGCCCGTCAGAGTTCACGTATTTGCATAACAGCGCTAGTTGTTCAATGTCGTTCACATCACTGGACTCATCACAGGCGATGGAGAATGCTGGAGCTGAATTTATGTCGTTAATTTGTTGACTGGTGATGTTTTCTGACATCTTAATGGTCCTGTCCTTTACGGTTTTTGCAGAGAGAGGCATATCTTTGATTTTCTGAACAATTTCAGTTTTGTTTTTAAAGTCCGAGAATAGATGTTCTGATATTTTAATGAATGTCTCTTTCAAGTATTCTCCATCTGTGAATGGCTTTCCGCACCTGACGATCTCCTGAGCTGCCGCAAAACTAGCAGCAGTTGTTGAATTTGGAGACTTGATCCATTTCTTAAAAGTAATTTTACTCTGCTCACATTTCCGCAGCAGTTCCGAAATCGCTCTTTTCCTTTCATCTCCTGCTTGGTACTTTTCAGCAAATGCGGAGTGCTTGTTCTGGAAATGTCTTTCAACATTACATTTTTTGTTATTGGCTAATTTCTCGCCACATATCAAGCATATAGCTAAGCCTGCATCAGTAGTACTGAAAGCAAATGAATCTGTCCACGCTGAATTAAAATCTCGATTTTCCTCTGCCACTTTTCTTTTCTTGGATTTATCCATGGTAAGTTTACTCAATATTAGTCAGAGAGGGAGTTACATGGTTAAATCTTTAGCTGTCATGTGGCATCAGGGATAGCCTACAGTAGCCTACAGTAGACTACAGTAGCCAGTCAGCAGCGTCAACCGTTGACGTTCTACGTGATCGGTCATGGCCAGCAATGTAAACAAGGAATAGATAGCATAGCATAGCATAGCGATACAATAGTCAAGTAATGAAAAAACTGTAAGGACCTTTATTATCAAAATATAACGTACTGAAACTTTAATATTCAACACAGCTAAATAACTTTTTGACTACGAACTTTAATGCTGTAAACCCTTCTCGCTCAGTATTCGTTCGTGCAATTGGCTGTCAACGGTGGATGCTGCTGATTGGCGGCTCACTGGCATGTCCCGCCTCCTGCCAATGGCAGCATCTAGGCTACTTCCTGATGCCAGATGCCAGTTAAAGATTTAACTCCTACTGGGATTAGCCACCTGCAAATCAACGAAGCTTTGTCATTCACTCCCCCCCTCACGGTAGCGCTATTGCGCATCCATTGCGACCTCTCGTTTAGTTGACGATATATATAAAAATATATATATAATATTTTTTTTTTTTTTTTTTTTTTTTTTTTTTTAAGAAAACTGCAGGGAGCCACGGCTGAGGGGCTAAAGAGCCGCATGCGGCTCCGGAGCCGCAGGTTGCCGACCCCTGAGCTAGACGGATGTTTTGGCATCAAACCCAGAGTGTTTCAGCTGGAAGTTCGACACCCTAACCGGGGACTAGACTAATCTGCCTGCCCGGCCAGACCATAGCAACAAGAGCTTTATATTTCTCATTCTGCCATGTGGCCTTTTCATAGGCCCTTTCATATATCAGAAATAATATGTTTGATATACTTCTGTCTGATTGTATGTTGTTATATGTATGTTGTTAGATGTTGTTGTATGTTTTCCCTAATCGCCCTTCGTTGCCCATAAAAAACATGTCAGTGGTAGGTTATCGGTTTGTTGTTATGGTTAGAGTATGAATATGGACTTTCACATTTTAACATGGACACAAACAAACACACGCAAACTGCAATATCAACAGCCACAAACAAATCATGTGGAAAACAAGGTCAACAGATAGCAGTTTGCTTCAATAGTGTCTTTGTTCATGTTTATGTGATGTATGGCCTCTGTTTTCTGCCTATTTCCACGAGGGAAAGAGAGAACCGAAACCCATATTGTGAAACGTTTAAAAAGTTAGATTTAATCAAAGCAGAACCAAAGAAAGAGGAAGCTGTTCTTTTCTGACAGCTGTTTTATCAGTTCTAGAACCGTATCATGCATATCAGTAGGGGTGCAACGGATCACAAAACTCACGGTTCGGATCGTGTCACGGTTTTTGAGTCACGGGTCGGATCATTTTCGGATCAACAACACTAAAAAAGATAACAAGACAAATGTGACTTTAAATAATTCTTCAAATGTGTAAAAACTAAATAAAGTGAAAAATTAGGCAATAATCCTATTTCCTTTAAACATAGTCAATATTTAAAAGAATTGCAACCTAAGGCATTATTCCTTCTTCTTATTAACATCGATAGTAAATAATCCTGAATTAAATTCAGGATGTCTGCATTGCCTGGGGAGAGTTTAGAGTCTACACTCTCCCCAGGCAATGCAGACATCCTCATCTTTTTTTTCATCAAGTATGGTAGCGAAATACAGTTTCTGTCGTATTTTATTTGGCATTTTGTAAATCCGTTGATTTCTGTTGGAAGACTCATTGCTCATTGCAAGGGGGGTTGGTTGTAGTCTTTTCGCTCGGTTCTAGCCCTACTGTTGATACGGAGAACCAAGCGAAAAGACTACAACCAAACATAAACATTTCCGCTTCCGGTTTCCGTTTCAATGGGATTTACGGAACGCCAAATAAAACATGACAGAAACTATTTCGCTACGCTACTTGATGATGTTGTAAATACCGGAATTGTCCTTTAAACATGCGATGATCACGTGAACGCACAACTTTTTTTTTTTATCAGCCGATCCGCGGATCACTTGCGTCCCGCACCGTGGGGGTTGATCCGTACGGATCACGGGTAACCCGTGAACCGTTGCACCACTACATATCAGGTCTATGAGGTGTATTTCTATGATGGCGGTTGATTTGTCTAGCCTCTCAGGAGGCCCTGAGGTCTAAGGCTGAACTTCCCGGCATATGATCGCTCCGCATGTGAGCGGGGAGCATGTGAGCAGCAGAATGAAACCAAAACCACACACATACACACTCACACACGCACAAAAATGCAATATTACAAATACACACACACGCGCGCACACTTGTGCGCTCACACACATACACTCAACCGTAACAAAAAACAAACGTCTTTACAATATTCCCCAGCCGTGGTCACCATGTCCAAGGGGTTATGGTTTGTGTATAAATAGTGGAGAGATGGACTACAGAGCTCACTCGTCTCTAGCAACTCAGCACGTTTTACACCTATTGAGACATTAAAAAAAAGGTTAAAATGAACAAACTTCTTCCACTTCTGCTGTGTCTGACCTTGGCTGTCCTCCTCGCTCACGGTAAGCCTACGACGCTAACAGGCAGTTTGTAGTTCACCTGCCAGGGGGTGAGTGACAACTTTACAGCAACTTGACTTGAAGGTCAAAGTAGGTAGATTGCATGATTTGCGTTTTTGCTCGATCATGTGTGTTTTTTCTTGACCATCTCTTGTGTGATGGTGCACAATTATGTGTGTTGTGTACCTCTCTTGTTTAACACGGGAGAGTATCGCTTAGATTGTCCAGCCGTGCTCTTATGTCTTGATGAAGAGAACTGATTATGCGGTTTGGTTGGTTTTTTAAAAGGTGAAAATGCATTGTTGGTATCAGGGATGGGCCAACCGGTACATTTTCCAGAGTCATCAGACCTCATCATTAATTCTTATTCAAATTGTTTTATTCTGGTTTGGGTTTCGGCAATTTCCATTCATGCTGTTGTTTTGATTTGGTATTCACAGTTAATCCGTGTAGACCTATGGTTAATCCAGGCTTTGAGTATTTTCATTCAAACCCTTTTTGATGTGGCAGCCTGTGACATGTTCATAATGTGTCAGACTGTAATGAAGCCTCTATTGGTACCACTGAGGTACCAATAGAGCCAATAGAGCACCCCCTTTGGTGCCCAAAGGGGGTGCTACAATTTGCGGTCAAGGTCAAACTATTAGCCCCGCTGCCCTGATGGAAGTAAAACTCGGTTTACAGGCCTTATTCTACAGGTTAACATTTCCCCTCTTGGAGGACATCCCACTCAAGCATTTTACCAAGTTTTCTAGTGTCAATTTCAAGTGCAAAGATAAGCGCTAGGCACCACGACACTAATTGCTCAAATCTTGTTTTCAACGGTTTCCGGACCTTCCTGGAGTTTTCCCCGGCCAACTAACCAATATGGCCACCATAAGTGAATTGGTCTGATTGACGCCCTGGTCTATTGTTCCTTGTTTGATCCGTGTGTGTTTATTCTCTGGATGGGAAGGCATGCCCCCAATAGGCAGGGAGTTCAACACCCACTGTCAATGCGCCGAGGAGGAGTCCCGCATGATCCCCCCCAACCGCCTGAAGAGCCTCAAGATCATCCCCCAGGACACCCACTGCCACAAGACAGAGGTCATGTAAGTGACCTCCGTCCACCACCCACCCCTTCATCACATTGAACACCTTATCTCTTGAGTCCTCACTCCCCTCTCCTCTTTTTTCTGCCTTCTCCCTCCTCCTCAACTTCCTTCCCCTCTCTCCCCTATTCTCTCTCCTCCCCTCCTCCTCTCCTCTCTTGCCCCCTTTCTCTCCTCCTCACCACTCTTTCTTTTCCTCCTCTCCCTCCTTCTTTATCCTCCCTCTCCCCTCTCCAGTCTCTTCTCCTCTCCCCTCTCCCACCTTTCCTCTCTCTCCCTTCTCTTCTCCTCTCCCACCTCCCCTCTCTCTCCGTCTCTTCTCCTTTCCCCTCTCCCACCTCCCCTCTCTCTCCCTTCTCCTCTCCCACCTCCCCTCTCTCTCCCGTCTCTTCTCCTTTCCCCTCTCCCACCTCCCCTCTCTCTCCCTTCTCTTCTCCTCTCCCACCTCCTCTCTCTCCCGTCTCTTCTCCTTTCTCCTCTCCCACCTCCCCTCTCTCTCCCTTCTCCTCTCCTTTCCCCTCTCCCACCTCCCCTCTCTCTCCCATCTCTTCTCCTCTCCCACCTCCCCTCTCTGCCTTCTCTCTTCCCTCCTCTCTCTGTTCCCTCACACTGTCCTCCTCTCTCCCCTCTCTTCTTCTCTTCTCTCTCCCCTATCCCTCTTTCCTCCTCTCCCTCCCTCCATGTAATCGTATTTTAGTGGACACATGTCAACCTTCTAACAGTTGATCTGTCTGTTGATCTGTTGATCTAACAGTTGATCTGTCGTCGCCTGTAAAGTTGCTTTGGATCAAAGCGTCAGTCGAGTCAACCGGCCCAATGATTTTCCAACACGTTTTCTCCAAACACAAACTGTAACATGCCACATTCTACAGATTGTTTTATTTGTGTAAGGGGAAATCCTGCTCTTCGTAATAAGGAATTCACATCATATAATGGTTTGGGGTGGAGAAAAAACAATACATTTATTTAAATAAATTTCAATAATGAACTGCTTTGTGTATACTCATAAGAAGCGCAAATCCAGCCAATAATCCCAACTAAACTTGGACTGAAAGTTATGAAACTAACAAGAATGTATACATTTTAATGTAGCTATAATATCTTATTTCTATTTTATTTCTTAGTGCTGGATTGACCAATGGACAGAGGATTTGTCTTAACCCCCAGTCAGCCTGGGTCAGGAAACTGGTGCGATTCGTCCTCCAGCAGCAACAAACCCAGCCGCAGACTGAATAAAACACCAAATAATGCTGAAAGTATAGCTGAAGACCTTTACCTTTCATTTGATATAGGTTATATGCATGCTGCTTTTATATGCAGCATATCATAAAGTGACACGCCTGTTTTCTTTCTCAATGTCACAATGGTATGCGGAGGGGGACAGCAAGGGGAGGATTCTTTATTGAAAGAGGATTGATGTTAAGTGCACCCACGGGTCTGTGAATGTGGAGATGTTTCTCTGCACGGACGTGTTTGACTTTTAAGTTGCACTGAAAGCAAAATATGTAGCATATTATTTATTTCTTGCCAAGTAGCTTACGACCAATTAAAAACAAGTCTTTGAATGTGTAATAATGTGTCAAACAACAAAATAAAATAAAATTTTCCCAATGAATACAATCATGCTGTTACTTTGGTTTACTTATCAAATTGTAAAATGACCAACAAACCATGTTAGAGAAGAGAATGATGCCTTATTATATTTGTGGTCTGAGCCAACAACACAATCCAACTAATGACAGCACAGCATGGGCCAAGCAAGCAGAAACATCTTGGAAGTAATATTTCAGGGAAACATTGATTAGCTTTTTATATTTGTTTGGTAACACTTTACAATAAGGATAGATTAATGGACCATTAATAAACATTAGTTAAAACAGTAATTAGCATTATATAGCATAAGCACTAGGGTTAGTGGGTGAGGGTAAACCATGACACGCACGCTAACCCTAGCGCTTATGCTAATAATTAATGTATAAATTAAAACCTTAGTTAACATGAAACCCTTCAGTAAACATGAACCTTAAGTAAATGATTAGTAGACCATTTGGTAACTTTTAATAAAATTAGTTAATGCTTATAACTGCATTACTAATGTTAACTAATAGTGAATTAACTATTTTTTGGCATTAATATTCATCTTTTTTTTAAAGTTATTTAAACATACCATACCGCAATTACCATACTTCCTCCTTGTGTGGATTCCCCCTGTAATCCTACTCTTATGTTGTATTGAAAAATATCTTACCCACAACCAGGTTCAGTTTCATGTCACCCTCAAGAAAGCAGGCAAGCAAAGCCAACCAACAGGTTGAAGAGGTGTGCCAAAAGGAAAGCTGGCGCTTATTCTGCAATGACAGATTGCATAGAGTACCTGACCTCACTACATGGTTAAGGACACCAGGACTCAGGAGCTCCCTGTCTTGTTCCCTAATCAGCCATCAACCCATCTAGAGAAGGTAAGAAATCATTAGCACACTGTTTAATGATGGAATTGAAGAAGGGTTTTAGGAGATGGTAGAAGAGTAGGAGTGATGGTCACGCTTGTCTCCAAAAGTCGTGACACTGCTTGTTTTTTCTATAGCTTTGCAATGCAATTGAACTCTTACAGGCTTAAAATAACGTTGATAACGACTTCATTATTTATGCGTATTCCCTTATTCCTGTAGTTTCGTGTTTCTGTGTTTGTATTATAGTCAGGTAAGGCACTCGGTAACGCCTTGCCTCTGACAGCTGACAGCTATTTGACTTGATTTCGTAATACAATTTAGTATACAAAAAAAACTTTGAAAAGCTAGCTGTGTTACTTCCTTTGACAAGGAAATGTGCTGTTGTGATCCGGCTCCAAAAGGACTATTTGTTTTTATTATTGCTCAAATCGAATTAACCGAAAATAATAATAATAAAGACCGCTGTCACCTGTTTCAGCAGACATGGCCATGACGTCCACCACCACTGTGATCCAAGTCGGCGGGGCCCCCAGCAGCCGGAACTGGTCCACTGAGCTCTGTGACTGCTGTACGGACACCAAAACCTGTAAGCTGGACCGCATTTGATATTTACTCTCTAGTTATTTAACAGGCTTCTGCACACTTTTACTTGCAAATTCTTAATACCATGTATAGTATGGTATTATGGTATTAAGTAGTATATAGGGAATGTCCCCACAGGTAGATTGGAGATCAGTTAGGGAACCACATACCATAATCAGCAGTACTGCCCTGAAATGGATTACACAACAGTTTTCATGTATAATGGCGTTGTTTATTAGACAATATTTGCCCCTTGGTGAAGTGAATATAAAGTGAAAAAAACATTGTTTCTACAAGTGTCCTATTTGAAGGGTTGATTGTATGAGAAAGAAAAATCCCTTTCAACATCTCTGTCCATTGCTCCTTCCTGCCTCAAACGGCTTCCTCATTCCTCATCTTCTCCCGCCTCCTCCCCACTTTGTATACTCCTGTTCCTCCCTCCTTTCTATTGTTTCTATTTTGAAAACGAATGTAGCAAACGATATTCCCGCCGATTTCCTGCATTCCTTTCCAAAACAAAGAAATTACCCAGAAACGTATACAAGCAAAACACACCAAAAAAAAAGACGCAGACGCAGAGGGGCCAGCTGGATGAGTTCAACCCATCTTGGTTCTCCTGCCACCCCCCCTCCCAGGCTGCTGTGGCTTCTGGTGCTTCCCCTGCATGCAGTGCAAGGCCGCCGGGGACTTCGGCTGGTGCTGCGCCATGCCCCTGCTGGACTTCTTCTGCTGCGCCGTGTCCTGCTGCCTGCGCTCCTCCATGAGAGAGCGATACAACATTGACGTACTGCTCACTTTATGCGCAGCGCTCTACATAGGCGGGCTGGTGTTATGGCGTGCTTGTGTTTTTATCACTTATTAATGAATCTTCCTCTCTCCCTCTCTCTTTCTCTGTCCGTCTTTGTCTCTGTCTGTCTCTGTGTCTGTCTGTGTCTCTATGTCTCTGTCTGTCTGTCTATGTCTCTGTCTGTCTGTCTGTCTGTCTGTCTGTCTCTCTCTCTCTCTCTCTCTTTTTCTCTCTCTCTCTCTCTCTCTCTCTCTGTCTCTCTCTCAGGGTTCCTGCTGTAATGACTGCTGTGCGTTGATGTGGTGTTACCCGTTCGTCTGGTGCCAAATGGCTCGGGAAGTCAAGATCCGCAAGCATGGAAGTGCACCACCTACCACTACGGTGATCACCAACCAGGTCACCTCACGCTAGGGGCTCATCCGAGCCAGGGGCCACTAGGGGGCCAAACTGAAGCCAGTGGCCCTGGCCTTGGGTGTTTCCAATCTAGTGGTCTGACCACATAGTGAAGCCTTTTAAGGTGTTAGATTATTATTTAGATTTAGAGAAAAATATTGGAAAACATATGTGTGCCGAAAATATGAAATAAGTTGCATACAAATTGCAGTGTGAAATGACTGGAGATACAAAGTGAGTTGCCCGTTGAAAGATTGTGCTATATTTAAATATAATATATATATATATATCAATAAGGTTAAACAACACAAAGTCTGACATGGAAAGACCTCCTCACAGACCTATGGTGCAATAGGTATACTGGAGATTTGCAGGTGTTGTGGGTATCTACCCTAGGAGAGGCATTTATATTTAATTGATGCACTATTGGCTCCATGTCTGTGATTAAAGAATTGTGTATTCAGTGAGGTATGGGGATCTCAATAATGTAAAGATGTGTTGTATATTTATAGTACACATAATCCCCTCTGGGGGGGGGGGCGCTTCTGTTGGTTTTTTTTATTTTTGCTTTTGGGCGCAAAAGTAGACCATAATAAAACGATTTATATGGAAAATTTGCCTGGGTGGAACCACTCGTGGATGGGCACGTTTTGTTCTTGGGAAACTTTCTAGATATTTTTGGTCTTCGGTAAAAAGAGCAGGTTTAAGTTATGACACCAGGTAGAGGGATGGCTTTGCTGTTAGACTGGACCATTCAAAACTAGAATATACATTTTGAAAATGCAAAGCTTTAAAGAAATTGTGTTGATAAGGTTAAACATAGCTGAACGGAAGGTAGGCTATTACAATATTATATTAGCAAAGTGATCATTTGATTAGCCTCATTCTCATTTTTATTTGGGGGGGAATTTAAGATTAACAGTAATTCAGTGGACATACAACCCCTTGAAATGCTATAAAACATAAAAAAAAATATTTTATGTTCTTTGCCTGGATAATAAAGTCGAACAATCATTTTAATTGAAAGAGTTGTGTCGCCCCCTAGCGGTGCTGTATCGATCTGCCGCCCTCAAGTCGTGATGTAGCAAGTCTTCCGAATGAGGAGTCGTTGCATTCTAAAACCATAATCGGTTAGGTTGTTTTAAAAAAACGTCTCAATAAATATATAGGAATACTATTCTAGATCGATTCATAACGTTAAACCGTTCAATGCAAGAGGTTTGATTTAACTCTAATTTACAACCAAAGTAAAATAACATTATTGCCCTGTAATATCCCTGCTACACATGAATTTAAAGTGATACGTAATCACTAGGAACTCCTAATAAGCCAATGAGAACTCCACATGTATCTGGATGAAAAAAATGATGAAACACCCACTCATACTTTATAGGTTTCGTTTCCTCGACTTAGGAAACAGAAACCTGTTGCACCTTCAGTTTAGCTGTTTAAACGTCGCGCACCACACGTCAAGGCATCCTCCAGCAGAACACACAGGCCCCGACATTATTACAAATTGACCAGAAGTTAAAACTTCTTCCCCTCCTTTTCTTACCTTCACGTCCATCTGGGAAGAGCAGAAGATAAGTAAGGCATCATTTCAAATGTTTTCACACAATATTTTATTTCATTATTTCATGTATCTAATCTAATCGCTAATCAGTTATATCAAGTGATTACATTGACATGGCTTTGCGCTATTTGATGGTTATTCTTCTGATTATCTGGTTATTTGATTTAACTTTGTAAACGAGCGGGCAGAGCTCGAGGGCAATGCGACAACCTCGAGGTCCTAGCTTACTATGAAGAGGGTTGTATTTAATGGCGCTTCATCCGCCAATATCGCACCTCTACCGCCAACTTTTGGTCATCCTCTTTGCATCTGTGCCTTTTGGCTTTCATAAATATCCCCTTTACAAATGTTTGTCATAGCAACCCCTTTCAGTCGTAAAGGCAGTGAAGCGTTAACGTTTCTTCAGAAAAAAAATGAAACCCAAGGCATGCCTTTGGTTCACTAAAATAGGTTTTCTTAAACCAAAGGCATGCCGATACAAAGAGGACGGCATAAGCTGTACGTAAAGTTGCAATAATGTTGAGTTTATCAGCATTTGATACAATCAGGTAAGACTTTTAATTTCCTGAATATGGCACCTCGTTAGTCGCCGTTTTCACTCTAGCTAGCTTAAAGTCATTTTATTTGGCTTATATTCGGGGTTTGCCATGATATCAGTGTATGTATAACACAAAGAAACCAAGCCAAACATGTTCAACAATTAATCGAAGCATTTTCACCGTTGCTAGACATGGCCTACCAACAGCAACAACCGCCACCCTACCAACAGCAGCCCTACCAACAGCCACCCTACCAACAGCCGCCCTACCAACAGCCACCCTACCAACAGCCACCCTACCAACAGCAGCCTCAGCCAGCCATCACCAGCGTGACCACCACAACTCATTCAGTGACGTCGGGAATGTGGAGCAGTGGCGTGTGTGATTGCTGCTCGGACATGGAAACCTGTAAGTCCTGAAATGGAAAACAGGGAGATTTGTAGTTTGGCGATCAACGGATCAACAAAACATACTCTCGTTTTGCAGATTCTTATCATGGTAAATGTGGTACGGTAGTCCAATATTGGGCTGTACATGCAAAATGGTTGACAGCTCCAGCCGGGCACACGCCGCCGGATGCGGGGACTGGCCCCGGAAAAGAATGACAAAAGCACAAACAACAGCAGAATTGCCACAGCAGCCCATGTTGATTTTTAAATGGATGAAGTGAGAGAGTGTAGTGATATTCAAGTATAATTATATGGTTTACTTACTACTTTACGACAAGATATTTAGTCCATCACTTACGTTCTTTTGAGTGGACAATAAACACTTATTAGAAAGGACCAGTAAAAAATAAAGATGGAGGGACTTTTATTTTCTACCCTTTGTTTTCCTCTCCCAGGCTGCTGCGGGTACTGGTGCTTCCCCTGCTTGCAGTGCAAGACCACCGGAGACTTTGGCTGGTGCTGCTGTCTGCCCTTGGTGGACGTCTGCTGCGTCGTGTCCTGCTGCCTGCGCTCCTCCATGCGAGAGCGCTACGGCATAAATGTAAGCGGAAGGTCAAGGGTCATGGGCCGGACCAATGATGTGGTTAGAACTAGAATGCGCGCAGACGATTGGGTGGCAGTCACAAACATAACATCTGCATGTGAACTTGAAGTGTATCGGTTGTTTGAATGGGAATTTGGTCTTGCTTGCTATGAATCTGACTTTCATAGCAAGGATTTTGTTGATGATGTTGTATCTGTTGGCAGCCAATTCCAGATGTCTGCATTCAAGCTCCTCTCTTTCTTACTCACATGTGCAACAATCGTATGGAGTTAAATATAGCTCAGAACGATCTGCAGCCAAATCCCTCCCTCCCTATCTCCGTCACCCCCATCGCTTCCTGGAACAGTTCATCAGCTGACCCGTCTGTGGGTCAAATTCAGGACACCCATTACTTTGGTTGAAAAACACACTCCAATTTGGATTGTAGAGTGTTATTGTTCTCAAACTCACCAGGAAGTGACTTTTGATAAAAGTGTGCTAAATGATTAAATGGAAATAAAGCCCTCATGAACTACCCCCCCCCCCTCTCTCTCTCTCTCTCTCTCTCTTTCTCTGTTTCTCTCTCTGTCTCTCTCTGTCTCTGTCTCTCTCTCTGTCTCTCACAGGGTTCATGCTGTGACGACTGCTGTCAACTGTTATGGTGTTACCCATGCGTCTGGTGCCAAATGGCGCGGGAAGTCAAGACTAGAGGTCGTACTGGCAACACTTCTGTGATCACCACCCAGGTCATCCAAGTCTAGGGGTCCCTGTTAGTTGCTGAGGGCCTTGGGTTTAGGAACTAGGGGCCCTTAACTGCTTTCGAACCTTAAGGTCAAAAGATTGGACTAATGATTGGTTCATCATATTTTTTGTAAAAGAGTAGTTTCTCTTTTAAATCAGCATTTCTTCCCCATTGTTCCATGGCATCTTATAATGACCAAATAGCATTTAAACTGAATGCAGCTATTGTTAAATTCAGCTAGCATATTTTCAACTTAAGCTGTTTGAACACAGCTGTCCACAAGTGTTCTTATTATGTTTTATACATTCCTGACCTTTGCTATGCCTTCATTAAAATCTAATGTTTTTCAGATCTCACAAACCTTTATTATTATTACACTCAGCCTGCTTTTGTCAAATAAAAAGCCCAACAGAGTAGTTTAAGATGTAATATACCTTAATGTCATGTTTAGCTAGTTAAACTAAATTCCTGTTGAATGCATTAAATCATTAAATAATTATATATAATCTTGTGTAGTAGTTTTTTGTGTAGTTAAGTTTTTTTTCCTTTGTTTTGTATGCACCAAAAACAGAAATATAACTAGTTAAGTTATTATAACTCTTATTATATTGTAGGCGTAGCCATCTACATTTTTTTGCTTTGCCGGTCTGCTAGCTCATCAAGTCCCTCACTGACACACGGGTCAAATCCCAGAAATACCTCACAAGGTAAGCCACACCATTTTTATTGTATTGCCAGTGTGAAAAGCTTTTGCACAGCAGAATAATGGTTGTGAGATGGAGGCCATCTGAACACGAGCCCAGTGTCCCATCAATGACTGCCATGGTAAAAGAAGCCTTAGGGATCGACAAACCACTGATCCTGACAGACCGAAATGGACTCGTCATTGAACACCCAGGGATCAATGAAGTATTCCTCATTTGGATTAAATGGAAAACTTTTGCTGCCAAAACTTAATGGGCATGGAATTGATAGTGTTGAGGTCATTTTAAATGCTTTAAGTTTGAAGTGTCTAGGCTCTTGGTGTTCCTTGTATGGCATGGGAGCATCTGGATGAAGAGAAAGGACTTGGTTCACTTCTGAGCCAGCTGTTGCTCAAAGCGTACCTTGCTTAAGCCATACAGCGCCTTGCAAAAGTATTCACCCCCCTTGGCTTTTTACCTATTTTGTTACATGACAGCCTTTAGTTCAATATTTTTTTATCTGAATTTTATGTGATGGATCAGAAGACAATACTCTTAAGTTGGTGAAGTTGGTGAAATGAGAAAAATATATACATAAAACTATTTTTTAGAAATAAAAAACTGAAATTTGGCATGTGCATACATGCGTGGGGCAAAAAAGTATTTAGTCAGCCACCAATTGTGCAAGTTCTCCCACTTAAAAAGATGAGAGAGGCCTGTAATTTTCATCATATGTATACCTCAGCTATGAGAGACAAAATGAAAAAAAAAAATCTAGAAAATCACATTGTCTGATTTTTAAAGAATTTATTTGCAAATTATGGTGGAAAATAAGTATTTGGTCAATAACAAAAGGTCATCTCAATACTTTGTTACATGCCCTTTGTTGGCAATGACAGAGGTCAAACGTTTTCTATAAGTCTTTACAAGGTTTTCACACACTGCTGCTGGTATTTTGGCCCATCCCTCCATGCAGATCTCCTCTAAAGCAGTGATGTTTTTGGGCCTTCGCTGGGCAACACGGACTTTCAACTCCCTCCAAAGATTTTCTATGGGGTTGAGATCTGGAGACTGGCTAGGCCACTCCAAGACCTTGAAATGCTTCTTACGAAGCCATTCCTTCGTTGCCCGGGCGGTGTGTTTGGGGTCATTGTCATGCTGAAAGACCCAGCCACGTTTCATCTTCAGTGCCCTTGCTGATGGAAGGAGGTTTTCACTCAAAATCTCACGATACATGGCTCCATTCATTCTTTCTCTCACACGGATCAGAAGTCCTGTTCCCTTGGCAGAAAAACAGGCCCAAAGCATGATGTTTCCACCCCCATGCTTCACTGTAGGTATGGTGTTCTTTGGATGCAACTCAGCATTCTTTCTCCTCCAAACACGACGAGTTGAGTTTTTACCGAAAAGTTCTGTTTTGGTTTCATCTGACCATATGACATTCTCCCAATCCTGTTCTGGATCATCCAAATGCTCTCTAGCAAACTTCAAACGTGCCCGGACATGCACTGGCTTTAGCAGGGGGACACGTCTGGCACTGCAGGATTTGAGTCCCTGGCGGCGTAGTGTGTTAGTGATGGTAGCCTTTGTTACTTTGGTCCCAGCTCTCTGGAGGTCATTCACTAGGTCCCCCCGTGTGGTTCTGGGATTTTTGTTCACCGTTCTTGTGATCATTTTGACCCCACAGGGTGAGATCTTGTGTGGAGCCCCAGATCGAGGGAGATTATAAGTGGTCTTGTATGTATTTCATTTCCTAATAATTGCTCCCACAGTTGATTTCTTCACACCAAGCTGCTTACCTATTGCAGATTCAGACTTCCCAGCCTGGTGCAGGTCTACAATTGTGTTTCTGGTGTCCTTTGATAGCTCTTTGGTCTTGGCCATAGTGGAGTTTGGAGTGTGACTGTTTGAGGTTGTGGACAGGTGTCTTTTATACTGATAAGGAGTTCAAACAGGTGCCATTAATACAGGTAAACAGCCTCTTAAAGAAGAAGAAGTTACAGGTCTGTGACAGCCAGAAATCTTGCTGGTTTGTAGGTGACCAAATACTTATTTTCCACCATAATTTGCAAATAAATTCTTTAAAAATCAGACAATGTGATTTTCTAGATTTTTTTTTTCATTTTGTCTCTCATAGCTGAGGTATACCTATGATGAAAATAACAGGCCTCTCTCATCTTTTTAAGTGGGAGAACTTGCACAATTGGTGGCTGACTAAATACTTTTTTGCCCCACTGTATGTATTCACCCCCTTTGTTATGAAGCCCATAAAAAGCTCTGGTGCAACCAATTACCTTCAGAAGTCACATAATTAGTGAAATGATGTCTACCTGTGTGCAATCTAAGTGTCCCATGATCTGTCAGTACATATACACACATTTTCTGAAAGGCCCCAGAGGCTGCAACACCTAAACAAGAGGCACCACTAACCAAACACTGCCATGAAGACCAAGGAACTCTCCAAACAAGTCAGGGACAATGTTGTTGAGAAGTACAAGTCAGGGTTAGGTTATAAAAAAATATCCAAACCTTTGATGATCCCCAGGAGCACCATCAAATCTATCATAACCAAATGGAAAGAACATGGCACAACAGCAAACTTGCCAAGAGACGGCCGCCCACCAAAACTCACGGACAGGACAAGGAGGGCATTAATAAGAGAGGCAGCACAGAGACCTAAGGTAACCCTGGAGGAGCTGCAGAGTTCCACAGCAGAGACTGGAGTATCTGTACATAGGACGACAATAAGCCGTACGCTCCATAGAGTGGGGCTTTATGGCAGAGTGGCCAGAAGAAAGCCATTACTTTCAGCAAAAAACAAAATGGCACGTTTTGAGTTTGCGAAAAGGCATGTGGGAGACTCCCAAAATGTATGGAGGAAGGTTCTCTGGGCTGATGAGACTAAAATTGAACTTTTTGGCCATCAAAGAAAACGCTATGTCTGGCACAAACCCAACACATTGCATCACCCAAAGAACACCATCCCCACAGTGAAACATGGTGGTGGCAGCATCATGCTGTGGGGATGTTTTTCAGCAGCCGGGACTGGGAAACTGGTCAGAGTTGAGGGAAAGATGGATGGTGCTAAATACAGGGATGTTCTTGAGCAAAACCTGTACCACTCTGTGCGTGATTTGAGGCTAGGACGGAGGTTCACCTTCCAGCAGGACAATGACCCCAAACAACACTTGAGTGGTTTAAGGGGAACCATGTAAATGTGTTGGAATGGCCTAGTCAAAGCCCAGACCTCAATCCAATAGAAAATCTGTGGTCAGACTTAAAGATTGCTGTTCACAAGCGCAAACCATCCAACTTGAAGGAGCTGGAGCAGTTTTGCAAGGAGGAATGGGCAAAAATCCCAGTGGTAAGATGTGGCAAGCTCATAGAGACTTATCCAAAGCGACTTGGAGCTGTGATCGCCGCAAAAGGTGGCTCTACAAAGTATTGACTTTAGGGGGGTGAATAGTTATGCACATTGACTTTTTCTGTTATTTTGTCCTATTTGTTGTTTGCTTCACAATAAAAAAAACAAAAACATCTTCAAAGTTGTAGGCATGTTCTGTAAATTAAATTATGCAAATCCTCAAACTCAAACCTCAAACTGTATATAGGCTAAATTACACCTTGAGGAGGCTTTTTGTAATGCTGTTTGACATCTGAATAACCACTGCTTCTATTGAAGAAATATATTTCATTCTGCATTATGTCTTCATCTGTTGCATCTTGTATTGTGCTTTCAGACCTGTCATTTGTGATTCTTATACTGCAGGATGCATGCATGGAAGAGCCCGTATTTGCAGTGTGCTGTGAAAGCTGGGCTGGATGCAGATCCTGCACTACTTTGTGTCTTCTGGATTCATTACTTTGTTTAAGGTATCTAGCAGAAGATGTGTGGGGGGGGGCGTGCGACGTCTGGCCTGCAGGGGGAGTATGGACAGGTTGGGAACGCACGGGATTGGCCGGGGGGGGGATTGAACCTGGTGACGAGCAGGTGTCTGCACTCAGGTCAATCAGGGAGGCTGTACTTATGTGCCTGTTTTCTGTTATAGTAGGAGACCCGGGAGCGAACGGACCAGGGAGGTCCGGAGCGAGCGTGACGCTGAGCCAGATTCACCGAGAGACGGCTAAATTACCTTTTTGTTACCGTTTGAGATTTCTGTTCAGTTTATGTCGCAAAATAAACCGATCTCCTGCGGAGAGAACGACAACGCCGCCTGCTCTCATTCATCCAACCCGTTACAATGTGTATTGGCTGTTTTCACTTACACTTCATGTGGAGATTCTCCAAGCCTGACTCACATATCTTACATTTGTCGGCTTCTGTTTCATCATTATCTCATACATGCTAGCTTATACACCTTTTCTCGGCAGTATAAATATTTGTTTGGTCCCGTGAGTACTGTGTAATATTGATAAGATGACAAAACATTATGATGAAGGAAATGGAAAGGGATAGTTTTTTTTAATGGTAACAGGACATTTTAAAAGTAACATCGAACAAGAGTATTGTTATACCCTGTACTCAAAGTAGTGACTGCATAATGGAGTTCATATTTAAAGTAGGCCCTTTGTCTACTCAAACAGAACTTCATGACCCCCCCCAGACATGTGGGGGGGGGGGGGTCAGGTCAAGGGGAAATGCCAGAATGGTTCGCCTACGGAACCTGAAAGTCCAACAGCATATATCTTCGAAGTTTAGACGGGTCGTTTGTTATTTCTTTGCATTACCGGAGCCAAAAAGGGCACGAGGAGATATGTCGGATATTGAATGAACAGTGGCGAAGAGCTTACTCACACCTGAATCAATTGATCACTTGGTTTGGGCCGTTGTTAGGGTTAGATTGTTAAATCACAATAGGCAAACCCTGTTATGCGATTTATGAGATTCAGTGTATCGTTTGACCATGATGTGCAAGCAGTATTGCAGGGCGCTTTAAGCAAATGGAAGAATAGCTATAGGGAGTCATACCTAAATGTTTGCTTAAAACAACCCTGCTGTGGAAGAACATTGTTGTTCCTGTATATGTTTGCCCTTCATTTGAATTTTCACGCCGTGGGCTGCCTGACGCTTGCATTGGGACCGGGGAGCTCTTCCCTACATTTGAATGTCCTTTCGATTCACATAACTACGGAGACAAATCATATTGTGTGTGTCTCAAATCCACATTGTAGGCCGTTCTGTCTACATATTCCGTAATCAACGAATAAACAGTCTGACAGGATCGTGTTTAATCGCCCTTTGGACGCTACATATCCGGACAACTTTACACAGCAAACCCCCCCCCCCCCCAAGTTGTGGGTCACTTCTCTGTGTAATCATTGAAGGAGCCTACAGGTATTACACTGTGACTCCAGTTCCAGCCAGTTCAGATCAAAGGTTTTCGACAAGGCCAATGGCAGCTAAAAAGTGCAGAGTACCATTTTTCACCTATTAAAGCCGCAGCTCACAGGATGTGTTTTATGTGGTTGTGCAAATATGTTTGACCACAGCTGAGGGGTGTGAGGATTGTCATGAACTAGGGTGATTTGAAAGTAGGCCATATAGAGACACACTCCATTTAACAACCAATAATGTAATAACTGGAAATAACGTCATAATTTAAATTTAATAAAGCCAATTACGTAATAAATTGCCAATAATGTAATAAAGTTGTTGAGCCAATAGCGTAATAACTTTTTGACAATAATGTAATAACTTGTTACGTCATTGGATGGTTATTACGATGGTTAATCCTTTGAAAATGTAATAACTGAGCCAATAATGTAATAACTGAGGTATGACTTTATTTTATTTTCAATTTCTGGAGAGAAACTTTCACACTTAGTCTTAATATTGCATCTTGCAACACATGCTTAAATATCTGGTCAATTTGGATTTATATGTAACTCTTAGGGTTCCGTTATTATACTCTGTGTATCCAACTCTGTGACCATGCAGACGCTTTGACGCAGTCGTGAGCCTTTCGAAGTTCTGCATTGCAGTTTTCAGTATTGTATTGCAATTCACCGCTGGAATGCTAGGGGCTGCGGGAATGAGACGTTAGCTGACCAATGACAATGGTCTCCATCGTTCTGAGTGGCTACGGAGAGCACTTTACGCAGTATCATAAACTAAACTTTACTTTTACTCTGGGATTCTTGAATCGGCCAAAACAGCCTTGGGGCCAGCCTGATCTGCAGTGACATTAGATTGCTTGGAAAACTGCTGCATGAAGGGTAAGCATTGTTGAGTACTCTTGCATATGGTGTATATTCTCTTTCCGCCACTTTCTTTAGTCGTTATCTACAAACATTAACATACAAGGACAAAATACATATCTTATGATAGAGAGGGACAGACAGAGCGAAAGATAGAGAGAGAATCAGACAGACAGACGTTGGATGCAGTTTGGCTCTGCAGGACTCTTGTGGTACGTCGACACTCAAGTCCAAAACGTTCTACAGAGGCTTTTGTAATATTGACAGTTATTACATTTTAGGAGCTCTCATTTCCTCGACTAGTTTGCAGTTAAACACGACATGAGATCAATATCAAACCAGCCATTGCTAATTAATAATTACAACAATGCTAATTATATTAATTTCAATTCTTTATTATCATTACTATTGTGGCCCCCAGCATGTTGTTGATCTTTAAACCGACCCCTAGCTAAACTCATTAAAGACCTCTGCTCTATAAGCTGACTCTAGGGAATTTGATCGGGAAACATTGGAAACAGTTTCATTGTTACGCACAATTATACATGTGTATAGTATATCATAGAATAACATATGAAAATACATTGAACAACTTGCTCAACTTGTCCAAGACCACACCTACTGGGAGCTGCTGGTTCTGAGAGTAAACCAGACCTAATGAGTGTGTGTGTGTGTGTGGGTGTGTGTGTGGGTGTGTGTGTGGGTGTGTGTGAGATGGTGTCTTTATAAGGCTCACCCTTCTGCAGACCTGGGGCTGGCCCTTGCTGCTGCAACCATTGCTTTTGTTCTATTTGTTTGCCACACACTCACACACATGCTTACACTACTGATTACTGACATTTATATATATTTTCTGTTGTTTATAGACTTGGGTTGTGAATAAATGTTTAAGATAATTTCACTCTATAGTCTGGTCTCCCATCTTTGCCACAGTCAAGAGCCGGCAAAACAACAACGCAACTTTAAACGTATTGCTGCTTTGCAGGGATATAGAATGATTTAAACTTTTTACTATCAAGCTTGAGACTTAACTTTCTAGCACAAGATTTAAAAACAGCCATTTAGTGAAGAAGACATAACAGTGGTGTTTCAGATATCAATCTGCATTCATATTATGAATTTCTGTTTTTGCAATTTACAGAGTATCTGTTGCGTGGGACGGATGGCGTAATGTGCTTCTCATTGACTTTGGTGGGAAAGCAACATGTCTGAACACATTCAAACTTCTCTCACACCACACCTTTTGGCTTCAATGTGACCATAGGTCATTTTAGTTTATCTTTAGCAATATTTCATATTTCCCAGTATCACCATATAAAGCCTAAGCAACACAGAGCCCAAGATGGAACCCTGAGATATCCCCACATGTTATTACACCTACATTCACTCATAGCTGATATGTTTATTGTTGTACTTTGTTATACCTCTGGACATTCTGTTGAATTGAATTCATTGAATTCCTTTCGGCGTATTGTCAACACAATTTGTGGTGGATGTATTTACGCTTACAAAAGCTAAATAAGACATGAAAATAATCTGCACAGGCCTGTATCCCTGATTTTCTTTTGGAACATTTCAGGGGTTTCCTAAAACCACTGTTCTATTTCTTGCTCAACTGCTGAGGCAGAAAAAACATAGTACCAGTTGTCTTGATATGGGCATCAATTGAATCCACTGATCATTGATTACGCTGTTTCCAGAGTCTTAACCCTTTCTCCATCTGATAGGCTGTTTGTATGGTAAAAAATTATCGAGGTTTCAAGGATAAAAAAGTGGAACCACTTTAAAGAATACGACTGCTGGATACATTATTGAAACAAGGGTACTGCAAAAAATCTGCACCTATGAGCCTACGAGTATAATTTTTGATAACCTATTAAAGCTGCAGCTCACAACAGGATGTGTTTTATGTGGTTGGGGAAACTAACAAAGCTGAGTGGTAAGAGAAATTCTCACCAACTAGGGTGATATGAGAGTAGGCTATATAGAGACACAGTCCATTTTAATGTTTAATTAATAAATGCTAATGTTCAGAATAACATAGGCCCTCCTGGCTGCCTGCGCATACCGTGACGCAGTACGGACAACAAGCTAGCAGATGTGCTCAACGTGGTGGACAAAGGGTCAGGAATGGTTGAGGAGTTGAGAAGCAGCACAGACTTGGGGACAACGGTGGCTTGTTCTTCTCTGTATCCTACAGCTTGGGCTGAGAACCTGGTGTCCTGAGGAGAGCCACTCGAAGGCAGCACTTGCAGGACTTGTGCAGCAGGACTTGTGAGGGCTCCTGCCAGACCCTGCCAGCCCTGCCAGCCTACTTTAGCATCCGCTGCTCAGTCCGATCATTTGAGAGCAGATTTTGACTGTGCTCTGCAAGGTGTTCCTGTTTTTGAAGGCTGATGGAGTGTAACAAACAGAGAATATCTTGACACATAGGTGGATAGGCCTGCTGACCCCAAAGGAGCTGGGCTTCCTTAGGAGATATTGCCGCTGCCGACATTCCCTGAGGATATCTTCTGTATTGGAGATGCATTTCAACAGGTTATCGAACATTATCGAACCCAGATCTTGGTACTCCTCAACCATCTCAACAAATAACAAAGACGATGTGCACTCATAGAAACAAGCTTACCAGCATTTAAAGGATAAAAGGCTGAAGACACATGACAGGGTTTGTTTGATGAGATAAAAGCAATACATAAATACATTCATGTCTCAAGATGGCTACCGAGCTAAATGCACACTGGATGAACACATTGTAAATATGTTCTTCAGCTTAGGAACCACTTTAAAGATTACGACTGCTGGATAGGTTATTAAAACAAGGGTACTGCAAAAAATCTGCACCTAACATAGATTTAGGTACAGTCGAAACCACATGAGGGTTGCTTTTAAAACCACCACACCTATCCATCCACCCTGACCCTCATACCCAGGGGTGTCTCATTGAACATGGCGACCGCAGCAGACTTTGAAATGAGCTGTCGGAGCATGAGGCCACCATTGTACCCTTTTCTACTCAAGTATCGAGTATCGGCGAAAGTAAGAGTCCAAAGAGTTAGGTGTGAATGTTATGCCCATGGCAACAGCGATGAGCGGCAACGCATCAGGACACAGGGAAAGGTGTATAAAGCCGCTTTCAAGCCACAGGGGACTGCTTTTATTGACGGCGCAGGTGTATATACAGTGTATCTGTGCTAACTTCCTCATTCTTAACGCCGTTGAGTTCTACATCCTTGTTTCTCTTCCCCCCTAAGCCTTCTCTCTCTCTCTCTCTCTCTCTCACTCTCTCCCTCTCTCTCTCTCTCTCTCTCTCTCTCTCTCTCTCTCTCTCTCTCTCTCTCTCTTTCTCTCTCTCTCCCTTTCCCCCCACCCACGCACTCATGCACAGATGAGCGAGAGATGAGGTGTGTGTGCCAGAACAGTCAAATGAGTATATTGCGGTCAAAAGATGAGAAACGATTTGTGGGCTTGTGTGCGTGTCACAATAAAGTCAATCCCGGTCAAATAACAACTACTGCTTCAAGGTAGCAGGAACTAAATATGTGTGTCTGTGCATACTACCATATAAGTTAGATCAGAGCAAGTTTATTGCTACCAGGAAATTGATTGTGCGCGTATGCATGCAGGTTTGTGTGTGGGTGTGTGATTTTGTATGTGAGAGAATGAGTGTGAAGAGCTAATTTTTGCCAGTTCCATGTTTGGTTTCAGATTAATTCCACTTGCACGACCAAAAGGAAAGCTGCAGGAAGAAACCTAAAGTTAAATAAACAGGGAATGACACCCTCAAACTAAAATAGGGTCTCTTTAGAGCTGGATGGAGGAAGAGAAAGAGACAAAGCAAGAAGAGCTTGACTAAAAGGGACAGGTTCAAGTTGCAGTCTTTGAGGTGACCCGGTCGAAATCAACGCATTTCACAACTTGTGAATTTATTTAACAACTTGAGGAAAGTTATGTACTGTATGCATGGATCATTCTATACCATAGGGTAATGAAATTAAAAGTGCCTTATAGGCTAGTCCTTTATTACAATAATAGTTTCAAGTTTTGAAACTCTCGAACTCACACTAAAAGTTTAGTGTGAGAGAAACCAAATTAAATAGTATTTTGCCACTGAGAAAGTCCTCGCAGGACCTGTGCTGGCAACAAATGGTATTGCATCAAGAACGGGCGAGAGAAAGAAAAGATGGATGGTATGACATGTGGTGATAGACCAGGGGTCGGCAACCTTTTGTATCAAAAGAGCCATTTTGGCCCATCTCCCGCAAAAAAAAAATGTTTGGAGCCGCAAACTTTTTAATTCACCCCCTCCCTGTGACACTCTGTAAAAAAAAACATAGTTCGTTGCATTCATGAAATTATAAAACAACAAAGAGAAAGCTGTTGAAGAACATTTTATTGCTGTTCTAACAGGAAAACCTCAAACTCTTATGAAGAGGAGAAATAACTTTGAAATAAATCAAACATATAGAACGAGTATAATAAGTCTAAACATAAAGAACATAGTTCGTTGCATTCATGAAATTATAAAACAACAAAGAGAAAGCTGTTGAAGAACATTTGATTGCTGTTCTAACAGGAAAACCTCAAACTCTTATGAAGAGGAGAAATAACTTTGAAATAAATCAAACATATAGAACGAGTAGGCTATAATAAGTCTAAACATAAAGAACACCTAAACAGGTAAACATAGGTTTGTTGTCATCCTCTTGATTTTTCCTCGGCCACAGCAATAAACCATCGAATCTGAACAAAAATCAAAATAACACACCAGCTCAGTTTCTAAAATATATATTTTTTGGTGCAAAATAATAGCCTATTAAATTGTAGTGTCCTCACCTGTTTAATGTGATTTCTGTTTCTGAACATCACTGCTGAGCTTTTCTATGTCGGGGCTGTAGGACGTGACCTTCATCTTAACGCAGGATTGCAGGCTGACATCTGTGAGGCGTGAGCGATATTTTGATTTGACATAGTTCATGTTAGAAAATATTTGCTCGCATAAGTATGTGGATCCAAAGATGGACAGGACTCCAAAGGCATACTTCTTGATGTTGTGATAAGTTTCGGGAATTGCATTCCATGTCTCAAACACAAGTTTGTCGGGTTTGAGAAGGTTTTCTATTTCGCTCCATTTGTGTTCTCGAGCGAGAATAGCCTTCCGACGGGCGACGTCTTCGAGATCAGCTGTCAGACTTTTGAACTTGGACACCCATACCTCTTTGTCAGCTATGTCAGCCAGTTCAATTTCAAGATCGGGTTGACTCACGAAAGTGAATGCTGACATGTTCAGCATGGACGGGTCGATGTCCAGGGGTGTGACGGGGAAGGATAATGTGCTTTTTTCCTTTCTGAACTCACTGAATCTTTGTCCAAATGCAGTTTGCATTGCAATGATCGTGTGCTGCAAGTACTCACAATTGATGTTGTGTGACGTTTTGAACTCTCTCAGGGAGGGGAAGTGAGAGAACGTACCTTTCTCCACATCTCTGGCAAACACTGTCATCTTGCGCTCGAACGCCAAAACATACTCCAGCAGCTGAAGGGCAGTGCTTCCTTTTCCCTGGAGACTTCTGTTCAGCATGTTAAGGTGACCTGTCATATCCACCATGAAGTGCAGCTTTTCCAGCCAATCTGGGTGTTCCAGTTCTGGATAGGTGAGGCCCTTACTTTCCAGGAAAGTATTCACTTGTTCCAGACAAGCCGCAAACCGTTTAAGCACTTCTCCCCTGGACAGCCACCGGACTTTGTTATGCAGCAGGAGATCCGAATATGCGCTGTCGACTTCATCTAACAATGAACAGAACTGTCGGTGGTTTAACCCTTTTGCCATTATTTTGTTGACTATCTGAATGACAAGGTCCATCACCTCTTTGCATTCGGGGGGAAATGTTTGAGCGCACAGTGCTTCTTGGTGCAGGATGCAGTGAAACGTCAGCAGCTCTCGACCCAGCGACTTCTGAAGTAAAGTAATAAACCCCTTCTGTGTTCCTCTCATACTAGGTGCCCCATCAGTAGCCACTGACACCATGTTGGTGGTATTTATTCCTTTGGCTTTTAAACAATTCACCACAGCCTCACAAATGTCCTCCCCCCTGTTTGGCCTTTGAGCGGTATCAACTCAATAATTTCTTCCTGCGGCCCGTCAGAGTTCACGTATTTGCATAACAGCGCTAGTTGTTCAATGTCGTTCACATCACTGGACTCATCACAGGCGATGGAGAATGCTGGAGCTGAATTTATGTCGTTAATTTGTTGACTGGTGATGTTTTCTGACATCTTAATGGTCCTGTCCTTTACGGTTTTTGCAGAGAGAGGCATATCTTTGATTTTCTGAACAATTTCAGTTTTGTTTTTAAAGTCCGAGAATAGATGTTCTGATATTTTAATGAATGTCTCTTTCAAGTATTCTCCATCTGTGAATGGCTTTCCGCACCTGACGATCTCCTGAGCTGCCGCAAAACTAGCAGCAGTTGTTGAATTTGGAGACTTGATCCATTTCTTAAAAGTAATTTTACTCTGCTCACATTTCCGCAGCAGTTCCGAAATCGCTCTTTTCCTTTCATCTCCTGCTTGGTACTTTTCAGCAAATGCGGAGTGCTTGTTCTGGAAATGTCTTTCAACATTACATTTTTTGTTATTGGCTAATTTCTCGCCACATATCAAGCATATAGCTAAGCCTGCATCAGTAGTACTGAAAGCAAATGAATCTGTCCACGCTGAATTAAAATCTCGATTTTCCTCTGCCACTTTTCTTTTCTTGGATTTATCCATGGTAAGTTTACTCAATATTAGTCAGAGAGGGAGTTACATGGTTAAATCTTTAGCTGTCATGTGGCATCAGGGATAGCCTACAGTAGCCTACAGTAGACTACAGTAGCCAGTCAGCAGCGTCAACCGTTGACGTTCTACGTGATCGGTCATGGCCAGCAATGTAAACAAGGAATAGATAGCATAGCATAGCATAGCGATACAATAGTCAAGTAATGAAAAAACTGTAAGGACCTTTATTATCAAAATATAACGTACTGAAACTTTAATATTCAACACAGCTAAATAACTTTTTGACTACGAACTTTAATGCTGTAAACCCTTCTCGCTCAGTATTCGTTCGTGCAATTGGCTGTCAACGGTGGATGCTGCTGATTGGCGGCTCACTGGCATGTCCCGCCTCCTGCCAATGGCAGCATCTAGGCTACTTCCTGATGCCAGATGCCAGTTAAAGATTTAACTCCTACTGGGATTAGCCACCTGCAAATCAACGAAGCTTTGTCATTCACTCCCCCCCTCACGGTAGCGCTATTGCGCATCCATTGCGACCTCTCGTTTAGTTGACGATATATATAAAAATATATATATAATATTTTTTTTTTTTTTTTTTTTTTTTTTTTTTTAAGAAAACTGCAGGGAGCCACGGCTGAGGGGCTAAAGAGCCGCATGCGGCTCCGGAGCCGCAGGTTGCCGACCCCTGTGATAGACGGTCAAGTGACAGTCTGAGCTGACCCGGTCAGTCATGAAAACTCACTTTCGGGTCCCTTTTTTTGACTTGCTAGTCAGATATTATCGCATTTCATAGCTTTTGAATTTTCTTTCTGTGAAGAACTGGAGGAAAATTATGTACTTCCTTCTTTAGAATGTTATGCATGGCAGCCATGGCTCATTCTATACCATCGGGTAATGAAGTATAGTATTTTGCCACTGATATAGTCCTCGCAGGACCTCTGCTGGCAACAAATGGTATTGCATCAAGAACGGGCGTGGGAAAGAAAAGACGGATGGTATGACATGTGATGATCCAACACACACAAACACACACACACACACGCACACACACACACACACACACACACACACACACACACACACACACACACACACACACACACACACACACTCTCTCTTGATATGAAGTTAACCACAAATATTTGTATATAAGATGATCATACAATAGCTACAACATTCATACTATCAACGAACTATCACACACCAACGAGGACGTATAGAGCTATGAGGTAATTTCTTTAGAGATAAAAAATACAATTGGAAATTAAATAAAACCGCTGGCCGCTAGGGGATGCCAAATTACTGCCGCGGCCCACATAAGTGGACCGGCGTTACATCGAATTCTGCGACCCACCGAAAAGTGTGACCCCAGGGGGCGCTGTTGCACATTTTTTGCAACATGCACGTTTGCATTATAACAAAAACATAAATAAAACATAAGATCTCCCCCCACCGGTGGGTCTTTCTTTTCTTGATACTTACATTAATTCTAAACAGCGTTTTACACAGTAGCCTATAATGAAATGCTCAAAGGTAAATCAGTGTAATTTAACACTGACTATAGCTTTTTATGGGTAAAGAAGCAACGGTGAAGGACCGTACTTAAACGCCCTATCATTGTATAGGTCTGTAAAATGCTAAACAAATCATAACAAATGTATTTATTAAGCACCTTTAATAAAAATGTAATTGGTTGGGGGGAGATCTTATGTTTTATTTATGTTTTTATCATCCCTGTCTACGCTTCAAACTCGTGCATATTGCAAAAAATATGCAACAGCGCCCCCTGGGGTCACACTTTTCGGTGGGTCGCAGAATTCGGTGTAACACCGGCCCACTGGGAAACCTCCCGATCGTCCCGATGGCCACTCCGCCTCTGGTTAGCTGGGACACGAAATTCGATCTCTTTTAGCGTCGCTGTACCTCCATGGTGACTTATGCTCTCAACCAAACCTGGTCGGGAGCAGGTTTTCGGCCTAGTCTATCGGGAGATCGGCTACTTAAATCGACGCGCAGCTTCCTCGCCCCTCCTCTGACAATGGCGTCACCATTTGTGGGTGTTCCCGTGGACCTCGGCGCACTTATCGTACAGGGGTCTCTCCGGACTCGGAGACAGAGGGTTTTTCGGGACAGAACCGATCTCTTTGTATTGTCTGACGATGTTCTGTATGAGAGATACAGATTCTCATCAGAGGGTATTCGTTTTTTGATCGTACTTGTTGGACCTTTGTTGGGAAAAATAGTCTGCCTAGTTACTTGAACAGATAAAGTGAGACAGAGAGGAGATAAAATTGTCGGCACGAGGGCCTCGGATTTATTTAGTAAGGTGAAAAAGGTTATACTGAGCTATAGAGCGTAAGAGATCGATCGAGCGAAAATGTCTAAGTCCCTAACAGCGCTGAGGTCGTCCGGAGCTTCGTCTCTGTAGAGGTTCTGCTTCAAATGAGCGTAATGTCCTTCAGAGTGTATCAGTCTTATGTGTTTTCTTCTAGCGAATTGTGTGTGTCAAGGCTGGTGTGGGGGTTTCTCGAGAACACCTGCCTGGCCTTGAGTACCCCGGGCTGTGGCCGAGTGTTACCAGCAGATAGATTCGAATGAGTGTGTGCATTGTGTGAGCATCTGACGGCCTCTTTTGTTGGGACATGTCTTCACCATGGGCCTTAACGTGTGCCTATATCTGTACTGTATATGTGGTCTGTTTGTTAGGTTATTTTGGCCATCACCGTATGTAGGCAATGCTTCACAAAAAAGCCGTGCACTTATTGTTGCGCAGTGTGTCTGTGTTTCACTGCGATTTTTTGCCACGGGCACATATTTACATGCAGTTGGTGATGCAGAACATATAAGCAAAATACGGTGTGCCGTGCTACTCGCAAGGTTGTAGCTGCGATCAATACTTTGTTCAGGGCGTTTCCCAGCTTTTTGCCCGGTCAAATTGTCAAGGAAGGATTTTATACACTTTCAGCTAAAAGAAAACCTCCTAAGTGGAGGTAGCGCGCAGTCTTGAATTTCTGCATGCGGGATTCGTCTCCCATGTGATGTGCATTTATGTGTAGCTTAAAATGTCCCAATTCTTATGTCATATGGAAAAGGACTTATTCACTAAAGGTTAAGGAATAATGCCCAGTGTGTACACGTTTGCATTTGTAACATTCTACAGTTCTCTAATCCCTTTATAGGATTCCCCAAACTGATTGGAGCAATTGACTGCACTCATGTCCCCATCACTGGACCTTTAGGGGAGAACATGAAGCTGACTTTGTCAAGAAAGTCAACCCATAGTATCAATGTGCAGGTAAAGTAGGCCTATTATCTGGGCTATATCTTGTGGGAAGTGAAATTGCATGCAGGTAGCCTACTAAAATGTTTGGTAAGGTGCTTCTTAATGGCCCAACTATGGTAACACAAATGCAGTTTTCAGATGACTTGTGACCAAGTGCGTAGGAACCGCGGGGGACGGAGGGGACGTGTCCCCTCCAATATCGGAGACAGGCGCATTTGTCCCACCTAAAAATTATACCGGATCTGTCAGGTTTCCGATATGTATCCCCCTCAATGTTAAACTCATTCCTACGCCCCTGCTTGTGACCATCAACTTATGGCTACCAGTGTGGATGGCAAATGGCCTGGCTCGGTCCATGACTCCCATATTTTCCGGGAGTCAAGTCTTTGCCGACTGTTTCAGCAAGGTGTGGCGCAATACACTAGATCACTAACTGTAAGTGTTGATTAAGGCACTGATCACATTATGTTCTTTCTAATAGGCCGTTATGATGGAATTCTTGTTGGTGTCCCCAACAAGATGACGCCGTACGGCGACCCACCATCACCAACTGCATGTAAATATGTGCCCGTGGCACTGCGCAACAATCGACCGGGGGTCGACTCTTTCCATATGACATAAGAATTGGGACATTTTAAGCTACACTTGTGGCTCTGTGGGACTCTCTCTTCAACAGGGCCTTAAGCGCATGCCAGGTGAGGATAGAGATGACCTTTGGGGTAATCAAGGCCCGCGGGAACTGCCTCCGTGGTTTGAGGGTCAAGCCGGAGAGGGCAAGCCAAATCACCACGGCATGTGTGGTGCTCCAAAATATTGCACCAATCCACAAAGAGAGAGCCCCACATGTGCCACTGGTGGCAGATGATGTCGTGGACCCCGTCCCACAGGAGCGGCGGTCAGACGGGCCATCTCTAACCAGCTTTTTGATAAGTTTTTTTGTTTCATTTAGATTTCCTCTTGGAAGGATGCAGGGGTTTTTTTTAGGGCTGGGCAAGTCAACGCGTTAATTACGCGTTTTGTTCAACGCGATTAATCCAAATTGACGCAAGTTCTTTTGTACCCAATTTTTCTCCCTTAGATTTTGAAAGGCCTTGCCCACAGAATGTCAACATTCATATCAGCAATGATTTTAGTTTTTAGTTCCACTAACTCTACATTCAATTACGCTTGCAGGAAGTTACTGCCTGCTTAGACGTGCAGGGGCCTAAGTGACAGGCTGTTCACAATTCCCTAATCTGTGGTGTTCTGTAAGTTTCATATTCAACCCACACTGACTGAGTCAATAAAACTCTCTATATCACTTGGTCTAGTTTTTGCTTATTAAGTAGGCTACATTTGGTATGAATGATAATGTGTCATTCATTCATTTGATAATCTCATATAACTTCATTGTGACTTTTGTTCAACTCTAGCTTGAGTTTTTTTATCTTGAAAGTTTTTTTTATCATTATCAAGCTCCAAATTTCACTTATACAGCGCCCTTACAGTATCTGTTTCAATCTATGGAAATTATGGGTTACAATCGTAATTCAGTTACCATGGTCATAGCCTTGTGGTGCACCTTAAAAAAGGAATAGCCTAAATAAAAACCTTGTCTGTTCCTCGTGGAGGCCTTGATGAGGAGGTTGAGGTGGATGGCTCATCCAATGCCATATCCCTTTATAGAATAAATGATCAAAAGGAAGATTCATGTGAAACAGTTACAGCACTTCTCAGTTGAGTTTCCCATTGTGATGGTTCTTTAGAAAGTTCAAAGGTGGCATCACGTTCAACGTACATTAACCTTGGATAGTCAAGTGCCATGTTGTCCATTATCCCTTACATAACCAACAGCTATGTCAGTGACACAATAGGCATTTTTTATTCCTCAAATTCATATTATAGCTGTGAGAATTCTTAAGAAAAATCACCTCCATAGTCGCCCTGGAGTCACAGGCCGACAGAGTCTCATTATCGTTTGTGTCCTGAAAGAATCAGGGAAACCCATTATAGGATATTCTTTCCAAAAAATTCAACCTTTAGAAGAATACATGACACTTTGCTTTGACAGTTATATGCTACCTCTGCTTAGCGATTGAAAACCACTGTCGACGGCTCCGCCAAAAAAATGTTTGTACCTTCACTACTACTAACTACTAACTAAAAATGACACAATTAATTTACACTCAATCATCTCACATTTGATTAGCAAGATCATTTTTTATGTTCATTGCAAACACATGCGCATTAGATGAAGAGGCAGCGGGGTCAGAGGACATCGCCCTTCCACTCCTGCCATCATCGGCCGACCTTCATTGTTGGCGAGGGCCAGCTCCTCCGACACGGTGGAGGGCGGTGGAGCTGTCCCCCTCCCAGTGGTGTTACTCTGCGTTTTCTTTTTTATTTGCTACAGGTAATCAACATGCGATTAAAGGTTGGAGCCTAGGCTATTGAATATCAGAGGCTAGATTCACCTGAAATTATTCAAATTGATGTTTACAACTTACCACATTGAGTTATATTTTTGTACTTATTTTTCACTTGAACCCATGTTCTTAGGATCGTGCTGGCACCACATCTATGGGGGTAAAAGGCATGATGATACAGGATAGATATTTTTTAGACAATATGCAGAATGTTTTCACTTATGAATTAACACGGTCAGTTATTTTTTGCCAGCACGCCTCCCTAGCCTTATTACGGGCAACCGTGTTTCCCTTGGCTGTGATTTCATTTTTGAACTCCTCGTATGAATTCATGATGATGACTTGCTCATCTTGGGTGAAATAGACTGCTCTACTTCTATCCATTGTGCCTAAGGGTGAGTCAAATGACGCGATAAACACCCCTTTTATGTGAGCACGCATTGAACCTAAAGCGGAAAACCTGGCTCGACTAATTGAATCTAAACTGAGCGTCGTGGTACCATTTAACTGATTGCGAGTTGCGTCTCTGTCGAGCCAGGCTGTCCCGAGAAAGCCTGGGTATGTGTAGAAAGGTTCGTAATATACCACACAGGCATCCTGCTCTGCCTTTGAAAAAACAAAGCTCAGACGCGGCGATTTGGAATTTTCCCCGTATGTCGCCATATGGGGACATGCTACCTCCTCTTTCTCTGCCTTGCCTGCCCAGAGAATTTGGCCCGCCAATGAGACAATGAGCGCCACGTGTATATGTGTGTGTGTGTGTGTGTGTGGGTGTGGGTGTTTGTGTTTGTGTGAATACACACACTGTAACGCAAGTGGTGTACACTTCTTGGTTATATGGATAACCGTTCTGCTGTTGGTGTTATGGCACATAACACGTCGAGTTCTCTGGTATTTCCATAAACAAGACTGTAGTGGGGGTTATCTCAGCCATGGTTGAGAAGGAATTGGGGGAAAGGAACTTTGGCTTTGACTCCCTGAAGTACTCAACTGCAACATGGAAAAGAAAGGGATTGTTGCCCGTGTTTGTCTCCCGCCGGTGCCCCGCTGCCCGCCGTCCGAGGCACCACCGCCACGAGGCACCACCGCCTCGTGGCGGTGGTGCCTCGTGGTGGTGGTGCCTCGGCGGCGGGCAGCGGGGCACCGGCGGGAGACAAATACGGTCAACAATCGGGGGCAACAATCCCTTTTTCCTCCATGCCGCGGTTCAGTCTACGTCAGATTGATGTGGACGTGGAAGAACCCGAGACGTCTTTGAATCCAATGCAGTCGTTTGAGATTCATAATATCGTCCGGAGGCGCACACAGCTTTTGACCGTGATAATATATATTGTATGATATAGATATCTATGTATATTATGATATTATTTTGATCTAGAGCTCCAGGATTCCCGCTGGAGCACACAGAGTTTTTCTAGTATGTTTACAGAACACGGCCAAAAGCTGTGTGCGCCTCGCCATTGCGATACATCCACTGTAAACACGAGCGCATGGTACAGTGGCCGCAAGCTGCTCATGGCCACACCCCCACACTCTGCCTTGACCCGCCTCTAAACAACGTCCCGTTTGTGGAAAGCTCATTGTGGGACTGGCTCATAGTGGCTGTAATTCTGCACCAAGGCTGAATTTCTTGACCATCTTCAAGTACTGTATTCAGGCCCACTAACACCTATATAACAGCATCCATAAAGTAGCATGCCATGGAACCTTTAAACCTGATTTACAAACTGATCATCATTACCATTGGATGCGGCCCAGCTTCCATTAGATCGCCGCATCTCCTAATGTTTTTATGGAAATCCCTCTGAATGCCGGTTTCACGTTGTATACCTGGCTATACGCACAACTACACCAGCGTGTAACTTGTATATTAGCCACATTGCCACTGTGTTGAGTTTTTGACCTCTGAAACTAATCTGCTCCTTTACACTCATTGACAGGTCAACTATGAAGAAGAAACAGTGGTTTACACAATTCAAGTTTGAAGAAGAAACTGACGAAGACTGTAAGTCACTGTTCTTTCTTTTTTATGCTTGAGTATGTTAATATTATTTGGACTCCTGGTTGGTGGAAATAAGCTTTCAGGTCGATTTGAATGGTAAAGATTTCTGTTTGTGCGTGCAAGTTTTAATTAGGGGAACTTTGTTTGGATGGATATAACTGGTTCAATTATAGGCTGTATGTGAGTTGGAGGTGTATGGAGTCAGTACAGTCTCATTAATAATGAATGCACAGAGAAGGATTCACATGTGTATTTTGTGATTTATATATAAATGACTCTTCTCACAAATACATTTCAATGCACACACAAATGGATATCGGTATGTATAAATGTAAAATAAACCCATAAACAAAAATAAGCTTCTCAAACACATTTCTGATCCACACACAAATGTGTCTTGTTTTAAATAAATGTAATATAAATCCATAAATATATGACATTATATTTAAAAGAGATCTGAAGGCCTTTAAACGGTGAAGAAATGTATATGTGACACACCCCAAGAGAGACTACACTATGAAACCTGAGCCTCCACTGATTCCAATAATCCAAACCTGTGTGATTTAAACTCGCAAATAACAAACCAAAAACAAACTCTCACAAATGATGTCTGTTTTTTGTTGTTTTTGTCCTCGAAGTTGTTTGATCGCATCAAACACCCAAAACGGATATCCGGTGGATGGGCCCAATTTTGCAACTAAAAGCATAATTTTTTTATTCTCTATTAGCAATCATTTGGCTAAATTGTCTTCAATTAGAACAGATGCCCTTTAACGCCATCTGGTGGCCATATGGTGCACATGCGAGTGTTTCAAAAGTGGGGTCAAGTGACAAAATTGTACAATGGGTTCCCAAGATATCTACCCGTTTGTCACATAAAGGTTGTATAGTCAGTTTTGCATTGAGATTTTGCCTGCACCTACCTCTACTGCCTGTACCTTCATCTATACTCTACTTTATTGACTTCAGATGTTGTGCTTTGGCCCTATATTCCTATAGGGCTACCAACTGATAAGGCACTAGGTGGTATTCACTCTAAAACATGACATTTATTTCAGGCGGAAATAAAATCTCCCGCAGTTTCGGATGAACACCGGAAGTCCAGATTTTATGGAAGTAATTCTGTTTCATCGGATTTTGAAAATAGAAAGCCATTGAATTTTAAGCACTGAATATTTATGCATTGAAATTACATATCTTGATTTTTTGCCTCTAGATTTAACTCTTTAAATTATCAACAAATCATTTTCACCTCTATTTTTCAATGTTAAAAAATTCAAAGTCAAATATTCAACGTTAGAAAATTCAACTTAAATATTTTCAACGTCCCAAAATTCAACATTCCAAAGTCAGCTGCAAAACTCAATGTATGAAATTCAGCGTTAACATCGGGGGACCCAAGGAAGAGCAAATCAATCCTAGATGCTAGATTGCGGACAAGCAAGTCTAGGGAGCTAGCCTGGCTAACGCCAGACCTTATCTCAATCTACATTGAGAAGAGGTCTGGGAACCACACATTCATTTTCTCGTATTTGAGGCGTGGTTTACGATTGCCCGGAGCCGTTTATTGGGCGCTAAGAATGTCAATCATATGTGTCTGTACGTAGCACATAGCCAATCGTATCAATTATACCAGATGATGTATGTAGAGTGACAGAAATTCGACGATGGGTGTGTCGCATAGACGTCGTCATCGTCTTGCCGTCCCTCCCCGTTCTGTGATTGGTTCCCTATCTCAGGGGAAGATCCATGAATTCCAGGCTGCCTAGCAGCGCGATATGAACTTGCGCGCAAGGCAGCGTGGGTATAGCCAGGCTAAGAGCGAGCGGGTGTTACACAGAATTCTGTGACCCCCCCGAAAAGTGTGACCCCAGGGGGCGCTGTTGCACATTTTCAGCAACATGCACGAATTTGAAGCGTAGACAGGCATGAAGTCGTTCACGTGCGGAAACATTGGGGGCAGAGGCGGAGTGGCCATCGGGACGATCGGGAGGTTTCCCGGTGGGCCGGTCCACTGATGTGGGCCGCGGCAGCAATTCGGGCCGCCGGCATCTCCTAGTGGCCGTTGTGTAGTAGGTCACGCGAACGAGCTATCGCAAGTTATGTGGCTGGAGCAAAACAGTTGATATGCCTCTGTGGTAGAATAAAGAGCGCACAGAGCCAACAGTATTCCGCACCGAGTGGCATGATACAGATATGAGGATGACAAATTAAAAGCAGTTTGCTGTTGGGCGCTCCTTCCCGAGCAGGGTTCTAGTAAGGCAGTAGCCAGTGGGAGCTGAGGTCCAATAGAGAGAGTTCTGGCTCTCATGAAAGCAGCAAACTCAAATATCTGTGGGGGTCTCTGAAAATACAGCAGCATAATATTTTAATAAAAATAAAGCTATTTTCCCTTCCACATACGTTGTGTCTTTTTACAATTTATTTGTTACCATTCGTAGTGTTGATCAGCAGACAAATAGTTCGCCGAAGACGTTGACGTCAAAGGTCCCATGGCATGCTACTTATCGATGCTTTTATATAGCTGTTAGTGGGCCCCTATTACAGTACTTGAAGACATTCATGAAATTCAGCCTTGGTGCAGAGTTACAGCCACTACGAGCCAGTCCCACAATGAGCTTTCAACAAACGTGCTGTTTTTTTTTGAGGCAGGTCAAGGAGGAGGTTGGGGGTGTGGCCCTGAGCAGCTTGCGGCCACGGTACCATATGCTCTTTTTTTACAGTGGATGTATCGCAATGGCGAGGCGCACTCAGCTTTTGGCCGTGTTCTGTCAACATTCTAGAACACTCCGGGTGCTCCGGCGGCAGTCCTGGAGCTCCCAACCTTAATAATATCATATTATACATCGATTTCTATATCATATAATACATATTATCATGGCCAAAAGCTGTGTGCACCTCCAGACGATATTATGGATCTCAAACGACTGCGTCGGGTTCTCCGATGTTTCTGGTTCTTCCACTTCCACATCAAGCTGAAGTAGACTGAACCGTGACATGGAAGAGAAAGGGATTGTTGCCCGCGATTGTTGACCGCGATTGTCTCCGGCCGGAGCCTCGCTGCCCACTGCCGAGACCCCACCCCCTCGGCGCTGTCCACTGCCCTCTGAACGCTGCCGAGGCACCAATCCCTTTCTCCTCCATGTCGCAGTTCATGTCCTTCAGGGAGTCAAAGCCAAATTTCCTTTCCCCCAATTCCTTCTCAACCATGGCTGAGATAACCCCAACTACGAGTCTCGTTGTGGAAAAGTTGTGGACGTCAGAGAACCCAACATGTTATGCGCCATCACACCAACAGAAGAACGGTTATACAAATAACAAAGAAGTCTACAACACTTGCGTTACAGTGTGTGTATTCACACACATATGTGGCACTCAAACAGTCTCTCATTGTCTCATTGGCGGGCCAAGTACTCTGGGCGGGCAAGGCAGAGAAAGGGAAAGTAACTTGGCCCCTTTTGATGGCATATGGGGCCAAATTCGAAATCGGAGTGTCTGAGCTTTCATTTTTCAAAGATGGAGCAGGATACCTAATGTTAGAAAACCTCATAAAGTGAAAATCCAGATTGCTATTTCAATTCATAAATATTCAGTGCTTTAACTTCAATGGCTTTTTATCTTCAAAATCCGATGAGACAGATTTACTTCCATAAGATTAGAGTCGGTGAAGTCGAAGTTTGTCAGTCCACTCCGCCATTTCCTCACACAGAAGGTAATATACAGAACAGGTAACAAGGTGGGTCAAGGTGTGCATTGAAATGGTGACCCTGTGTTTTTTCTGTGGCATTACCTCTGACCTACGACAGTCCGCCGCTACACTCCAGTGAGTTGGAGTGCGAGAGTGTGTGCAGGCCCGCCGCTCCCTATTCATACTTTGCAAGTGACGTCACGACGACTGGCTGGCGGGCAAGAACAACGTTCTCTAGCAACTTAGTTAACTAATCAAGGATCTGCCAGGACGTCGCCAGTTTGACCATACGAACGAATGTTGGTATTTTGAGGTTAAAACGATATGCCAGATAGTTGCTGTGCGCATAGGCGTCGATTACGCCGGGGAAGATGGGGACGCGTCCCCACCAGATTTGTCAAGATTAGTTTTGTACCCACCACTTGTAAAAAATAAAATAAAAATCGAGTTGAATTATTATGGATTAATACACGGGTCTTCTCAATGCGTTCCGTTCACTTGCATGCGCTCTTCACAACTTCCGGCGGCGAATTATATTTGATAATTCACTGTTGCTAAGTGTAATTGACCGCTGTCAAGGAAAACAAAGGACTTTTTGCCTATAATGACGTCTTTGGTATCACTCCTCAAGTAGTCCGGTAACTTTTCAACCCCAGCGTCTTCGGTTGCTAAGCGACGTCATCGTCTTTGGTGACTATTTCGATGCTGATCAACACTACGGCCTACGGCTTATTTTCCCAATAATGACCGGCATTATATACATTATCCCGTACTTATTACACGGCTCTTCTCAATGCTGTAGACTGCTCCATTCACTTGCATGGGCCTTCCTAAAAAAATGTGTTTATTACACGGGTCTTCTCAATGCAGTGGAATGCTCACGTCCACCATATTTGACCGCTGTTAAGGAAAGTGTTGTTTTTTTTGCCTCTGATTCATGTCATCTGTTTCACTCTGCAGTCCGGTAACTTATCAACCCCAGCGTATTCGGTTGCTAAGCTTTGGTGAACTATTTCTCTGCTGATCAACGTTACGAATGATAACAAATACATTGGTAAAAGACACACTGTGAGAAGTTATTTTTTCGATTTGGCAAGTAGCCATTACTAATAATACCAATACTCTTTGGCTGGGATGATGAGGCATCAGACAATCAAGTCAGTTTAGCCTGAATACATTGGTTAAAAGCACCAGAGCAGGTTGCTAGTACCATGGACACTATCAGAACGATAACCTGTTGAACTAAATGGATTTGGTAGGCTACACCAAGGGATGCATCTGCAGACCACTGCCACATAAATAAAGGTAAGAAGCGATATTTATTGCTTAAGATTTGCTGGTGCTGTGGCGAGGTCTTTTTTGTTTTTTGCCCTCAAGTGGTCGGCTGTTTTAACTTGCAATTGATAGTCGGTGGAGTCAGTCTCTTGTTGAAACAAAGTGACTTTTGGTCATTCTTGCTTTGCTTGAATTCTGGAATAATTGTGTGTGTGTGTGGGGGGGTTGGGGGGTGCATGAGTTTTGGTCAGAATGCCTGATGTAGGCTAGTTTTGATGGAATGCATGTTGTGAATTGAGAACAGCCAGCTCATGATGTGATACATCGTTCAACTGTGCAACAAACATTTTTTTCTTTTCGACTTTTGTAGTGCTGTGTGTAGCCACACGTTTGGCCCTTCTGAACATAAACACGCAGTTGATTTCCTTTCCTAGCCCCTCTTGTTTATGTTGTTAGCTTAGCCATGTCATGTCACGGTGTCAACATTGGATACATGGAGCAGAACATAGAGGGTCATATGTGCGATGCTTCTGGGAAACGTTTTCTTCATAAAACGTGGCAGACAGATTTTGTATACATTTTATTTCTTAGTAATTAGCTACATGTGTATGCCGTCTTTCAGAACCTTTCATTACCGGCACTAAAGAGAGAAAAAAGAGTGCATCCTCATTGTACCCAGCACTTCTGAAAGTGCACTTCTGATTGTGCCTCTGTCTCCAGCACATTTTAAACCAAACTGACGCCCATGGCTGTGCGATTGGATGCATTAACTGCCGAGGAGTGAAGCCGGGGTTATGTTTTTACCGGATCCCATCCAAAAAGGAGAAAACTGTATTATTGTCTATAAGATTAGATTTCACATTCTGAACATTGGCTTGTCATTGGGCAAAAATCTGTTTATTGTCGTGTTCTTGAAGAAAGTAGTTCAATCCGGGTCGCTTTTAACTCACTTTATTTGTTAAAGTATTTTGGTATGGTTACTATGAAACAAAAGAAGGGAATTGTATTTAACACGCGTGGAGAGAAATACCGCAAAACTATCTTACAGCTCTCAACTGGTCTGCCCTATGTCTCTGACCTCATCTGACTCCCGCTCCCCGTTTGTATCAAGGTGCTGCTGTCTGTAGCTGGAGTAGTTATTGCAGCTTATGTTGGTCCTGCTCCCCTTGTGACTGTGTGGGAAGCTAATGTGTATAAAACACGTAACATAAATAAAGGAAGAGAAGGCTCAGTTGTCAGTTGAACCTCCAGCTATGTGGCTTCTACTTCTCTTTTTCCAACTGCTCCGAGGTAAGTTTTTTTCTTTAACTCAAATTGAAGGATTCTGTTCATGTTCTGGTCATGGTCCACGTTAAGGCTGAACATTGTTCAGTTCAATGAAATCTAATTTGGGGGTGTTGTGTACAATTCTGTCTGATGGGCAAATCATCTACCTTTTTATTACGTACCCAAAACCTTTTGTTACTGTTACTAAAATACATGGTTAGGGTTCAAGTAAACCGACGATTGAGGGCTTAGCTTCTCAGACATAGTGTAACACCACTGCATGTGGCACTTCCCCTCCTTAAAACACACTTTTCCTTCGGGGGGGACGGGGTTATCGTCGAATGCGGAGGCTTCACTTACACATTAATATGTGGTAGGAAGGACTTACACCCAAAGCACTGGAGACGTTCAGATTATCAAGGAACTAAATAATTACCATAGGAATTGATTATTATTAATTAAAAGAAATATATATATATATACACACATAAAATATCAGCCCCTAGAGCGGGCTGTTCTACTACTTTTGACAACTTGGGGTGCTTGTCCTTTAACTTATTGAATTAAATTCATTCCACCCAAGGAGTTTTGCCAAACGTATAAGCCGTATGTATTTTACCCTGCGCCATGCCGCCCACTTGGCCAGGCCACCGCTGAAGATGACGGGTTTCATCAATGCATTTCAAAAACCAGTGTGTCCAGGGACTTGACTTGTGAGCAGGTAAAGAGCTACAAAAACCGATGGGCTTGTGGCATGTTCTTCTAGTGGTGGGATCGAACCAGCAGGTCCTTGGCTTTCTCGGAGAAAGCGTGACCCTGTCCCCTGCCCTAGATGTGACCCAGCGGAACATATCCTCCATCAAATGGCTCATCCTGTCCAACGACACATGGATCGCGACCTACCAACGCGGGAAAACCAAGACCGACCATTTCTGGCGGTACAGGGGAAGGCTCCACCTCGACATCTCGTCAGGTGATTGTGTGTGTGTGTGTGTGTGTGTGTACAGTATATCTCAAATGGTAGCACAGGGCTTGACCCTCTTAAGGTTACAGATTTGATTCCGATTAAGAATATATGCACAGACAGTGAAACGTATCACAATGTTATTTTGATCAACTTTTCATACAGGCGTCCACCAAATTGCTTATATTATACATTAAAGTCACAAAGGAAATAAATTGCATTCATTATAACAGGCGTGGCTCATCCATCACCTTGATGTTGTGTTTGCTTTTGTTTTCCTGCTCTGTTGATACCAGGTGACCTGATGATCAAAAATCTGACCAGAAAGGATGCCATGAAGTACGTTTTGGAAGTGGGGTTCCAAGGAGATGGTGAAATCAGCCACAAGTTCGTCCTCAGAGTTGAACGTAAGAGTGACTTTACTTTACTTCACCGTATTTACAATTGTAGTGTCTTGGGCTGCCAACAGGTACTGGGTTTGAACCCAATGTTGTTGGCACCCATAAGCAAGAGAGCTAACTCCTAAGGGCCTGTGTCCCCATTGCGTTTTTTCGGAACAATTTTTTTTAACCGTTCCCAATGAGGAGAGGGCGTATGTGGAAGCCTCAAGAAAATACCCTGCACCCAGCATCTTCTTTCAGAGCGCTCCGCCTTAACTGTGCGGCCGCTCTCAGTGCCTATCTTAACCGCTCCCATATCTCAACTTTGCAGCAAGGCGTCGTCGTCACTGTCGTGGGTTTTCAGGCAACCAATCATATATAAGATGTGGTGGGACTCGTCACCCTTGTGATCAAGAAAATGGAGGAGATACTTGTTCTTGCCGTTTCAGTCTATGCAGAAATTTATGATCTGTCAAATATAGATAATAATAAGCAAACTTTTCCGCCAGAAGAAAAATCTTATGTGGACACCGGACCTAACTGGTCTAGTCCTAAATGCCCGTTGGATAAAAGCTAAACGACCTCATAGTTACATGAGTTACAATAACCGACATTTTAGTTGTATCTTTGGAAGGATGTGGCGGTTCAAGAGCAAAATCTCAGTAGAAAACGTTCCTGTAAACGGCATGTTCCCTCTGTGTGCAGAACGCCTCGCGCAGCCCCGGGTCACCAAGCACCAAGGCTGGTCAGAGGACGGCAGCTGCATGGTGACACTCCAGTGCTCCTCGCCGAACCCTTCCGTGAACTTCACCTGGAGCGCCACGCCTCTCGCCACGATCCTGATTGAGGGGTTCCGTGCGAATACCACCTTCCTCCTGGCCTCCATGGGAGCGGACCAAGTGGTCAACTTCACCTGCAACACCGCCACAGTGCTGGAGTCCGCCAGGGACACTCTTAATGTTGAGTGTGTTCGCAGTAAGGCCGCCCCATTTTTAAATAGGATCTCAGTGTTCATTTTGGACAAGTATAGAAAAATAACGTACCTGAGATGTGTCAAGTGGGGAAATGGATGACTCTTCAGAAAACAGAAGTTAAACTGAAACAGTTTGAGGGAGGAACGATCACAAGTTCTCCAAGCACTTAGAGGAACTCATGACTTCTTGGAAAGGGGCTCAGTGTTTTGGTTACGCCCACTCGTTTAGTTCCCCTAAGTGTCCGTTCCAATGCATGGACCTTTGTAGCAGCTACCCAACTGAGTTCAAATGTGTCGATATTAGTATATTATTAGTATATTATTCTGTCTGCTCTGAATGTTTTTTTTTTTAAATGGAGCTGTTTATATGTTGTGGCTGTGTCGAGTTCTACTCACGTCATATCCCGCCTTAAACGTATCCAATCAATCAGCGTCGACTAGTTAGGAGCTGCTCAGAAAGCTCCTTCCCAGAGGCAGGTACTATCTGAGCCGCTAACTGAGCTGCTAAACGGTGAAGTTGGGCGGATCCTCTCCCCCAAGACACACCTGTAACGGGGGGGCTTGGGGGGTGGGGAGCCACTTTTTATGTATTAGGTAAAAACATCTAATTTGCCGAAATTGAGTGATCGGTTATACAATTAAGAAATAACAACGGTGGGCCTCTTCATAACTAATTTATATATTTTTGTATCTCAATAATGTAATAATTCTTTTTTTTTTTTTACAAAACTCAATTTTTGGTGCCCCCCCAGGGACTTGGTGCCCTACCCACTCTGCGTGCTCCGCGTATAGGGAGCAGTGGGCCTGCTCAGTCGGAAACTATTGTGTCCGCATCTAGCCACTACAATGAGTAGCTTTCACATGAAATGTAAGCGCCTTCTGAGACCTCAACTTGGTCCCATTTGTGGGTGAAAACGCTTTTTGACTCTGCTTCTCTAACCTGTCTCTCTCTCGTTCTCAACCCGTCTAAAGAGCCAATCCCAAAGCCCACCCCGCACCCTTCCCATTGTCCTCACTTTGGTTATGGTGTTCTCCTCGGGACCTGCCTTGGTGTTCTGCTTACCGTGATAACGTATATCCTCAGAGGTGAGTGTGAAGACAATAAGTCATATGGGATTGTTTGTTGTGGAATTAAAAGAAAAAGAACAGTCAAGCCCCACATATCTAATTTAAGAACAGGAAAGGAGGCGTAACTCCGCCCCACACATTTTCTTGTTTTTGGCCCAAGTACTGTCGCCTCCCCCCAGAAGTAGGACCGCTGAATCTTAGATAAGGATTACGCAAATTCAAAAATGAGTCTGAACGTAAACCACTATTTACGATATAACCTGTAGATTACATCTTCCCCGAATGGGGTGTTACCTCCTTCTTCCTACGGTTGACATGACGTTTTAAAAGAAGAAACATTTTGAAATGAGGTAATAAGCCGCTGTCTGTGTCAGCAGCTTGACCTGACTCAGGGAAATACTAAATGTCCCATGAGATACCACAAGGTGTGGTGTGGTTAGCCGTTACAAGCCGTTTTGAAAGTCACAGGTGGGCGTGTCCACCTAGATGTGTGCTGGATAGATCAGTCTACCAGCCTACCCAGTGGACTGTAGCAAACGTTGCTCATCTATCAGTCACACATCTAGGTGGACACTCCCACCTGTGATGTCATAAGAGACAAAATTGCTTGTTACGGCTAATCACAGCATACCTGGTGGCATGTCATGGCACCTTTAAGCGACAACATAATTTACGTCATTTACAATGAAATTTTAGTTTCAAAGTAGCTAGTTACAACGTACTATTCGGTGTATACTTTACACTTGCACTTACGATCAGACTGACACTAGTTGCGACAGGTTGCATATTTTTAAACTAGCTATTAGAAGCCCTAATGTCTTTGTTAAACTTGTGTTATCATTTTGTTACTGCAGAAAGAATTGAAGATTGTATTTATCTCACCGGTAAAAAATATTACCGTAACCGGTAATATTTTTCCCTTCTGTAAATGAAGTTGCATATTATTAATTACTTAAAAATCACACTATTCTTTCTATTTTTCAGATAAGTGATATGCAACAAACAAACCATATTCTTCTCTAATATGTATTCTGGCATACAGAGGGGTTTAGATGGACGGTCCGTTGTCTCAATTGGCTCACTGATTATGTGGCTTAACCTGATCTAAATAACCCTTTCGGTATTTAACCCTTCAAATGGAGCACCACTTCCCTCACAGAGAATATAATCTCTGAAAACAAATGTGTCCACATGAAGATTGTGGTATTTGAAGCATTCTGGTCTCGGCAGGCATGGCGTTATGGGTGGGCCGGACCGACCTAGGACCACCCATTGTTCAACAGGCCCACCCAAAACTTTTCTTGAAAAAAAAAAAAACATTCTGAAATGCTTTATTTTTGCAACGCAGCAATCTTTGTTGATATTGATGCTTGATCCGATTTGCGTTAAAGGGCTGTTATCTTCATGGATGACCGTGAAATCGCGGTAGGCTATTGTATTAGTTATTATCTCATAGTAGCCTAGGCTACAATTGAATGCATCTTCTTTGTATAATAATAAGCCAAGCTCAGTCTGTTGCTAATGATATCGAAATATTGTTGAAAACTTAAAACAATTAAACAGAATTCTAAAATAGACGGCCCCATGTTATACAAGCATAACTAAACTATGTGGGAAATATTCGATTCCTGCCCACTTGTACAGTCTATAGGCCTAAGGAGCGATCGAGGATAGGTCCGTCCTATGCACCGAAACTTTCTACAATGCAACAAAATATTTAAAGAGCTTCAAGCTATTATGCACAGATAATATAACAGTATATTAGTCAGTCATTTGTATTAGGTTAAACAAGGATTTGATAACGTTTTTAATTTAAGGACCACCCACAATTAGTGTGGCCCATGCACAACTGGAATCCTGGCGCCGTGCCTGGGTCTCGCTTTGTAGTCTGAGTAATCTTGACCAATCAAGGTCGAGCATGCCGTGGTTGCATGCAGATAAACTGTCCGTGTGGAGAGCAACAATCCCGGGTCCCATCGGCAAGCGCTGACGACAATTGCGCTTTTTTCTTTGCCTTGATATCGTTCTATAGAGACTAGTCGAGATAACGATGTTAACATCACTAAAAGAGGTTACATTGAGGTAGTTGTGATGCATCTTAAGTTACTACAATTTCAGTTTCAACCTAGCTAGTTACAGCGTAGGATTTAGTGTCAACTTTGCGCTTGAACTTAGGAACAGGTTTACTGTGGAGAGGCTGCGAGAGGCTAACTATTACAAGACATTTATCGACATCAGAGGGTGTCCATACAGGTTTGATGGTGACATCAGCCAAGCGGTTAGATTGCGGTGTGTTCTAAATGACACAAAGTCACGCTTTTTTCTATTTTTTTCCAGGTAAACGAGGCCTATGTATTCAACCACCGGTGACACAGAGGTTGGTTTCAATATTTGGGCCTGGCCTTTTGACCCTGCATATGTTTCTCTCCCAAATGAATGAATGAATAGAATCCACAGCTAAATGATTTGCGTTTCACTTTCTTTTTTTTAGCACATCTGTGGCGACCGAAGAGAACAAGACTTTATGAATGAAGGATCCAGTATGGACAAATGTTTTATTTAAACCTTCTGCTCCTACTGTTGGTTGATTTGTTAATATATTAAACAGTGTGATATGCGAACTTGATCGCAAGCAGGACGGAATTCTTGGACTTTTTCGCAAGATGGATACCATTCTGGAGAAGTTGGTATAGGCTTAAACGGGCCACCGAAATTCGGCTACTTGGAATTTGGAATATGGAGTACCAGAGAGACTTAAGGCAGGCGAAAATTGCAGAGTCGGCCTTACCCAAAGCAATCGTTATTTTCATTCGGCTCCTCCACATCGGCCTTGGAAGGCCGATATCTCTCCACTCTCCTGGTTGCTATGCAGACAGACGCTCTGCCCCCAACCCCCAACCCTCCTCCTCCCGTGAACTTTGTCTCCGGATCAGAACTCTTCGTGGTCGTCTCCACGGCAACGGTTGTGTCCTCGTCACCAGCATCAGACGGGAGAGGCACTGTTGAGTCTGGGTGGGGATGGAGTCGTTGGGCTCACACACATACACACACACACAAAGACACATAACACACACACACCCCCTGGACTCAACGCCTTCTGGACCCCCGCCCCCTCTCCGTCCCTCGTCACAGTTCAGTGTGCCGTAAGCGATGCAACGCGCCTGCTGGCTGCGTCCCCCCCCCGGTGTCTGAGCTGGGACACCTCCCCTCCCCGACACCCTTCCCCCCTCCCACATGTGTTTGTGATGTTTTTAATATGTTGCTTATGTGCTGAGGTGTTTTTTTCCTAATCTCTACACTGTGCCCCCCTTAGAGGAGCCTAGTTTGGGAATTACCTTTTTTTTTTCACTCGTTTTCCCTCGTTTTCCTTTTCTTATCTAATAATGAGGGAGCGCATGCGCCCCGACAGTCTTCTCCGTCCTGTCTCCCCACACTGTCTTTTTTATGTTTCTTGGACGGGATGTAACTGGCAATTTCGATGCTCTGTACTTGTGACATGTGCAATGACAATAAAGTCTTACTTACTTACTTACTAGTGTTAATTCGTTTTTTTGTTCTAAAGGCTTTTGTGTGCTTGTTAATTTGTATTTTACTCTGGGGATGGGTTTCTTAAGGTGGTCCGGTGAGGAGCTGCTCAGAGATCCTGGGTTTTGGTTGGCCGAGACGGGTTCTTGGATTCCTTCATTTAATTTAATTTTCAAAATAGTGTGGACTTTGGATTTGTGTGACCTTTTCATTGCATCTTTTTTTCCAACTCTCTGAAACCAAATGGTAAGAATCCTTTGTTCAAAAATATTTGTTTCCTAGATCTCTCCCGATTTATTACAGCAATTATCATCAAGATGCAAATGGTTCAACAAGCTTAAAGGGATAGAGATATCTGTAAGTGGGCCTTTGACTGTTTTACCCAGATTCTGACATGTTGCTTAATTTCAAATTCTTCACTGTGCGCCCAGAATGGGAGTGTGCGAGAGGCATTCGATTTAAGCCATTTTCCCTCACATGAACAGGAGCTAGGCTACTGTATCTCTGCAAGTCAATGAAAGATGCTACCGCCACCTTCTGGAAAGAAGATGATGCGTTTGGATTTAAACCAAGTCTGAATCTGGGAGAAGCAGGCAATGTCATGAAAAATTGTGTATAAAGTCAACTTGATGCTTAAAATAATAATTGTCTCAAGCATTTAGGCAATTTAAGCATGTTTGTCAGCAGTTTGAATACTCACAAATGTTATTTGTGGGTGATGTTTCCCAAATGCTAATCTTATCAACAATCTGTATATAGACTAGAGAATAGTTAGAAAATACAAATCTGTTTAATGATCTGTACACACAAATCTTAAGCATTTGGTTTTAGGAAACTGCAATCGCATTTGGCGTTGTATATTAGGACGTCTTCTGCACCAGGGACCACCTTGAGCCAGCAGCAGCTCTGGGGGTCTTCTGGTAGGAGGGAGGGTCCATAAGGCGGCTTTGCTGAACGGTGTAATAGATGGTGTTTCAAATGCTCTGTTGGGGAGAGAAGAGTAAACGCAGTATAGGGCTCCTAAAACGATTTAATACAAAACCAAAGCTGCAAAATATGGTGTTAAATTATATGGATGACTCAATGCAATTTCTAATTTCAGAATGAAACATATTTGAATTGCAATCCTTAATATATATGCATTGATCTGTAAAAAATATGCCTTATTTTACATATTTTGTAGTAACTTTTTTTATCTCTTCCTGTGTACTCCCTGGACATGTGTACCACTATGCACGCTTTGCCTTTTCTCAGGACTGAATTCTCCACGAGTGGTGGTGACTAGTTCAAATAACATTACCATCGTCGTTTAAGGAAACCTTGAAAGTATTACATGACTACAAGCCATTTCACTACAGTGATCGCTATCACAAGGACCTTTTTCTTAAGAGGAAAAGTGTGTTTTCTCACCTCCTGCTGTGGGGGCCTAGATTCAACGTTTTGGACCAGTTCATAGAGTGGTCCCAGACTCAGCTCATCCTGTGACGTAGTCTTGAAACCATACACAAACGGTCACGGACATTAGAGAAATCGTATTCTGTTAAAACATTCCTTAATGTCCGATTTATAATATCGTCTCGAGGCGCACACAGCTTTTGGCCGTGTAAATATGTATTATATGATATAGTTAGATCAAGCTCCAGGACTGTAACGCAAGTGTTGTACACTTCATTGTTATTTGGATAACCGTTCTGCTGTTGGTGTTATGGTGCATAACACGTCGAACTCTCGTCTCTGGTATTTCCACAACGAGACTCGTAGTGGGGGTTATCTCCCCAGGAATTTGGGGAAAGGAACTTTGGCTTTGACTCCCTGAAGTACATGAACCACGACATGAATGAGAAAGGGATTGTTGCCCGCTATTGTCTCCAGCTTGAGCCCCGCTTCCCGCTGCCCGCTGCCGAGGGACCACTGCCTCGGCGCTGCCCGCTGCAGGAGGCGGTGCCTAAGGGCTGCCCACTGCCGAGGCGGGGGTCCGTCGGCAGCGGGGCTCCGGCAAGAGACAACTGCGGTGAACAATCGCGGGCAACAATCCCTTTCTCCTCCATGTCGCGGTTCAGTCTACTTCAGATTGATGTGGACGTGGTAGAACCAGAGACGTCGGAGAACCCGACGCAGTCGTTTGAGATTCATAATATCGTCTGGAGGCGCACACAGCTTTTGGCCGTGATAATATATATTATATGATATAGATATCTATGTATAATATGATATTATTTAGCTATTGAGCTCCAGGACTCTCGCTGGAGCACCCGGAGTGCTCTAGAATATCTACAGAACACGGCCAAAGGCTGTGTGTGCCTCGCCATTGCGATACATCCACTGTAAACAGTGCACATGGTACCATGGCCGCAAGCTGCTCAGGGCCACACCCCCACCCTCCTCCTTGACCCGCCTCTCTCCTCCTCATTTGCATTAAAGCTACAGACACCGACACGGCGCGTTTGGGGAAAGCTCAATGTGCGACTGGCTCGTAGAGGCTGTAATTCTGCACCACGGCTGAATTTCGGGAACGTCTTCAAATACTGTGTTAGGGGCCCACTAATATCTATATTAAAGCATCCATAAAGTAGTATGCCATGGGATCTTTAACTAAGTTAACATCTCGTTTGTGTTGCGTCTCCTCAAGGCCGGATTAACCATAAGGGCAACTGGTCACTTGCACAGGGGCACCGGATATCTAAGGGGCCCTTGGCACCCTCAACTTATGTAAGATCACGTAATAAACGCTGTATGCACTTTTTTGCAACCCGTTCGATCCAAATATTATGTTAAATCACGTCAAAAACAGCGTTTGTAGCTGCCTGCAAAAAATGCCGCCTGCCGTCAGCTCTACACGGACACAGCGAGCGAGAGTCACGTGACTTGACGCGCTGGAGGAGAGTGGGGAAAAGTGTTGAATGTCACAGACACACTGTCTGCACTTTCTTTGCTGGCCATAGAAAATTGAAGGTCTGGATTTTGATGATATTGTGCACCAGTTTGCATATTTAAAGTCTAGAAGGAAGGCCAATGAGTAATCTGCTATAAGAAAGTTGAATCTTTGATAGCATTGAAAGTGTTGTATGTCCTTGCACTTAAAAACAGTTCTTAGCATTATGTAGCATCTTATCCTAGCTAGCTTTGTTGTATACGGGGCATGGGTAAACCTAACGATTGTTAGAGCTTGGCACTTCTGGTTGGTTCTATGAACATCCTTACTGTACCGACAGCGATATATTTTTGCTTATCTTTCTTCTGACAAATGTACTTATTGTATGTCGCTTTGAATAAAAGCGTCTGCTAAATGCCCTAAATATAAATGATTTAACGCCCTCCTGCTCCTGCTCACAGCGGTGGAGCCTCGGTTGAGGCTGGAGGTCGAAGAGCCCAGGGTCCTCCGGCTGGGTGTGGCTGCCCTGCCTCTCCAGAGGAGGCCAGCCCCAGCCCAGCGGCCTGGAGTGGCATTACCCGAACGGAACTGTGATCCCTGCAGAAGAAGCACCGCCGGCCGCCTCCCAATACAGCGAAGGCCACTACTCCAGTCAGTCTGTGAAGGTGACCGAGCCAGGCACCTACGCCTGTCTGGCCCGGCAACAAGGAGTCAACCCTCCGGTCAGAGACACGATCCGAGTGTTTGGTGAGTGTTTCCAGTCAGCCGTTTTGGTGGGATTGTTGAGCACAGAAACATGGTAATGTGGTAATGGTACTAAGGATAACACTCTCCTCTCTCCTCTGCTTCAGGCCATTGCTTGACCGGCGATCGTGAAGAGGTCCTCGGGAATGGTACCTGGACGGCCATATGTGTTTTTTTTTATTGTCTTTATTTTATCATTTAATAACCATAGGGAAGGTCATGGTCAACTAGAGGTCCCTGATCCTGATCGTTTGGATTAAAGCTTGCCTATTTGTCCTGTCCCCATCGTAATGCCGCTGTACAGCTGAACGTACCATCCTTCGGTTGAGTGAGGGACATTTTTGGTAACCAGAAGTTGTGCAGTTGTATCGGTTTACTTTTGATACCAATTTTCTACTAATTTAGTTATGGAACAAGGAAACAACCTTGCACCAAATTATGCTAATTTGGGTCTGAAGATGAATAGTTTAAATTGAATGATGACATGAATGGAACATATCCATTGTTAAATTTCACCATGAAATACAATTGTGAAAAAATATTTTTTGGGGAATTACTGATGAACTGTGAATCTCGAAAAGAAATTGGAAACATCCATTGACAGAAAAACAACTGATAGAAACACAGTACTACATGCGTCTTACATCCAGATCATACAATCAAGAGCATCCCTTATGGTCAGTTTCAGACTAAGAAGGATATGTAGCAATGAAAAAGATCATGAAATTAAAGTACATGAAATGTCCCAACGTTTTAGACAAAGAGGGTATGATGAAACACTAATTGACCAAGCAGTTGAAAAGGCCTACAAAAGGGACAGAAAATTACTACTAAACCCTACACCTAAACACTCAGAAAGTAGAGTGACTTTTGCGTCTGAATATTTCACTGCATCAAAGTAGGTCAAACAAATTGTCAATAAGTATTGGAAACTTTTAGAATGTGACCCCAGTCTAAATCATTTATCGTCACTGAAACCTCGCTTATGTTTTAAAAGAGGAAAGAATATTAGGGATATGGTGGTGAGCTGGAAACCCCAAAGACTAAATGGCTCCACTGAAACTCCTCTCGTACTCATTAGTCCTGTCCAGTGACATCTTTACGCAATATCAAGGTGACTGTCGGCGCCGACAGTGGATGGGTGTTTACCTCACTGATTCAGCAGCCTCACTGAGCAATGGCTAAACAGCTCTCTTTAGGTCGTTTTTTTTAAAGGTTTTTTTTTGTTTCTGTATGCTTGCCTGCGTGGCATGATTGCTGTTGCTGAAAGTTTTTTCTGAATTCATTTGATGCGTTTGATCCAGTTATATTCATGTTTGGGTTGTAGTCACTATTATAACGAGATATGCAGTGTTGGATTTGTGTTTTATTTTTTATTATCCTACATCTGACAGACTGGTATGTGATATTCTGACATGAGTGCATATTAAAATGTAGCCTACTACCGATCTGCAAGTTCTCTCCACTTCATCATTTTACAGGCCTTTATATATACACGTGTTGTTTAAGCTTTAAAAAAAAACCTAGGCTCATCCAGATATTCCTAGGCCCATCCATAAATTACGTCCTGAATCCGCCATCCGTCACCAAGAAGACCAGAGGTGCGCATGTGCATTTAATTAACAGCGCACCTGCGGCCGCGAGCTCACGGTTTCAGTTAAACACACCGACCGAACAGCACCTTGGTTTCCCCCCCTTTTTAGCAGTCGGTTTCTGGCATTGTTCATTCATATTATTTTCAAAAATCGACCACTTTCCACAGTTAACAAGACCTATTACTGTAAACCGAACGTACTTCTCTGGACCTGCTGTGAGTATAAACCCCCTGAACTGTTCTAACGAGTTGGGTGGTGCCATGCTGCCACGGTACCCCAGAACACGAACCACTCCGGGAATGACCACTTAATAAATAAAGTTTTTATCGCCATAACGTTATAGTTAAACTGACTAAGTGACGAGTGGGCATCTTTCGTTGCCCCTTTCGTTCCTAGCTAGGCTTTATTTGTTTTCGTCAGTTTTGTGCGTTTTTTTGCTTAGAAAGTGCTTGGCGTCGAGAGCCTATTGTGTGGGCGTATAAGATCATCCATGACAATATTTACTGAATATGGCCTACGTGCAGGTTAACCGGAAGTTTTTATTAATGGGTATATAAAGCACTCAAAATATGTATCATTTATAAAATGTCTCCAAAATAGTCTAAGAGGTGGCAAGAACCACAAATAACATGTATGATGGCCCACAGCAGTATGATATAATGTATAATTTCGAAGCTGTCAGACGTGAGAGGGCGAATGAGGAATGCCGAGAACTGATGGCGGTCAAAGCCATCACCGCCATCAGTGAACAGCAGTGCATACAATAACGACACTTATTTATTTTTACTGTCAGTGAAGAGCACCGAGTGAAAGTCAACGTTTTCTTTATATCTAGTGACAGCGATTATGTTGTAAGTACCGGTAAACTTAGCCAGAAGATCTAGAAATAGAAGGCATAATGCTAACTATGGGCTAACTTAGCCTATCGGACAGCAATCAGTGCACTTGCAAATGATTGCCTGCAAGGATAACCGATCGTGGTGTGACATTATTTAACCATCAATCTACCGCAAATACGACCACACAGATGTACATTGAACACATACACAAAGCACACCGTCCAAACCGGCGGATGCTGACTATGGAAAGCCAAGAAGGCCATAATCCGGCCCCAGAATGGCGCGGTAACAGTGCTAAACCGGCCGGAATCCGTACCGAAACCGGCCGGTTTAAACGCTCTAAACCGCGGCTTAGACGCATTTATCCGCGGCTCAGCCGCGGACGATTAGCCTCTTTTGCATACCTAATAGCCGCGGCTATTAGGTATGCAAAATGAGCCCCTCCCTCTTTTTTATGTGACCACTACATTTGAGAAATGCCAGACTAAAGTAATGCATTGTCGAGAGCTGCAGTGCCTGCCATGTTACGCCGTAACATAAAGCTGTGTTGACTTTACTAGTTTCTCTGCAGTATTATACACTACAATGTATTGACCACCACTAGCTAGTGGAAAATCCATTTGTGTCTAGTACAGTGTTATATTTTTATATGTTAGGCTATATATTGAGATGGCAGTGTGCGAAATACCCTTCAATATTCGGGGATGTCCTCATCGCCAGATTGTTGCGCAACACCGAACTAAATGTTCTCAATATGCAGTAGCCTAGGCCATAACATTACAATATTTCATGGATGCAAGCCAGCATGATAGCCTACATGACCACGCGCGCGCGCGCACACACACACACACACACACACACACACACACACACACACACACACACACACACACACACACACACCGACAAAACAATCCGTTTTATCATCAACATTCAGTCACTGCAAAGATTTAAACACTAGCCTCTTACCATAAATTAGAATGGACACAAAGTATGTGATTGATAGTCTGGTTTGGCTTTTGCTTGCTATCAGTTTTTAGTAGGACTTCTAATCCTACTTTTTTAGTAGGATTACTCTTTCTTGTGTAAGGCGCACATGGCTAATTTGCATACGCGCACAGGATTGGCTGGCTCCGCAAGGCAAATAATATAACATATTTAATTATCTTTCTATCTGTCAATATATCAACGCATGTGTCTAGTTTTAATGTGAGGTATTTTGTGTATGTCCAGTCAGACTTGTTGTCTCCCTTGTTTTGTGTGGTCTTGTAGGCTATACTGTGTGAGCCGAATCACCTTAATTAATTCCCGACGATTTGTGTAGTTTGTTATTAATAAAGACTTGACTAGGCTATCTATCTATCTAGGCTATTAGTCAACAATTATTCGCCAAAGGTGAAGTGAATAGTGGGGAATAGCCCCCGAGACCGAAGGTTTATTTGTTGTTATTAGCGGACATTTTGCGATGAAAACAATATCGAGTTTGAGATGTCAATCATGGGATATTGCCCAATATTCCGAGATAGCGAACCAATCAAATTGTGCCACGTTAGGAGGTTCACGTGTAGCATATACTAACTATATATATCTATGTATTTATCTATGTATCTGTATAATCTGCTGAACACTCTTACTAGTCTCTACTCTCAAGGGTCTAAATGCGGCTTTGGTCCGTCTCCCCAACGTGACGTCATCTAATGCATTCTGGGGGAAATGAGAATCAATAGCAAACCGTTAAAATACTTTTTCGTATTACATTCCGTTTTTTGATACCTAACAACATTAAATACAATAAATAACAGTTTAAATCTTTATTACCAACAAGCAAATTGCACAAATTCGTTGGAAAATAAACCCTGCAACACGGCCTTTAACATTGACTGACTGGTGGTGTTTTTACATCTGTGATGTTTTTATGGAAATCCCTCTGAATGCCGGTTTCACGCTGTATACCTGGCTATACGCACAACTACACCAGCGTGTAACTTGTATATTAGCCACATTGCCACTGTGTTGTGTTTTTGACCTCTGAAACTAATCTGCTCCTTTACACTCATTGACAGGTCAACTATGAAGAAGAAACAGTGGTTTACACAATTCAAGTTTGTAGAAGAAACTGACGCAAACTGTAAGTCACTGTTTTTTCTTTTTTTATGCTTGTGTATGTTAATATTTGTTGGCCCCCTGGTTGGTGGAAATAAGCTTTTAGGTCAATTTGAATGGTAAAGATTTTTGTTTGTGCGTGCAAGTTTTAACTTCGTTTGGATGGATATAACTGGTTCAATTATAGGCTGTATGTGAGTTGGAGGTGTATTGGGTCAGTACAGTCTCATTAATAATGAATGCACAGAGAAGGATTCGCAAATGTACTTTGTGATTTATATATAAATGACTCTTCTCACAAATTCATTTCAATGCACACAGAAATGCATATCGTTATGTATAAATGTAAAATAAATCCATGAACAAAAATAAGTTTCACAAACAAATTTCTGATCCACACACGTGTCTTGTTTTAAATAAATGTAATATAAATCCATAAATATAAGAATTAAAAAAATATTTGCAATTTTCATTAAAAATGTATTTGGATGTTACATTTATATACAAACTGTTAAACTTGAACTTAAAAGACGCTTTTCATTTTTGAACTTGTTTGCATTTGTGTGTGAACTGGGCCCCGTTTCCCGATAATGACGGATCCAAGCTCGAAAGATCATTCTCACAAAGGATCTTGCGAACCTTCGTAAATTTCTTTGGAGCCTTTCATGAAACTCCTCTTAACATGAACGTGCGTGCACTGCTCATATGACGTTCGTAGGCTTGTAACTGTCCACTGACACGGTGCTGAAATGGCTCTGTAGGAGGGAGGGGGACGCAGGAATGTCACAGGAAAATAGGGTTAAAAAGGTTTCAAATATTGCCCATTAAGGCCAACAGCAGAGTATCCTACGAAAAGAATAGCAGGGCTCTCAAGTCTCAAGCATTGGGCGTGAGACACACGCATTTCAACCCATGCAAACGCTCACACGCTACACTTCGTATTTGTCACGCAGAGAAATTACCAGGATAGCGCTCACCAACTTGCGCCGCTATTTAACAGTGGAACAGGTAGGAATCAAATGGGTTCCCCGTACGTAGGTTGACCAGACGTCCTCTTTTGCCTGGAATTGCCCTCTTTTTGAGACACTTTTAAAAAAATGTGTCCGGGCGGAATTTCAAAAATCGTCCGGGATTTTATTAAAGCCTCATACATGTTCACAATCAATTTGCATTGCGTTTCTCTGGGTAGTTCACAAACAAGTTAGGCTACGCCCTCCCCTCCTCTGTTCTGTTCTCTTTGCATTGGTGGAAGTGACTTTAGAGTTACCGTCATGTTTTGTATTTATTTTATTTTTTTACCATTGTTTTGGTTTTTACCAGGGACAAACATTAACAAATTTATCCTACAGGGGATTGATAAAGTTGTTTCTATTGAACAGAAAGAAACACTTGGTCATACTTTACACACACTTTATCACAGCATTGGCCTACTGAGTGCCACAGATGTATTTTAAGCATTGGACTGAATGCCACATAAATATATAATTATTTTTTTGTTCAGGGAAAAGTATATGCCTCTACTGGTGTTGCTTAGGCCAATAGCCTTTTGAGGCAGTGTTGTTTCTGAATATTAGTGTTAAGGGCCAATAATGCTTATTATCATACATTAGTCAGCATGTCCTTATGGCACCACATTTGTATGCAGTCACATGTTAATATACAACCCCCCCCCCGACAGTTCAAAACTTGAGAGCCCTGTACTCAATATCTCTTCTACAGTTACTAGTCTAGCTACCCATGCTAGGCACCTAAATGCATGTTGACTTTACTATTACAGGGCCCACACGTAAGTATAAGCATGTAACCTCAGCTATGAAAATACTGTCTCTTTTAAGTGTAGAATTACCTCTTTAAACATACTGTAAGTAAAGGTAAACATAAATTTATAAACTCAAATGACCTAGAGCATTACAATATCATTACTCCAGACTGAATAGCTGTATAACCTGGTCTTATTACTCTCAATTACTCACTGTTTAACATTACTGCTTTCCTGTTGTTAAACCTGAATGAATTATACGTATGCACTGCCTTAACCTAATATAACTTTTCTTTAACCCACTGTCAGCACCTATTCTAACAATACTGTCAAAGAAACTAAAACAAAAGCATTTAAACATAATATATTTAATATATATTTTGTGCAGGTCCAATATGTGAAAAATATCGCTATTGCTGTGCATGTGCACAGTTATGAAACCCAAAACCGTGTTATTGCATTTGCATATGACTTTAAATGATTCTTTTGACTTTCCTTGGTAATTTGCTTTAATCTAAAATCTCCGCAACACCATGGGGAACGCCGCAACACCATGGGAGACGCCGCAACACCATGGGGGCGGGGCAGGGGCCGTTAAAAGAAAGTCAGGCACCGTTATGAGGCCCTGCGGTACAACCACCTGGTGCCGCCGTTTTAATCCCATTCAAAAAGCTCTATGGCACGACTATTGTTTTGAACAGTATTACCGATGCATTATTTATCTTTCTTTTTTGTACTTGATGGAAGTATGTTTTTTTTTTCCCTACGAGAGTTTTGCACTTTGTTAATGCATTAAAATAAATTTTCTTTTTTTTTATTATACATTGGTAGTCAAGGCGGGGCCCTATTGTTAAGGCGGCCGCCTTAACCATACAGTGCTGGGGAAACACTTGGTTAGGTGGTTGAATATGCATTAGCTGGGTAGTAGAGATGCGCAGATGGGCTATTTCATCCGCAACCGCATCACAAACGCATCATCCATATTGATATCCTATCTCTATCAGACAATGTATCAATCTATCAGACCTATTCGACCATTTGTGCCACAAGAAACAACAGGCAGTAAAAATGATTAAACTAAATATGCAGTTTGAAACGTATAGAAAAGTTGAATAGCTGTAGGCCTACTCAAAATAAAATGATTTGGACGGAGTAAGCGCAATCATGTAGGCAAACAAACCGTTTTAAATGTGTAAAATAGTTGGAAAATATAAGGCTAAATTGACCCTTTGTTAAATTCCCATAGGCAGGCAGATTTTTATTTTTAAAGGTCATTCATTTCATGGATCCAGGATACTATGCATCCTGATAAAGTCACCTAGGCTTTTGAAATTAAAATAGCCCCACATCACATTTCATTGAGAAAATCATTAGGCTAACTGACAGCTTTTAGGCTAACTGAAAATAACCATGGCAATCTCTATATGGTGAAGGGTATCTGTTGATATGGGGCTATTTGAATTCCAAAGACCTAGGTGACTTTATCAGGTTGCATAGTAGCCTTTAAAAATATAAATCTGCCTGCCTCATTCACAAAGAAAATTGCTGGCCTAAAAGGTTGGATTTTTCTTTGAAATTTGTTTAAGGCATTACATTTACATTTACATTTACATTTAGGGCATTTAGCAGACGCTTTTATCCAAAGCGACTTACATTAAGATAGATTCCTATTTTTAGTCAACTTTAGCATGGGTGCATAAACTTATTCTTACCACTGTATATTGTGGTGCGCCCAAAACGTGCAGCCTAACCATCAAAATTAACCTATTAACCTTAGGTCTATTTAGAGTTTTCTTAGCACTATGCAGGAATAAAATAGCATCTACAGTGTCAGGATTCAGGCGAGAGCGCCTGGCTTCTATAAAGCGCCCTGCTGCACTGAAGGAGTGCTCGGTCGCAGCACTTGTTGCTGGAATGCATAAAATTCTCTTCGCAAGGTGCTGTAGTCGTGGGAATGACTGGCCTTGTTTCTCCCAAAAGGAAAGTAGATTTTCCTCTGCTGATCCATCTATATGGAAGTTTTTAGAGGAATATTCCCCATTGAATATTTCACTTGCACAACAATCTTTCTTTTGGCACAAAGATGACATTATTGCCCTTGCAGTTGTGGAGATATATTTACTTTGGGTACGTTCTTTCCTGAAAAAAACTTTCCCCCTGATATCGAAAATGGTATAGAATATCGATATTCTTCCAGGTATACTATCGAAGTCAGAAAATCCAGTATTGTGACTGACAACACTACTAGAAACGCGATTGTGATTATTCAGTTAGAGCTACAAGAAACGTGAAAGTTAAAAAAGACATATCTTTGCTACTACCTCTGACATTTAGTTATGTACATTTGCATAAAATCATGCAGGTCTACATATAACTGGGCGATAGCTTTAATAGGTTGCAACGGTGGACTGAAATCACTTCATGGCACAATGTGACCGTTCGATAAATAAGTAAACAAAGAGAAGTTTGTTATTTTTTTAAACACAACATGTGTGGAAGCTAAACATTCAGCTTCAGTCTGAGCTAGGATGAGTTTTCTGAGCCCCCCAAAACCAGGCCAGGTGCCTGGCACAATGTGAGGCCTGTTCAGATTCTCATTATAATTTGGGCAAGTGAACATCACATTCGTGCAAGTTGAACATGACCTGTACTTGCCCGATGGGCAAGTGCTTTTGAAACCTAAGTGTCAACCCCTGGTTGGGTAATGTTCCCCTTCAAGCTTGTTGATTGCTAACTTGAAAAGGGTGAGAAAGTCGATCAAGTGTGTGAGTTGATCCTGGTGGATGTCATCAAGGCGATGTTCTTGGTCTATGTTCTTTAGCAGCTCTCTTATGTCCTGGTATTGTTTCTGTATCGATTCCAACATTGTGACTTTACTGTTCCACCGCACTTCACATTCTTGATTCACGGTGTGCTTTAGGCTGGTGATCGCACCGGTTCTCTTCAGGTATGCAACAAGCTCTTTGCAGTAATCTATCATGTCCACTACATCCTCAATGCTATTGGAATCGGTGCCCTTTGTACTCAACGTATGTCTCAGCACCGTGTTAATGATGTGTGCGGAGCATGGAATCCAGTGATAGGATCGGAGTGAGGCCTTTATGTTCAAGCCCTGGTCACTGACAAAAACTATTTTATCTGTCTGTTTTCCATAGGACATTAACACACTGGTTATCTGCTCATGGAGGTTTTCGTTGTTTTTTTTTCAGGGTAGTGTAAATTCCACAGTTGCCAAAATACGATTTACCAACTTCCACTCGTTGATGTAGTGACACGTAAAGATTATGTATGCCCTCTTTTTAAATTCATCAGTCCACATATCTGTGGTTACGGCAATACCACCGTTGCTGCATAGAGCTCTCTGGATGGCATCCAAAACGTTCTGCTTATCAATGAAAGCCTGGTTCTTTGCCCGATTGCAGACCGTTTGCCTATGGGGTAAGATAGCACCAGCGTCAACGGAACCGAATTTAGCACATATGTCAATCAACATCTGGGCCACTTGGTGGAATCCTTTACCAGACACTATCGAACGGGCGCATACCAAGAGAGCACAGGCCCACACATGAATCTGTCAGCTTTGATTTGACATCCTGTGATACTCTATTGGGATCCCGACGGACGAGACTTTTCAAGGTGTTTGTGTAGGTTTGGGGTTTAGCACACTTGTGATGCACCATGTTAGACGTACCCGTCTTGTGACTGTCATGTACATAAACAGCTTTGCAGTCTTTGCAAATGGCATAGTCTGCACTAGTGTCAACCTAATTCACCACTTCATCAAAGTTATTCCAGACAGCACTTTTCCAAGCTTCTTTTTCCTTGGTTTTTAGTCCTCCCTTTTTGAGTCTTTGACGTACCACCTTCGCCTGTGCTGCCATCTCCGAAGCGTTGATCAATAGTCCGCCGCCAAAGACGTTGATGTCGCTTAGCAACAGAAGACACTGGGGTTGACAAGTTACCACAAAAAAAAGATCCACATTCCTTGACAGCGATCTGCTGAGCAACACTGAATTATAAAAATATAATTTATTCTTCTTAAGAATGAGGACCTGTCTACTATCAGAATTCCTGTAAAAATAAAAAGCTATTTCCTCCTTTTCAAATAGGTGTCCAAATATCTTGAATTACTGATTGCAGCAAGATGGTGAATTACAATTTATAACTTTCATTATACCTCAGGGCTCCCGACTGCGACCAAATGATCGCATTTTGCGACCAAAATGTGAGTGCGCGAAATTTGAAAAAGAAGGCCAATGAGTGTGAGAAGGATAGGAAATGGTTAGTTAGTGGCTAATGTGTGGAGGGGGAGGGTTCTGGAGATTAAATGTCGAGCATGCGTAAACGTCTCTGTGAGAAGGAGAAAGATTTCACAACCTGCTACGTGTGTTTGAACAATTCGCAAACTATTGATTCATTCTTCCGACCTGCGGCTAGTGTTCCAGTGCCAGAGTCCTGAATGGGTCTTCTTTTCAATTGCTTTTTTTGTTTTATTTTCAACATTCAACAGTGAATAACAGGCTGTACAAAATAAAGTGCACAAACAAAATAAAGTGCACAAAGAAGCACAGTAGACCTGGATTTATAACTTTAAATTTTTTTTCAAAAAGATGGGATGTCTGCATTGCCTGGGGAGAGTGTAGACCTTTTTGCAGTCACTTTGTCCCCTGTGGTGGGAAAGACTCGCTGGGAACTGAAGTGCCAGGCACAGCAAGGTAACATCTAGCCATCATGGCAACATGAGGGTATTTGCACTCGTTGATCTTCCACCAATTCAGTGGATCACCATCACTTGCTGCTCGGTAGTATGCCACTTCCTCTTCAACGGCATCAACAAACGGCTTCCTGCCTGTGTCCTCCTTGCCTGCAAAGGTCTCCTCGAAAAGCGCCTCCATGGCTGACTTCTTTTGTGGAGGCGATCTCCCTGCGCCTCCTCCTGTCGGCTCTGTGGCTTGACCCTTCAAGAAACAATTATTTGATATGTTAAATCTTTTTTTTTCAGTTTTCACAGAACTATTATTGCAGCAATAACATTTAATAAAATAAATTATTAAATTAAAATAAAAGACGTACAATTCTTAAAAACAACTAAGACTGTTCTGCAGTATATTTAAGTGGCCTAACTCACTCATATTTTTAAATGGATTTTACCTCTTCATGTTCTTCAGTGCCCAGCCTGCCCACAATCTCAGTGGTGATATCGATGTTCTCTGCCGCAGGGCAGGATCTAGGTGAGACAGGGACTTGAATCTTGGGTCCAGTGCAGTCAATCTATGTAGATAGTTCTGTAGATCGGGAGGATCAGTGTATCTGCGGTTCAGGTCCGCTTTAATAGCATCTTTGACATCTCGGCTCATGGTGCTGTCTCCCTCACTTGGGGCCATGGATTGTATAATCTTTGTTTTTAGAGGTAGGACCATGGAGCAGATTCAGTGCTTAATAGGGTTGAAACCAAATTGAGTGGTTTGAGCACCTGGAGGACCTCCTCTGCCACTTTCACATCATCAGACAAGGTGACAATGTCTCTGATATTTTTTTTCAGTGCCTTGTCAGTCAGTGCAGAGAATATAGCTGCCTGCTGCTCAAGATAGCGCTCCAACATGTCAAAGGTGGAGTTCCACCTTGTTGGGACATCCTGTATAAGCTTGTGAGTAGTCAGCTGTAGCATTTCCTGCTTTGTTTTAAGCACATGAGCTGCTGTTGTGCTGCGGTGGAAAAATGAAACCACCTTTCTGATCCTCCCAAGCAGTCTGTCCATCTTGTGTACTGTTATTCCCCTTTGGGATGCTAAATTAATCACGTGGGCAAAGCACCCTATCTGTGGCCCCAGTCCAGCTTCCTTCACTGCACTTACTTGGTTTTTGGCATTATCTGTGGTGACTGGGATGTTGTTTTTTGGCCTATGACAGTCAGTGAGTGAGTGTATGTCTGGCGGAAGCAACCCCTCTCTGGTGGAAAAACTTCTGCTGGGGGTGGAAGACGCATTATGAATCTTCACTTCTGATATGACTGGATGTGGTCGCTGACATCCTGTTCTTTAAATGTGAACGGCATGTTCAGTCTATTTGACACGAGTAGTCTCCTGAATTTAATATCTGGTGTGCATGTGCGACCAGTATATTTGCCCTTTTTTTTGCCCTCTATAGAGATGTGTATGTATACTACTTTTTTCAGAAGAGAAAAATGATTTGATGTACATGAAATAATAATGGTACAGTTCACAATCTGACTATTGGCTGTTCATTGGGCAACGTCTCTCTATAAATAAAGGCAGAGAAGACTAGGTCAGTTGAACCTCCAGCTATGTGGCTTCTACTTCTCTTTTTCCAACTGCTCCGAGGTAAGTTTGTTTCTTTAACTCAAATTGAAGGATTCTGTTCATGTTCTGGTCATGATCCACGTTAAGGCTGAACATTGTTCAGTTCAATTAAATCTAATTTGGGGGTGTTGTGTACAATTCTGTCTGATGGGCAAATCATGTACCTTTTTATTACGTACCCAAAACCTTTTGTTACTGTTACTAAAATACATGGTTAGGGTTCAAGTAAACCGACGATTGAGGGTTTCGCTTCTCAGACATAGTGTAACACCACTGCATGTGGCACTTCCCCTCCTTAAAACACACTTTTCCTTCGGGGGGGAGGGGGTTATTGTCAAATGCGGAGGCTTCACTTACACATTAATATGTGGTAGGAAGGACTTCCACCCAAAGCACTGGAGACGTTCAGATTATCAAGGAACTAAATAATTACCATAGGAATTGATTATTATTAATTAAAAGAAATATATATATATATATACACACATAAAATATCAGCCCCTAGAGCGGGCTGTTCTACTACTTTTGACAACTTGGGGTGCTTGTCCTTTAACTTATTGAATTAAATTCATTCCACCCAAGGAGTTTTGCCAAACGTATAAGCCGTATGTATTTTACCCTGCGCCATGCCGCCCACTTGGCCAGGCCACCGCTGAAGATGACGGGTTTCATCAATGCATTTCAAAAACCAGTGTGTCCAGGGACTTGACTTGTGAGCAGGTAAAGAGCTACAAAAACCGATGGGCTTGTGGCATGTTCTTCTAGTGGTGGGATCGAACCAGCAGGTCCTTGGCTTTCTCGGAGAAAGCGTGACCCTGTCCCCTGCCCTAGATGTGACCCAGCGGAACATATCCTCCATCAAATGGCTCATCCTGTCCAACGACACATGGATCGCGACCTACCAACGCGGGAAAACCAAGACCGACCATTTCTGGCGGTACAGGGGAAGGCTCCACCTCGACATCTCGTCAGGTGATTGTGTGTGTGTGTGTGTACAGTATATCTAAAATGGTAGGGCAGGGCTTGACCCTCTTAAGGTTATGGATTTGATTCCGATTAGGAATATATGCACAGACAGTGAAACGTATCACAATGTTATTTTGATAAACTTTTCATAAAGGCGTCCACCAAATAGCTTATATTATACATTAAAGTCACAAAGGAAATAAATTGCATTCATTATAACAGGCGTGTCTCATCCATCACCTTGATGTTGTGTTTGATTTTATTTTGATACCAGGTGACCTGATGATCAAAAATCTGACCAGAAAGGATGCCATGAAGTATGTTTTGGAAGTGGGTTTCCAAGGAGATGATGAAATCAGCCACAAGTTCGTCCTCAGAGTTGAAAGTAAGAGTGACTTTACTTTACTTCACTCTATTCACAATTGTAGTGGCTTGGGTTACCAAAAGGTACTTGGTTTGAACCCAATGTTGTTGGCACCCATAAGCAAGAGGGCTAACTCCTAAGGGCCTGTGTCCCCATTAAGTTTTTTCAGAGCACTTTTTTTAACTGTTCCCTTTGAGGAGAGGGCGTATGTGGAAGCCTCAAGAAAATACCCTGCACCCAGCGTCTTCTTTCAGAGCGCTCCGCCCTAACTGTGCGGCCGCTCTCAGTGCCTATCTTAACCGCTCCCATATCTCAACTTTGCAGAAAGGCGTCGTCGTCACTGTCGTGGATTTTTAGGCAACCAATCATATATAAGATGTGGTGGCACTCGTCACCCTTGTGATCAAGAAAATGTAGGAGATACTTGTTCTTGCCGTGTCCGTCTATGCAGAACTTTATGATCTGTCAAATATAATGATAAGCAAACTCTCAATCGCAGCGCCCTGACGGCGCTTTTCCGCCAGAAGAAAATGCTATGGGGACACTGGCCCTAACTGGTCTGGTCCTAAATGTTACATGAGTTACAATAACTGATGCATTCGGGACATTTTAGTTGTATCTTTGGAAGGATGTGGCGGTTCAAGAGCAAAATCTCAGTAGAAAACGTTCCTGTAAACGGCATGTTCCCTCTGTGTGCAGAACGCCTCGTGCAGCCCCTGGTCACCAAGCACCACAGCTGGTCAGAGGACGGCAGCTGCATCGTGAGGCTCCAGTGCTCCTCGCCTGACCCCTCCGTGACCTTCACCTGGAGCGCCACGCCTCCCGCCACCAACCGGACCCTGGCCGAGTGGCTCCAGCCGCGCTCCGCCTTCCTCCTGGCCTCCATGGGAGAGGACGACAAGGTCGGCTTCACCTGCAACACCACCACAGCGCTGGAGTTCGCCAGCCACACTCTTGACGTTGCGTGTGTTCGCGGTAAGGCTGCCCCATTTCTGACTCAGGGTTGTAGGTATTTCTAAATTGGATATCAATCTTCATTTTTGACAAGTAAAGAAAAATTGTGCTGTTTAGAAAGCAGAAGTTATAAACTGAAACTGTTTTTCCTTAGTCGGAAAGCGCCTATTGTGTCCGAATTTTGCCAATGCAATGAGTAGCTATGACATGAAATGTAAGCACCTTCTGAGACCTCAACTTGATCCCATTTGCGGATGAAAACGTTTTGGACTCTCTCTAATCTCTCTCTCGCTGTCTCTCTGTCTCTCGTGTTCTGAATCAATCCAAAGAACACACTCCGACCTTTTTTCATGGTGTTCTCCTCGGGAGCTTCCTTGGCATTCTGCTTGCGATGATAACTTATATCCTCAGAGGTGAGTGTGAAGACAATAAGCCATATGGGACTGTTGGTTGTGGAAGAAAAAATAAACAGTCAAGTCCCAAATATCCCTAATTTAAAAACAGGAAAGGAGGCGTAACTCCGCCCCACACATTTTCTTGTTTTTGGCCCAAGTTCTGTCGCCTCCCCCCAGAAGTAGGACCGCTGAATCTTAGATAAGCACGTGTCTAACGTAAATTAAAAAATGAGTGAACGTAAACCAAGAGTTACGAAATGATGCGAGATATTTTGGGTGGTGAATTACAAAATAACCTATAGATTACATCTTCTCTGGATTGGGTGTTACCTCCTTCTTCCTACGGTTTACATGACTCATACTTTTTAAAAGAAGGAACATTTTGAAATGAAGTAATAAGACGCTGTCTGTGTCAGCAGCTTGACCTGACTCAGGGAAATATTAAAGGTCCCATGAGATACCACCAGGTGTGGTGTGATTAACCGTTACAAGCCGTTTTGAAAATCGGTCTGTTATGACATCACAGGTGGGCGTGTCCACCTAGATGTGCTGGATAGATCAGTCTACCAGCATACCCAGTGGACCGTAGAAAACGTTGCTCATCTATCAGTCACACATCTAGGTGGACACGCCCACCTGTGAGGTCATAAGAGACAGATTTTCAAAATGGCTTGTAACGGATAATCACACCACACCTGGTGGCATGTGATGCCACCTTTAAAGGTCAACATCATTTACGTTCAGATGCATAGTAATCAACTGCAACTGGAGAAAGATTAAATTTTAGTTTCAAAGTAGCTAGTTACAACGTACTATTCGGTGTATACTTTACACTTGCACTTACAATCAGAATGACACTAGTTGCGACAGGTTGCATATTTTTATACGAACACGACGTTAACTAGCTATTACAAGCCATAATGTCATTGTTAAACTTGTGCTATCCTTTTGTTATTGCAGAAAGAATTGAAGCTTCTATTTATTTATTATCTCACCGGTAAGTTAATCTTTTTCCCTTTTGTAAATGACGTTGCATATTATAAACTACTTAAAAAATCACACTATTATTTCTATTTTTCAGATAAGTGATGTCCATCAAACAAACTATATTCTTCTCTAATATGTATTCTGGCATACAGAGGGGTTTAGATGGACGGTCCGTCGTCTCAATTGGCTCACTGCTGTAGCATGATTATGTGGCTTAAATGTCCCATGGCATGCTACTTTATGGATGCTTTAATATAGATATTAGTGGGCCCCTAACACAGTATTTGAAGACGTTCCCGAAATTCAACCGTGGTGCAGAATTACAGCCTCTACGAGCCAGTCGCACATTGAGCTTTCCCCAAACGCGCCGGGTCGGTGTCTGTAGCTTTAATGCAAATGAGGAGGAGAGAGGCGGGTCAAGGAGGAGGGTGGGGGTGTGGCCCTGAGCAGCTTGCGGCCACGGTACCATGCGCTCTGTTTACAGTGGATGCATCGCAATGGCGAGGCACACACAGCCTTTGGCCGTGTTCTGTAAATATTCTAGAACACTCCGGGTGCTCTGGCGGGAGTCCCGGAGCTCTATATCTAAATAATATCATATTATACATAGATATCTATATCATAATATATATTATCACGGCCAAAAGCTGTGTGCGCCTCCAGACGATATTATGAATCTCAAACGACTGCTTCGGGTTCTCCGACGTCTCTGGTTCTTCCACGTCCACATCAATATTAAGTAGACTAAACCACGGCATGGAGTAGAAAGGGATTATTGACCGCGGTTGTCTCCCGCTGGAGCCTCGCTGCCAAGGGGCCACCGCCTCGGCAGAGGGCAGCGCTTAGGCACCAATGCCTCCTGCAGCGGGCAGCAGGCAGTGCCGAGGCGGTGGTCCCTCAGCAGCGGGCAGCAGGCCCAAGCGGGAGACAATCCATTTCTCCTCCATGTCGCGGTTCATGTACTTCAGGGAGTCGAGGCCAAAGTTCCTTTTCGCCAATTCCTTCTCAACCATGGCTGAGATAACCCCACCTACAGTCTCGTTGTGGGAATACCGGAGACGAGAGTCCGACGTGTTATGCGCCATAACACCAACAGCAGAATGGTTATCCAAATAACAAAGAAGTGTACAACACTTGCGTTACAGTCCTGGAGCTCTATATCTAAATAATATAATATAATAACTAGATATGTTTATCATGTAATGCATATTATAACGGCCAAAAGCTGTGTGCGCCTCCAGACGATATTATGGATCACAAACGACTGCGTCGGGTTCTCCGACGTCTCTGGTTCTTCCACGTCCACATCAATCTGAAGTAGACTGAACCACGCGCTGCCGGCTGCCGGGCGGTGGTGCTGTGTGGCGGTGGTGCTGTGTGGCGGTGGTGCTGCCGGGCGGTGGTGCTGTGTGGCGGTGGTGCCTCGCGGCAGCGGGGCTCCGTCGGGAGACAATCCCTTTCTCCATGTCGCAGTTCATGTACTTCAGGGAGTCGAGGCCAAAGTTTCTTTCCCTCAATTCCTTCTCAACCATGGCAGAGACAACCCCAACTACAGTCTCGTTGTTGTGGAAATACCAGGGACGTTATGCGCCACAACACAAACAGCAGAATGGTTGTCCAAATAACAAAGAAGTGTACAACACTTGCGTTACAGTGTGTGTAATCTCACACACACACACACACACACACACACACACACACACACACACACACACACACACACACACACACACGGTGCTCGCATGGTCGTAGCTCATTGTCTCATTGGCAGGCCAAATTCTCTGGGTGGGCAAGGCAGAGAAACAGGAAGTAACTTGGCCCTTTATGACGAAATGTGGGGCCACATTCCGAATCAGTGCGTCTGAGCTTCCATTTTTTCAAAGGCGAGCAGGATACCTAGTGCTCGTTTTACACCGAACGCAAGTTTTAGCCACTTGGGGACGATAGGCAGGCTAGGGGAACTCATATTAATGTTAGAAAACCTCAAAGTGAGATTTTCCTGCCATGGGACCTTTAACCTGATCTAAATGTAACTTTCGGTATTTAACCCTTCAAATGGGGCACCACTTCCCTCACAAAGAATATAATCTCTGTAAACAAATGTGTTCACATGAAGATTGTGGTATTGGAAGCGTTCTGGTCTCGGTTTGTAGTCTGAGTAATCTTGACCAATCAAGTTCGAGCATGCTGTGGTTGCATGCAGATAAACTGTCCGTGTGGAGAGCAACAATCCCGGGTCCCATCGGCAAGCGCTGACGACAGTTGCGCTTTTTTCTTTGCCTTGATATCATTCTATAGAGACTAGTCGAGATAACGATGTTAACGTCACTAAAAGAGACGTCATCCTTTACGTTGAGCTAGTTATAATGCATCTTAAGATCCTAAGTTTCAAACTAGCTAGTTACAGCGTAGGATTTAGTGTGAACTTTGCTTACCGGAGACAGGTGTGAGAGGCTGCAGATTTGTTGATAAACTATTACAAGTCATTTATTGACATCAGAGGGTGTCCATACAGGTTTGAGGGTGACATCAGCCTAGCAGTTAGTAAGCGGTGTGCTCCAAATGACACAAAGTCACGTTTTTTCTTTGTTTTTCAGGTAAAGGAGGCCGGTCAAACAAACGGTAAATTCTCCTCGTATGTATTCAAACACCAGTGACACACAGATTGGTTTCGATATTTGGGCCTGGCCTTTTGACCCTGCGTATGTTTCTCTCCAAAATGAATGAATGAATAGAATCCACAGCTAAATTTGAGTAGAAGAGTACAAGACTATGAATGAAGGATCCAGTATGGACAAGTGTTTTATTTATACCTTCTGATATAAATAGTTTGTTGATTTGATTGGCGTGCCTTGTATTGTACAGTAGTGATGCTTTTTACCCTACTGTTGGTTTGATTTGTTAATATATTAAAACATTGTTAATTTGTTTTATTGTTCTAAAGGCATAATAATTTAAAAAAGGCATGTAATTTGTATTTTACTCTGGGGATGGGTTTCTTAAGGTGGTCCGGTGAGGAGCTGCTCAGAGATCCATGATTTTAGTTGGCCGAGATGGGTTCTTGGGTTCCTTCAATTAATTTAATTTTCAAAATAGTGTCGACTTTCGATTTGTGACCTTTTCATTGTATATTTTTTTCATCTCTCTGAATATAAATGGTAAAAATCCATTGTTCAAAAAAAAATAAAACTCCCAATTTATTCCAACAATTTTCTTCAGGCTGCAAGTGGTTAAACAGTCTAACTGGGCCTTTGCCTGTATTACCCAGATTCAGACATGTTGCTTAATTCCAAATTCATCATTGTGCATCCAGAATGGGAGTGTGCGAGAGGCATTTGCTTAAATCTTTAGATTTAAGCAATTTTCTCACATGAACAGGAGCTAGGCTACTGTTACTGTAAATCAATGAAAGATGTTAACGGCCCCTTCTGGACAGAAGAATGATGAATTTGGAATTAAACCAAGTCTGAATCTGGGAGAAACAGGCAATGTCATGAATAAATGGGTATAAAGTCAACTTGATGCTTAAAATGTTAATTGTTGTAAAGGGACACTTCACCCATTTGCATTAAGCTTTGTATCGTTAGAAACCCAGTCATATTTTTGAATCTCTTTGCATCATTCCATAATTTTCCCCTGAGATGGGAGAAATCCGTATCTACCGCTAACACTTCCTGCTTTAAATGACGCGAAATTACGATTTTTGCGTCATTTAAAGCAGGAAGTGCAAGAGGGGAGGGGCTCTAAAAAACTGCAAGCACTCCTCCTTTTCAAACCCGCCTAAGGGGTGGGACCAACTGACGCTACAGACCTATTACAGATCAGTGCCAGTGGTTGGGACTAAAGGCCAATTTCCACCGGAACCGGCACGGCAGCGGACCGCTCGCCGAAAATAATAGAAACCATTAAAGTCAATGCAGGCTATTCCACTGGATACGGTACCGGCACGGCACGGCCCCCAAACCAGCATTTCGTTTACGATACTTGCCTCTGCCATCTTTGAGTTGCCGGTTCGCAGCAATGTCTCAGAACACTTCTACAGCCAAGTTTGCATTTTCTCATGAATATTCATGAGCTAACATCAACCCCTATGCAATTCACAGGGTATTGTAATATTATACATCTATCTCTATCTTTGGTATCCATAGCTGGCAAGTCCAGTGTCGCGATTGGACGTTGCCATGACATCTAGATTCATACCGTATTTAATGGGTTATAATGTTGATGTGTAGGGGTTGATTATAACTAGGGCCCGACCGATATTGATTTTTGAGTGCCGATGCCGATTATTTTCAGAGAAAAATTACGATAACGATTTAATCGGCCGATTATAAAAAAAAAGCATATAAAACGTATTTTTTGATATCTTAAATATACTTTAAACACTTTTGACGAATATGTGAATTGAATGCAGAACCTTTGAGTATTTTAGAATACATTTACAGTCAAAAATGAGAAATGAGCAAATACAGCCTTATCTTATTGACAATAAAATAAAAAGATCTTAAAAAAATGAGTGCAGGAACTTATTTTTATTGGTAACATAGTTCTAACAAAGTAGTACAGGACAGTACAGGAAGAAAAACAATTTTGTAACTATACGCAACATCTTTGAAAACAAATCAATAATAATATAAAATAACTGTATAGGAACGAGGTAACATGTTGTGTGGGGCAAGCAGCATATTAACATTTTGCACGACAATCTTTTGACATAAAGTGCAGCAAGAAGAACTTTTTTGTAACTATACACATCTTTGAAAACAAATCAATAATAGTATAAAATAACTGTATATTAACGAGGTAACATGTGTTGTGTGGGGCAAGCAGCATATGGATATTTTCCAAATAGAATTCTATTCACAAGCCCCTGCCAGTCATAGAATCCTTAATATTGCCACTTCAGCAGAGGCACGTTGTAGTGCAGGAAGCACAGCTTTTCAGCATTCTCTCCCTTTTCTCCTCATAAATGTTGCCAATGGTACTGAACACCCTCTCACTTGGCACAGAGGAAGGTGGACAGCAAAGGTATCTCCTGGCCAGGCCCGACAGTCCCTTGAAGCGGAAACCGTTGCTCTTCCACCACTCCAGTGGGTTCCCCTTTTTCCGGTCTATGACAGGCTCCCTCATATACCGTTCCAGCTCTTCAATGATCTCCTCTGGTTCCTCGTCCTGAGTGGTTGAAGAGAGTATGCTGTCATACAGACTGTCTAGAACACTGTGGGCCCGTCCCTCCTCCACTCTCTGTCGTTTTGGATCTCCCTCTTCTTCACAGGCAGTGTCTCCTTGTGTTTCTGGTGGATTCCTCTGTGCTTCTTCCATTACCCAGGCTTTGGCTTGACCTAGTGTCTCTGGTGACAAGGGCCGCTCCTTGTAGCGTGGATCGAGCAGACATGCGAGCACCACCTCTTTTGCCTCTTTCACCTTAGAGAACCTTTTCTCCAGGCTCTCCAGCATGGTCTTTCTTAGAGTCTTGATTCCTCTGCTGTTTGGTCCCTCTGACTCGAGCAGACACTTCAGCACTGATACACATAGTATAATGCAGGAAGCAGAGGAATCGGCCATGCTCATTTCAAGTGTTATATCTTCCAGTGGTGTCAGGGTCTCCGCCAGGTTTGCTGCCACATTCCACTCCTCTGCACTTGGACATACAAAATGGCCGTGGTCACTAGAATAGGCTGTGATTGCTCTCTTTTGCTCAATCATCCTGGCAATCATATGCAGTGTGGAGTTCCACCTGGTTTGCACTGTCTGGAAAATGGAATGGTTAGGAACACCAACCTCTTGCTGAATAACAGAGAGTCGTTGTTGTGCTACCACTGAATGGTTGAAGTGTGTGGCTATTCTTTGTAGTTTCGCCAAAATGTCCCCAACCATCCTCTGGGAGTGGAGGCCATCATTGATTACCAGCTGAAGAGTATGGGCAGTGCAGCTCAGGCCAGGCATCTCTGTAAGTCTCATGCCTTTGATCATGTTTGCGCCGCTGTCCCTCAGCACCAGGTGGACACGCTGTGTGTCAATGTCCCATTCTTTCAGTAAGTTCAGGAAAGTCTCAGCAATATACTCGCCTGTGTGGGACCCAAACATGGCCTTTACATTTAACACAACTTGGACTCTCTCCCAGTTCTTGTCAATAAAATGAGCTGTCAAGCTCATTAGAGCCTCAGTGGATCCCGACCAACAGTCAGTAGTAAAAGCAATGCTGCTTCCTGCATTTTCCACAGAGAGAAGTTGCTTTACTCTATTTGCAACTTGAGAATACACTTCTCCCATCAGCTGAGTGCGGAAATACTTTTCACTTTTTTGAGGATACCTGTGCTCTGCCACGGCCAGGACTCTTTTAAAACCTTGACCCTCCACAACGGCATAGGGCAATATATCAGCAGCAATCATTTCCATTATTAGTTTGTCCAGCTCCTTTGTTCTCGGGTCATTTAGGTTCCACTTTGTGTTCCTATCAATCACTTGTGCAAGTGTGGGCTGATTAGTTTTCTTAGTTAGTGCTTCTGCCTTTCTTTGCGCTTCATGAAGAGCCTGTCTTTGTGATTCCACATAAGCTTCATTATGTTTAAGTCTCAAGTGTTGCCATAAGTTGGTTGTGTTTCTTGTTTTTTGACGGCTTGATCCCTGGCTCACAGAAGCTGCACATGCATTACAAACTGCTTCACCAGTAGGCCCCTTGGTGAAGTAGTCCCAAACCTTGCTGAGTCTTATCTGACATCTGTAAAAGAAAAAAAATGTCATAAATATGCATTGGCTTAAGAAATAAAGTTTTAAAAAATATTTCTAAAGTTACTTGGGGCATTTTGAAACTCGGATATAAAGCATTTTCCATCTGCAAGGCTTATACATAAATATACCTTATTTACAAATTATGCATTTATAATAAGCTACCGCAATCAAATGTAAAATAAATAAATAACTCCCAATGTGCTGCGCTCGTGAGCAGTGACCAGTATAACAAATTAACATGGCCTCGGACCTAAAGAAAAACAGGCACAACATGCTCAAACAACGCGTCTTGTGTACATTGGTGAGGTGAGCGCGCAGCTGCCTGAGCGAGATTGCTTTCATGTTGTACGGTAAAATTCAATCTCTTTTTTACTCCGGCTAAAGTTGCTAGTTAGCAAGGCTAGGTTAGCTTTACTGTATTTGAAGGGTAGTGGGGGGTTAGGTGTACTTTTCCTTTTTTTAAGCATGACCTACACGTTTAAAAGGACCAATTGTTCATTACACAAACTAGTTATAAACTTACCGTGGGGGGAAACTCTGCTCGGTTTATCCAATGAGCTCAGCACATTCAAGCTACATGCGCTCGGGTGTTGTGTCCAAAAATGAGTGCGGTGGGTGAGACTGAGAGCCTTTCTTAAGTAGAATGGAGTAGGAGCGCACGCTGCTGGATACTAAGCGCAATAACATTTCAAAAAAAAAAAAAAAATCGGTTGTAATCGGCGTCTTTTGGCAGATGTTGATTATTTTCAAAAAGGCTATAATCGGCCGATTAAATCGGCAGGCCGATGAATCGGTCGGGCCCTAATTATAACTCGTGAATAATATTGTATGAATCATTCTAATCATAATTTTTACAACTCATATAGGCCTATTATAATCATGCACGTCTTGAGCCATCAGCCAGAACGTGTCCATACCGCTTCCAGTGGGGATTGCATTACGGAACAAGGCCGCTTCGCTGCCGTGCCGCTTCCGTTCCGGTGGAAATTGGCCTTTAGGGGTTTATGGTATAAACGGTATAGAGAGAACACCGGTGTGAATGTGCACTATGGTATGGATTTTGGCGTGACCTGTGTGACCGGTAGATCACACGAGCGCTAAAGAAGCAATGATGTAGTACCAGAGACGCAGTCGTTTATTCATAACATCATCCAGCGCACACAGCTTTTGGCCATGTTCTATAAGAAATTCTAGAATACTCTGGGAGCTCCGGGCAGGAGACCTGGAGCACTGTATCTAAATGATATAATATATAGACATCTATAATAATATTATATATAATAACACGGGCAATAGCTGTGCGCCTCCAGACGGTATTATGAATCTCACACATCAATCGACTGAACCGCGACATGGAGGACAAACGGATTGTTGCCACCACCGCCTCAGCAGCGCATCTAATTTGCCTTTGGGTGCGGGTCGGGCCAGCACCTGACGCAGTCTTTAGTTCATAATATCGACGCAGTCTTTAATTCATAATATCATCCGGAGGCGCACACGCTGATTGGCTGTTATGTTACGTCCCTCAGGGAGTGAACGCTGATTGCCATTGTCTTAGTTGTCGTCTACATTCTGCAAGCGCAAAAAGTCAATGTCTGGCCTTTTCTCGGTCAAGAAGGCACAAATTTTGAAATTTAGGTTACTATTCGACTAAATATATGACTCACTTTCAATACAGATTCATGTCTCCACCGATGAAATTCTCCTTTAAGCATTTAGGCAATTTAAGCATGTTTGTCAGCAGGTATATTCGACAGTTTTAATACCCACAAATGTTATTTGTTGGTGATGTTTCCGAAATGCAAATCTTATCAACAATCTGTTTATAGAGAATAGTTAGAAAAGACAAATCTGTTTAATAATCAGTACACACAGATGAGCCACAAACAAATCTTCCAGCATTTGGTTTTAGGACACTGCAATCACATTTGGCGTTGTATATTACGACGTCTTCTGCACCAGGGACCACCTTGAGCCAGCAGCAGCTCTGGGGGTCTTCTGTTAGGAGGGAGGGTCCATAAGGCGGCTTTGCTGAATGGTGTCATAGATGGTGTTTCCAGCGCTCTGTTGGGGAGAGAAGAGGTCAGGCTACTCGTTTCAATTCATCTTTAACAAACACAGTATAGGGCTTCTAAAACGATTTAATACAAACCAAAGCTGCAAAATACGGTAAATTGGTCAATTATAAGGATGACTGATTGTAATTTCTGAATTGCAATTATATATACAGTGGGGCAAAAAAGTATTTAGTCAGCCACCAATTGTGCAAGTTCTCCCACTTAAAAATACGAGAGAGGTCTGTAATTTTCATCATAGGTAAACCTCAGCTATGAGACAAAATGAAAAAAAAAATCCAGAAAATCACATTGTCTGATTTTTTTAAGAATTTATTTGCAAATTATGGTGGAAAATAAGTATTTGGTCACCTACAAACCAGCAAGATTTCTGGCTGTCACAGACCTGTAACTTCTTCTTTAAGAGGCTCCTCTGTCCTCCACTTGTTACCTGTATTAATGGCACCTGTTTGAACTCCTTATCAGTATAAAAGACACCTGTCCACAACCTCAAACAGTCACACTCCAAACTCCACTATGGCCAAGACCAAAGAGCTGTCAAAGGACACCAGAAACACAATTGTAGACCTGCACCAGGCTGGGAAGTCTGAATCTGCAATAGGTAAGCAGCTTGTTGTGAAGAAATCAACTGTGGGAGCAATTATTAGGAAATGGAATACATACAAGACCACTGATAATCTCCCTCGATCTGGGGCTCCACGCAAGATCTCACCCTGTGGGGTCAAAATGATCACAAGAACGGTGAACAAAAATCCCAGAACCACACGGGGGGACCTAGTGAATGACCTCCAGAGAGCTGGGACCAAAGTAACAAAGGCTACCATCACTAACACACTACGCCGCCAGGGACTCAAATCCTGCAGTGCCAGACGTGTCCCCCTGCTAAAGCCAGTGCATGTCCGGGCCCGTTTGAAGTTTGCTGGAGAGCATTTGGATGATCCAGAACAGGATTGGGAGAATGTCATATGGTCAGATGAAACCAAAACAGAACTTTTTGGTAAAAACTCAACTCGTCGTGTTTGGAGGAGAGAGAATGCTGAGTTGCATCCAAAGAACACCATACCTACAGTGAAGCATGGGGGTGGAAACATCATGCATTGGGGCTGTTTTTCTGCCAAGGGACCAGGACGTCTGATCCATGTGACGGAAAGAATGAATGGGGCCATGTATCGTGAGATTTTAAGTGAAAACCTCCTTCCATCAGCAAGGGCACTGAAGATGAAACGTGGCTGGGTCTTTCAGCATGACAATGACCCCAAACACACCGCCCGGGCAACGAAGGAGTGGCTTCGTAAGAAGCATTTCAAGGTCCTGGAGTGGCCTAGCCAGTCTCCAGATCTCAACCCCATAGAAAATCTTTGGAGGGAGTTGAAAGTCTTTTTTGCCGAGCGAAGGCCCAAAAACGTCACTGCTCTAGAGGAGATCTGCATGGAGGAATGGGCCAAAATACCAGCAGCAGTGTGTGAAAACCTTGTAAAGACTTACAGAAAACGTTTGACCTCTGTCATTGCCAACAAAGGGCATGTAACAAAGTATTGAGATGACCTTTTGTTATTGACCAAATACTTATTTTCCACCATAATTTGCAAATAAATTCTTTAAAAATCAGACAATGTGAATTTCTAGATTTTTTTTTCATTTTGTCTCTCATAGCTGAGGTATACCTATGATGAAAATTACAGGCCTCTCTCATCTTTTTAAGTGGGAGAACTTGCACAATTGGTGGCTGACTAAATACTTTTTTGCCCCACTGTATATATATATATATATATGCATTGACCTTTACAAAATGCCTTATTTGACATATTTTGTATTTTGTAGTAGCTTTTTTTATAAATATAAATTTCTTCCTGTGAGCTTCCTGGACATGTGTAACACTATGCACGCTTTGCCTTTTCTCAAGACTGGATTCTCCACGAGTGGTGACTAGTTCAAATAACATTAGCATCGGTCCTTTAAGAAAACCTTTAAAGTATTACATGAATATAAGCCATTTCACCACAGTGATCGCTATCACAAGGACCTTGTTCTCAAGAGGAAAAGTGTGTTTTCTCAACTGCTGTGGGGGCCTAGATTCAACGTTTTGGACCAGTTCATAGAGTGGTCCCGGACTCAGCTCATCCTGTGACGTAGTATTAAAACATACACACACAGGTCACACACATTAGAGAAATGTTATTCTGTTACAACATCCCTTAATGTCCTTAGACAATAGGCCCCATGTATCTGTGAACAAATCCGCAGCACTTGCCTCTTTCCTTTCAACATTTTCAATGCAGTCGTACACGGTGTCCATAGCTTCTGGTGCTGCAACAGAGTACAACATTTTAATTTTCTTGGACATACATGGTTAGTGGCAAGTCGAAAATACAAGCACATATTGAATTAAATATGCCTTAAAATCATTGTTTACATAGAAATATCCCTAAAATCTGTTAAATTAAAGGGGAACACTCAGGTTTCCCTTTTGTTCTCTTTCGGGGGACACCTTTGGTGTTTCATTTATGTATGCACATGAAAATGTATGAGTTTTCCTCTTTAACGACACCCTCCGGCGCTTAAAACAAGACCATAATAAACATGAACAGATTATAATATTGACAAGAGGATCAAATAACCAAATTAAACTTAAGCAAAGTCGCTTTATGTTCCCGTCTATTTTTTTTCCCTTCCAATATTCCGGTAACCATGTCCCACCTGCTTTTCTCCGCCTCAAACAGACCAGTACCAGGACCAGTACTCCCAGCACAGTTGAGATGTAGATCCAGATCTTTGGAAATGGAGTGCTCTGATCTGTGGGGCCAAAATACTGTATTCATGAGAAAACAGGTTATTTATCACCAGCACCGATTATCTCCATCTCTCGTCACTAAAAATAAGAAAAGATTAATAGTTCTGCAGTTGTATTTAGGTTCCTATTTCATTTTTTGCTCTTAAATGCAGCCCTAGTTCTGACCTCGGTGATCCCATAGCTGGCGGATAACTAGCCGTGATAACTTGAATGTCTTATTGTAATATTCACTGATATTACTGATACAAATGTGTACCAAAGTTCAGTTCAATTCCAGTTTTATTTTGTTTCTTTCTTTCTCTTTTATGTGAAAATATTCATATCCTATTTGGACAGGATACATCACGTATTAAGTGTACTTGGACACCTTTCATTTTTTAAATAATAAGTCATTAATAATACAAATCATTATAAACCGCAAACATTCACTTTTCTGAATGCCTTTTTTGTTGAAAGAATCAGTAATGGTGCTGTTGAATTGTATAGTGTCAATTTCTAAAACAGATTTTGATTAATGTATATTACGTTTAGCTAATTCATTAATTATTTAACAATGTAACATTTATTTTATTTTCCTTTGTCTTATTTGAAGACACCAAAACAATACATTTTCTATACGTTTTTTAAATTCAGGCACCACACTATCCATCCATAATCTTTCCAAAATGCTTGGTATAAGAATGTTCCCATTTATTCTCTCTGGACCTCTAATCTTGACTTCTCTTGACTGCATCTTCTAGACTCCATGTGACCCTTTGTTAAATAGGTGCGCAGGTCCAGCTCACTGATTGGTTGCACTCAACTCTAAAGTAACACTAACAGTAATTCCAAAACAGAATACCACCGATCACATCCGCTCCTTAGTACCTCCAGCTTGCGTGCTGTTGCGGCACTCCACCTGTATCGATGCCGATTTCTCACTGACGGGATTGGAAGCGGTGCACTTGCCAGTGTCCTCGCCCTCTGTGGTGAAGTATTTGAATATAGCACCCATGTGGGTTTCATTCCCGATGGCCCAGGTGTAGTTGACGCTGTTCCCGCTTTCGGAAAGCAAGGCGGTGCACTCAAGCCATATTTCACATTTGCTGGCATCAGGATCCCAGGTGAAATTTATTTTCCGTGCTTCAATGTGAGTTATGGCCTCTGTTAAAGAGAGAGACATTTGAGACTCGGTAATGAGTGGGTGAAAGCTGTTTAATAGAAATCACAGAATAAGTACTTGGATATGAAATGACATGGTTAACTTGTGACCTCATTCCCTGTTCCATAGTGAATACTATATAATGCTCTATTAATGCAACCCGTGAAGTGGATCTCACAGACTTATCACACAATCTATTGCCGGTTTGAGGATTTTCCGCCATTTTGAGATGCCTTGAGAGATTTGGTAAATTAAAGTCCTATATAAACGTAAATATACCATAACCTAGGCTGATAAAAATCGGATAAACTGAAATGCATCATGGGATATAGTGCAGAATAAAGTGTTCAGTTGTTCACTTTCCTGGTGCATAATTGGTATAAAGGGAACTACATTTTACACAAAAAACTGCACCGCGCCACCAGACCAGCCCGGAACGGCCAGGTAATGGTGACTCCCCAGCCATTTCCTCTTCCAGTGATTCTTCTCCATTTGTTTAGTCATTTTATACCACATTGCATAACTTTCTTATAATTCTGCCCCACTGGTTTGTACTTTACCGTAGACGCTCAGGTTGAAGAAGATGGTTGGATTTTGGTTGTTTTCCATTGATGAGAAAAATCCAAATTCCCCAGAGTCTTGCTGAGTTACACCGGAGAGGATTAAATTATAAGTTGTGTTGTTCGTGACAATTCTTTCTTTGAATCGAGACTCTTTGACATGGAGATTTTCAACTATTTTTTCCCCTTTGTATTTCCAATATGATCCGATGATCCCTTTTGCTGTTGAGCATGATGGAATCTCCACCTTGTCTCCAACCTTCACATCGATTCGCTTCGGACATGGTGGACTATTGGCACCTACGACAACAAAGCAAAGCAGAAAATGAGCAAGCCTTCAATGTCCACCGTTATGAGAGGGCTGACACTAGGGTTCATGGTTGTGTTCACATCACAAGCCTCAATGCATAACGCTGCCTAGTTTTCAACTGTTCACACTGCATTTTACAGGGAGGATATATGTGTCCCAGCTAAAACCACATAGGAAAGTGTTCGCAAATATGATGATTTGATTATGGATCTTCTAGGGCTATGTGCTGTTAACACTCGGCTATATAGGAAAATATATCCGATGTGGGCAACTTGCAGATTGCAATATGAACGTGCCCTTAGTTCTTCAAAAGACTGCATTCACATCAAGTTTCACATCACATCAAATTAACATTTATAAGGGTTGGTTGGTATTTTTACCGGCCAGAGGAAAAGAATCGTAATGGCCTTGCAATAGTTGTAATATGTAACCTGCCATACAGAGGGTCACATCTATCTGCCTTTGGCAGGTGTTCATTTCGGACCCTTGACGCACACTCAGATCCACACGGATATGTTAACACACCCTCGGACCTCGCCCACTTGTCAGTAACAACCCCCTTTATCCATCACGTTTGTACAACAACAGTTCTTTCACAGAATTCGCTGACTGGAAAATATAGTACAATACAAAACTATAGCGCACAGTTTTTTAAAAGACACCTAAGACCAATTAGATTGAGGTTGAGGGAAGAAGACGTACCACAGAGCCAGACGCTGAGCAGGAGTATGGCGGTGATGAGGCAGGGGACAGGGGCCATGGGAAGGTGTTCACCATGAGCCGTCTGTGGGGCTGAGTAGAGTGCACCGCTGTTGCAGTGCACCAAGCTACCAGCGACACAAAGCAATTTAGAGGAAGCGAGAGATGACCAAGGCAGACAGGAAGTTAGAGAGAGCGAGAGACTTATCACACATAAGCACACAAGTAGCGGCAGTAAGGTTCATGCACAACATTAGTATTGAACACTTATACAACTCAACTTTTTGTATGTATTCATATGAACTACTATTATAGCGTAAGAATATACCAAGGTTCAATTGCACAACCCCTGCATATCCGGAAACTTGTTTGGGCTGTTTAACAAAGTTGTTTATTAATTGAGACTTTACTAGTCTCTATTTAAAAGGATTAACTTACACAAACTATGTACATTTTTTCCATTTCCCAATCTAGTTATATCATGTAAGAAACAGTTTCATTGTAATATTAAACCTGCAGCATTTAAATGTTCTAATGCAGCTATTTGTCCATTCAGAGTTATCTGAACTAGAGAGTTCCTCAGGTGTAAACCAGCAGGCCGGCCTCCCTGGCTCGTGGGGGGGATGTTGAGGTAGGTTGCGAGGTGCTGGCCGGGGGATCCTGACGGAGATCTCGTGCATTTCGCGATTGTTTGTTCGCGTGACCTACTACACAGCGGCCACTAGTGGATGCTAGCGGCCCGAATTACTGCCGCGGCCCGCGGCCCGAATCAGTGGACCGGCCCACCGGGAAACACTCCGCCTCTGCCCACAACCCTCTTACGCAATAGTACTTAGCATTGTGTAGCGTCTTATCCAAGCTATCTTTGTTGTATACGGGCAATGGGTTAACCTAGAGATTGTTAGTGCTTGGCACTTGGTTCCATGAACATCCTTACTGTACCGACAGCGATATTGTTTTATATATTTATTGCTTATTGTGAGTCACTTTGGATAAAAGTGTCGTTCATCCAAAGTGTCTTACGGCTAATTGCCCTAAATGTAAATGTATTTGAATTTGAATTTTTAGTATTGTGTCATGCATTAGCATGCCCAGCCCACAAGGGCTTACAAGACACCATTATAAGACAACATAGACAGACCAAAAACCAAAAGTAGATGCTAAACAATACTAACAGTAACGATATCAACCATCCTGACGTTTCATCCAGGCTTTAGTAACAAAAGAGGCTAACTTATAAACATTAAAGGTAAACAAACATTCCATCCTGACATCATTACACCAAAATATTTCAGGGTTTTGAGCAAACAGTTCATTTACAAAAGGTACTCTTCGTTCATCATAGAAGGGACAGTGTAAAAGAAAATGAGATTCATTCTCCACTTCTCGTAAATCACAAAGTTCACAAAGTCTCTGTTCCTCTGGGATATTTTTAAATCTGCCGACCTCAAGTGCCAGGGGAAGGATTCCCATTCTTAATTGGGCAATCAAGGATCTCTGATTTCTTGGTAAATTTGTTTTAACATATAATTCTGTTTCATAATTATGCTTGATTTGGACGTATGTCCGTAATTTCGGTTTTAACATATCATTTAACCATTTTTCATTTAACCCGACAAGTAACTTTTTTTCTAATTTTGTTTATGCTGCATGATAAATTATTTCTATAGATATACTGAAATTCGGCTTCTTCCCAGCAGACAGCATGAATCTCTGCGGCCCATGGAGAGTTCTGGACTTTACTCCAAAGGAAAACTTTCTTATTGATCCTGTCATCTGACACAGGGGTTTCACATTGGGGGGGACACATATCGGAAACCTGACAGATCCGTTAATGGTTTGAACAGAAATATGTCATAAATTAACTACACTGAAAAAATTCATAAATATATTTTATTCTACTAAAAAGATACATTTGTAAATGTAAAGGAAAACACATTTTGAATGGCAGTAATGAACTGATAAATATCAAATCAATTCTTTAATTGCTCAATCATCCAGTTTTTTAGAATAAGAAGCGGTGACAAGATGCTGTGTTGCGCTTTCAAACTAAAATAAATTATTTTTCTCCCCCCGGTATAATTTTTAGGTGGGACAATTGCGCCTGTTTCCAATATTGGAGGGGACACGTCCCCTCCGTCCCCCCCCGGTTCCTACGCCCTTGATCTGACATATTAATAAAACGATTCCACAATCATAATGGTTTCATGAACACCATTACAATGTAATTGTAATGGTGTCCATCAAATCTACTCCCCTCCATTTTGCCTTTGTGTGAACCGTGGTACTTTCTCCTACCTATTCTCAACTCGTGGGTAGTTCTTCTAAGTCTGGAACACTGCAGCTAGCCCCATTGTTCATGTACACAAAAGCCTTTTTGAGTCATAAACTTTCCTAACCATTAAAAAGATCAGTGCTTCTACTGTTCTTGTGGCCACAAAGCCACATCCTACCAGAAAACAAATGAGACACACGGGGTGGCCACTAACGTGACACTATCATGTCTTCTTAGAAGTAGAATGTATCTGGGTGAATGTCACAGCGCAACCACACCAATGTGCGTTTCCTTTTAGAAGAAACGCTTAATTTTTATTTTAAAGAAAGTGGTTCCAGCCTTTTGTATAAAAAGGCCGCAAAAGTTCACAAAATAACCCTTTCATTTACTGGGCTCCGACAAAGACTGATGATGTTTGAACCTGTTATTGCGCTATGGTGGTCTAGGCCCTCTGTAAAACTGACTGACATGTTCATTGTTCAAGTTTTCAATGGTGACGCCCTATCCCCCCTCCCTTTAATACTTTTGGATCGCTCGGCGGGTGGGCACAAACCGGTTCAAAGCAAAGGCGATGCTTAAACAGTTTTTGATTCAACTTATTTCGTATTTTTTGCATGGTGGCTGATTAGGAAGGACAAAGGCTAGCTGACAAATAATGACTTGAATATTTCTGGTGAGTGTGCTAGAAATTCACTGGTTGGCTGAGATTAAGGACAGTAAGTAACAGGATTGTTAATATGCCGTGCAGGTTTAATAGACAGAGACACTTGTGTAGCCTTGAGTACTTTTCCAAGCTGTTTACATGAGAGTTGTGACGTTCACGAACAAACCAAATCTATTGAACGGCTCTTTAACGTGAACGATGAGAACCGAGTCGCAGTGGTGAGCCGTTCTTTTTCTTTTTTGTTCTTTTCTTTTTTTTTTATCGCTGTCACGTTCACAGCATGCGCACACACGCTCCTCCTCCACTGAGTCGGAGAGCGTGCAGAGTGCACCCGTGGTGGAATGTTATGCAAATTTCACATCAGTCAGAAGCGGAACACGCGTTTGTTTGTTTCACGTGAGTGCGTCCGCGGCGGAGGCAGAGCACTGCAACTATGAGCCAAAGAAAGCGCAGCAGCATCTTTCAAAAAATATTGTTTACTAAGATTTGCACTAATGTTACGAAGGACAGTTCAGGATTCCTCTGCAGTGTTATACTTGAAAGAAACTTTTTTGTAAAGGTTTTTCTATTTTAATATTTTTTTGTTAATTATATTTTTGCATGGAAGTTCATTGCCTGCTTAGTTTTTATTGTGCTACAATTAAAAAGGTAATACATGATGAACAAGTGAAAAGATCTGTATTTACACTTCGACACATTGTATACAAAGATCCAAAATAGTGTTCTCAGTGTCAAAGCAGAGGGATGTAGTACTACCTTGTGGAATGTTTACAATGAATGCAGATCAGACATTAAAATCTAGTTCACACATGTTAAATTAAATTATAATCAATATTTAAAATATATCAAACTCAGATATCCAATGTCTAAGTCTGAATAATTCTGATCCAAATCTTATCCTATCATTCCTCCCAGTGATTATTTCCCAGATAAAAAGGATTACCACTAGGCTAGCTTCTTAAAAATAAATTAATGAGCCAGTCTTTTAAACGGCTCTTTGAAAAGAACGGCTCCTCAAGATCCGGCTCCCTTCAAAGAGCCATAAATCCCATCTCTAGTTTACATTAGTGTGCGTCTTCCTCAACCTTCCCCTGCCTCCTTACATACAGGTTCCTATGTATGTCACTACATCTCCCCCTTTTAGTGAAATACCGGCATTTATTTTGTTTACTTTGAATATTAATAATTAACAGTAAACATACTCCCCAGTATAACATTTATCTTCAACACGATAAACATTTATCTGCAACACTATAACCCTCTGAGACAAACCCACTTGTGTGGCGTTACATCCTTTAACCAAAACCAAGAATCCAGAACCTATAATTATTATTATCCTGTCTAGGGGTCAGGGTGTACTACCTGATACCCTGGAGCTGTGCAGGGAATATTCTGCCATGTGTAACCATGCTCCATAACTGTATGTTACGCCCCCTGGTGGTGACTCATTAGAAGGGCGCAACATAGGGCAACAGACGTAGGGGGAGGGTGTAATGACACAAAACCGTGAAACCAGGTATCAAACAATATTTATTTACACAAAAAAACAAGCAACCCAGGGGTGGACTAACAGTGGCACCAAAGTAAACAAAAATAAATAATAACCCATCCCCCCCCCTTTACAGGTGCTAAGCACCCAAAAATACAGTGGGTGGTGCACACTCTAATCTAGAGTTGTAACAACAGGTAAACCTACGTGATGCAAGATGTAGAACCCAGGGTATCCTCCTGTCCTCACTTGATCCCCAAAAACCGCCGCCCGAACTGAACACAAAGGGACTATATATCAGGTGAGGAGAAGCTTGATTGCTGATCAGGAACAAGTGGGGTGAATGATGGTGACTGAAACCAGGGGTAGATCTGAGAAAAGTGACCGGAGGGAGACAAAAACACCACAAAACAGAAGCAAACAAGACATGCCTACAAACATACAGCATGCATAAACCCCAGCCGTAACACTGTATAAGTGTTATTGTTATTAGTCAGCTGAACATTATAGGGTCCCGTCCTTCCACTCCCTGTTTTCTCAGATAAACACAGAAATCAACTACATTTGTCCAAGTGTTAGTTAAACGTGAAATGAATCAAACAAATTCACTCTCTATTTCCGGTAACGCAGTCGTTCGCGACGCCTTTCTTCCTCGACGTTTCTTCTATTTGTCTCTAACTCATGCTCAAATCTTTCATTGATCGATGCCTATCCCTCCCTTGCGAATTTAGACACTACGTCATATCCCGCCCCTTGCAAGCTCACCCCCTCTCAACCCCCCGTTGATTCTACTGATGTCTAACTAACATCGATGTCTGCATATAAAGCATCAAGTGTGCATCACCCTCAGGGTAGAATCTTCTGATACACAAATGTGGCATAAATGTGTGAAAACGGCTTATAAGTAGAAAATTATTATGCTTGCTTCATAATATAAGGAGGAAATTATTATGCTTGCTTCATTGCGTAATGGGTGAACAAAAATGTTATGCGTAAATTATAGGCAAAATGTTATAATATTATGCGCTCAGAAATTTGTTACATTATCGACTGGGGTTTCCACATTTTTGATATAGGTTTAATTACAACTAGAGGTTGAGAGGCTCGCGTGTGGAAACTGTAGTTTATTTAAAACATCGCACATTTGTGTCTGTATCAAAAATGTGTTAGTATTTTTAGCTTATGGATTTATTTTACATTTATACATACCGATATCCATTTGTGTGTGCATTGAAATATATTTGTGAGAAGAGAGTCATTTATATATAAATCAAAAAAAACATTTGTGAATCCTTCTCTGTGCATGCATTATTAGACTGTTCTGACCCCATAGTATACAGAAGGTAACAAGGTGGGTCAAGGTGTGTATTGAAATGGCGACCCCGTGTGGTTTCTCATGCATTACCTGTGACCTACGACAGTCCGCGGCTACACTCCGTTGGAGTGCGAGTGTGTGGTATGCGGTAGTTCACCCTCTCTGGCGGAACAACCACTGCTGGGGGTGGAAGTCGTGTGTCAAACTGCACTGCTGATAGGAAATGCATGAGGGGATGTGATCAATGACATCCTGTTCGTTGCATACATATTTACATACATATACGTGTATGAATACTACTTTTTTCAGAAGAAAAAAATGATTTGTTCATTAGCTAATACCGGTAGAGTTCACATTCTTACTATTGGCTGTTTATTGGACGAAGTCTGTTTACGAATAAAGGAAGAGAAGACTCGAGGTTACTTCACCCTCCAGCCATGAGGCTTCTCTTTTTCCAACTGCTCTGAGCAGGGCCGGAGTGGGACCCTTTTTTCAGCCCGGGGGTTTCAGGCCTGTATTGCACCCTCCTGCACTATATAACACTTTACATAAAATTGATAAGTCAAAGTTAGATCAAACTAATAGTGCATATATATCAGCTTTCTTAAGTCGTTTTCGTTCAGGATCTTTTTCTATTCTTTTTTTTTTAATACTGGGGGGGCAACAGGGTGGCCAACCTCTGACCAGGGCCCCTGCGTAGCTACGCCCCTGCTCCGAGCTAAGTTTATATAGAAATTGCATTGAAGGATTCTGTTCATGTTCTAGTCATGGTCCACATTTATACTGAACATTGTTCAATTCGATTAAATCTAATTTGGAGGTTGTTGTGGGTTAATCTGCACGTACCCCATCACAAGGATTTTCATGATACTTTTTGTTAGGCTTTGGGTAAACCGTTGATTGTCTCACGTCTGAGAGAGGGCCAAGCTTCTCGGACACAGTATAAACACCACTGCGTGTGGCGGCACCCTCCTTAGAACACGCTTTGGTTGTTTTGTTGTTTTTTTTCGAATGCGGAGGGTTCACTTGCACTTTAATATGTGGTGGAGGACGGACTTCCAACGAAAGCACTGCAGATGTACAGATTATCAAGGATCTAAATAATAACCATAGGAATTGAGATTATTATTAATTTTAAAAACATGTTTGAATTATCAGCACCTAGAGCAGGCTGTTCTACTATTGTTGACATCTTGGGGGGCTTGTCCTTTTACTTCAATTCAATTCATTCCACCCAAATGGGGTTGTTGCATTGTCCTGCGTACTACGGAGACGGTTTCGGTGCGCCCTAGCTATTGCTCCCACGCCCCCTCCCTTCTCCGTTTGTTTCGTATATTTTAATTGACTAATTAAGGGCGCCACCAGAGGGCGACCCCAACGCATTTGCCGCCCTAGGCGATCGACTAGGACGCCTATGCCGAGCGCCGGCCCTGAGGTCACCTCTGAAGATAATGGGTTTCATCAATGCATTTAAAAAAACAGTCTGTCCAGGGACTTGACTTGGACCACTACCAGTCTTTACTTGTTGTGTAAGTACCAGAGACGTCCGACGAAGTCTCTATATTATCATCTGAGGCGCACATAGCTTTTGGCTGGGTTATTAGATATAATATTATAGAAATATATAATATATATTACAGAAATATATAATATATGTATATAATATTATTATTGTTATTATTGTATTTTTTTATATAGATATAGAGCTCCGGGAGTCCGCAAATGGCAAAAATCCCTTCTCCTCCATGCTGTGGTTCACTCTGACAGCTCATTGGTCAATGGGCAGCAGCTCATTTGCATTACAGCTACAGACACCAGAAACAGCGCATTCTTAAGGGACTGAAACAGAGGGGAATAGCGTTAGGCAAGATTTTTTATCCTAAAAGCTATTTCCAGCCAACAGCTTCAGAAACTTGTTTTCTGGAACTCATATACTATAAAAATAATAAAATAATTAAATTTAAAGCACTGAATATTTATGCATTGAAATAACGTATCTGTATTTTTTGCCTCTTAATTTAACTCTTTACATTTTCAACAAATCATTTTCCCCTTTATTTTCCAATGTTAAAAAAATTCTAAATCAAATATTCAACGTTAACAAATTCAACTAAAATATTTTCAACGTCCCCAAATTCAACATGCCAAAGTCACCCCAGTGTTAACATCCAAGAAAGAGCAATCGATCCTAGATGCTAGATCGCGATCAAGCAAGGAGAGCGGGAATAAGAGCGACACTAGCTGGTTCTTTCTTTTTTGGTACAAACGTTAATTCTAAACAGCATTTCACACAGTAGATTATAATAGGAAATGCTCAAAGGTAAATCAACGTCATTAAACACTGACTAGCTTTTTATGGGGAGAGAAGCAACGGTGGTGGACCTTACTAAACGCCCTATCCATTGTATCGGTCTGTTAATGCTAATCAAATCAAATCAAATGTATTTATTAAGCACATTTAATAACAAGGTTGGGGGGGGGGGGTTGATCTTATGTTTTATTTATGTTTTTTTTATAATGCACACCGTTTGTTTTTTTACTGCAGTAGGCTATGAATTAAACGATGAACTAATGCCTGTATGGGAAGTGTGTGTGATTGCAGTGACTTGGCTGGATTAACATGCAGCGTAAGGGTATTTGTAGTGGGTTAGTGGGTAGGCAACGTTTGGAGTGATGCTGGGGCGATCTGAAGCCCACTGTGCAACGAGAGCGCAGAGCCGACAGTATCGCACAAATGAAGCGGCCGCAGCCTGTTGCCCGACAGCAACTTGCTTTTAATTTGTCATCCTCATGTCTGTATCATGCCGATCGGTGCGGAATACTGTTGGCTCTGCGCGCTCGTTGCGCTCTTTTTATGCCACCACAGAGGCAAATCAACCATTTTGCTCCAGCCACTTAACATGCGCCCTGTGTCACAAAACGAATACCCCCAATCTGAGTGATCAATGACGATACAAACATTACGTTTTAAGCTCGTGCATGTTTCCGCAAGTGAACGACTTCATGCCTGTCTACGCTTCAAACTCGTGCATGTTGCAGAAAACGTGCAAAAGCGCCCCCTGGGGTCACACTTTTCGGTGGGTCGCAGAATTCTGTGACCCCCAGGAGAGGAATTTCACTCTCCTTGCTTGACCGCGGTCTAACATCTAAGATGTATTGCTCTTCCTTGGGTCCCCAGATGTTAATGCTGAATATATATAATATTCAGTTCTTAAAATTCAATGGCTTTTATTTTCAAAATTCGATGAGACAGATTTACTTCCATAGTTTTCTGGTATACAGAGTGGTTTAGATGGAAAGTCAGTCGTCTCAATTGGCTTACCCAAAGCGCTTTACATGGCAAAATGAAGAGCAAGTAAACAAAGTAAACAAAATAAAAGCAGTAAGAATTCCAACAGAGATATGAGGAAAGGAGGGGGGTGTTAAAAGCAAGAGAGAAAAGGTAGGAATAGGGATTCCATAAATTAGGACCAGCAACAGAGAATGCCCGGTCACCTTTTGATTTGAGATGTGTACGGGGGACAGAGAACGGCTGATTCGAGGACGACCGGGTTGACTTGGTGGTGGAGTGTGGGGAAAGCATTTCTGCAATATGGGGGGGGGTTTAAACCATTTAGAGCTTTAAAAACAAAAAGTGAAGTCTTAAAATAAATTCTGACTTTAACCGGAAGCCAGTGCAGCTGAGCCAGGACTGGTGTGATGTGCTTTTTGGTACCAGTAAGCAATCTGGCTGCTGCATTCTGGACCATCTGTAATTTATGACTGTTGGATTGAGTCAGACCAGTGTATAAAATATTGCAGTAATCCGGTACTAAAAGCATGCATAACAATTTCCAGATCATTCTGAGATAAAATAGACTTTTGGTAGGTAACCCTTCAAATGGGGCACCACTTCCCTCACAGAGAATATAATCTCTGTAAACAAATGTGTTCACATGAAGATTGTGGTATTGGAAGCGTTCTGGTCTCGGTTTGTAGTCTGAGTAATCTTGACCAATCAAGTTCGAGCATGCTGTGGTTGCATGTAGATAAACTGTCCGTGTGGAGAGCAACAATCCCGGGTCCAATCGGCAAGCGCTGACGACAGTTGCGCTTTTTTCTTTGCCTTGATATCGTTCTATAGAGACTAGTCGAGATAACGATGTTAACGTCACTAAAAGAGACGTCATCCTTTACGTTGAGCTAGTTATGATGCATCTTAATATCCTAAATTTCAAACTAGCTAGTTACAGCGTAGGATTTAGTGTGAACTTTGCACTTAAACTTGGGAGCAGGCTAACCGGAGACGGGTGTGAGACGCTAAGGTTTGTGGATAAACTATTACAAGTCATTTATTGACATCAGAGGGTGTCGATACAGGTTTGATGGTGACATCAGCCTAGCGGTTAGTTAGCGGTGTGTTCTAAATCAGCGGTCCCCAACCACCGGGCCGTGGCCCGGCACCGGGCCGCGGGACATTCCTAACCGGGCCGTAGGTTCGTAGGCTACGACATGAGTAAAAAAAAAAGTTCATGCAAAATGCATGCATACTTAATAAACTCAATTTACTTCGCAATACTGTCACTCTTTTACATGCCATAAGTCTATATGCAGTTGTTAGATTGCATATAACATGTTTGCATTTTTGTCAAGGTCTTAACTTCTTTTCTTAGGCATAACTGTCTGTCTGTCCCGCCCTCAACACGTATTGGCTTCAGCGGCTGCGCAGCCTGAGCTCACTTCACTTGTTCAGTTCAACAGTAGTGTCACACTAAGTTAGCTAAACTGCGAAAATGGGCAACTCAAAACAGACGTGTTTACAAAGTTTCTTTGGAACGGGTAGCGGGGGAAAAACACCCACTGACCATAATGAGCAAGAAACCGCAAAGAAAAAGAAAGGGTCTTTCAATCGAAAGTATGACGAGTCGTACCTAAAATATGGGTTTATAGAGACCGGTGAGTCACATGCAGTCCGTTATGTGTGGTATGTGGCGATACGTTGTCGAATGATGCTATGAAACCGTCAAAGCTTATTCAACATTTAGAATCCAAGCATTGTACACTTAAAGACAAACCCCTTGACTTCTTCGAGCGTAAAAAACGTGAGCAAGAATCACAAAAAATAGTGCTTAAAACAAACACATCTGTGAACGTGGCTGCGCTAAAAGCCTCATACTTAGTGGCTAGTCGCATTGCTAAGTGTAAGAAGCCCTTTACTATTGGGGAAGAGCTAATTCTCCCTGCTGCAAAAGACATGTGCAATGAACTCCTTGGGGAGGCTGCAGCGAAAAGATAGATAGATAGCGGAAAGATAGGCTCGGTACCTCTTTCAGCAAGCACCGTCCATAGGCGAATTGATGATATAGCGGAGGATATTGAAGCACAGTTGTTGGAGAGGGTGAATGGTTCACCGTGGTATGCGATCCAGGTCGATGAGTCCACTGATGTTTTTCTGCAATTCTGCTTGTTTTTGTACGGCAGAGTTTTGAGGATGATGTGCAGGAGGATTTGTTGTGTGTGCTGTCACTTCCAACGAACACCACAGCTGCAGAATTATTCCGGGCTTTGGATGGTTATGTGTCAGGAAAATTAGTCTGGTCTTTCTGTATTGGCGTTTGCACTGATGGGGTTAGAGAGGTTTTACCTGACTACGAGCCCACACACTGTGTCATTCACAGGGAAATGCTGGCTAGCCGAAAAATGTTGCCCGAGTTAAATGGGGTATTAAATGATGTAGTTAAAATAATCAACCACATAAAAGCACACGCACTCAACTCTCGTTTATTTGAACAGCTCTGTGAAGAAATGGACGCAGAGCACAAACGCCTTCTCTTGCACGCAGATGTCAGATGGCTGTCAAGGGGCAGGTCATTGGCCAGAGTGTTTGAGTTGCGAGAGCCGCTGCAGAGGTTTCTTACAGAAAAAAAGTCACCATTGGCCGCACATTTTAGTGATGAGCACTGGGCGTCCAAACTGGCTTACCTGTGTGACATATTCGGATTGCTTAATGAGCTCAACTTGACACTCCAGGGGAGAATGACGACTGTCTTTAAACTGGCAGATAAAGTTGCTGCATTTAAAGCCAAGTTTGATTTCTGGGGATGACGAGTGGACAGGGGAGTATTCGAAATGTTCCAAACATTAGTGGGGATTTTGGGAGAGACTGAGGCAGGGCCCATTCTCTCGCAGCTGGTGCACGATCACCTTGTTGCATTCGAACGTTACTTCCCATCCTCCAAAGATCCACGGCGAACGAATGAGTGGATCCGCAACCCATTTGTCAATGTCCCGAATCACTTGTCAGTGCAGGAGGAAGATCAATTGATCGAAATAGCTAATGAAGGTGGTCTTAAAAGTGTGTTTGAGCAAACCTCTCTGGCGGGTTTTTGGATCAAAACCAAAGCGGAGTATCCAGAGATATCCGTAAAAGCGCTCCATTTCCCACCACGTACCTATGCGAGGCCGGGTTTTCGGCGATGACTGCCACCAAGGGCGTAGGAACCGGGGGGGACAGAGGGGACGTGTCTCCTCCAATATCGGAGACAGGCGCATTTGTCCCACCTAAAAATTATACCGGCTCTGTCAGGTTTCCGATATGTGTCCCCCCCAATGTTAAACTCATTCCTACGCCCCTGACTGCCACTAAAACAAAATTTCGCAATCGATTGGACATTTCAAACACGCTCAGGGTGTCACTGTCTTCCATCACCCCCAGATGGAACCTTCTTGTTGCAGGGAAACAAGCACAGGGCTCCCACTGATTAAAATGAATTGTAGCCTATTCTGTGGCCTTAAGTTCCCTTACTGACATTTTGTGTTGTGCACGTTTACACTTGGTAGATGTTACTTCAAGTTTAGTTCAATATATTTATGTTCATATTTGTTCATTTTTCACTTGTTCAAGTTCACGTTCTTTTTTAAGACTTCGTTACCTTCACTGTTAATAAGTAACTGGAACTAGTTATTTTAAATGAACGCATGCACAACAATATATGAAAATATCAACAAATTGGCAACCCCTGCGCAACATAACGTTAAGTTCTCCTTTCGTATGTATTCAACCAGCCGTGACACACGGGTTGGTTTCGATATTTGGGCCTGGCCTTTTGACTCTGCGTGTGTCTAACCTAAATCTAAATAATGAATGAATAGAATCCACAGCTAAATGATTTGCGTTACACTTTCTTTTGTTTTCAGCACATCTGTGGCGACCGAAGAGAACAATACTTTATGAATGAGGAGTAAGTTAAATAAAAGTGTTTTATTTAAACCTTCTGCTAGAAATAGTTTGTTTTGATATGAGTGCCTTGTGCTGTGCAGTAGTGTTTTACCCTACTGTTGGTAGATTTGTTAATATATTAAAACAGTGTTCAATTGTTTTATTGTTCTAAAAGCTTTTGTATGCTTGTTAATTTGTCATTTGTATTTTACTCTGGGGATGCGTTCTTAAGGTGGTCCGGTGAGGAGCTGGTCAGAGATCCTGCGTTTTGGTTGGCCGAGACCGGTTCTTGGGTTCCTTTATTTAATTACATTTTCAAAATAGTGTGGACTTTGGATTTGTGTGACCTTTATTTCATGGGTCTTTTTTTCATCTCTTTGAAACCAAATGGTAAAAATCCTTTGTTCAAAAATATTTGTTTCTTAGATCTCTCACAATTTATTCCAACAATTTCCATTTGGCTGCGAGTGGTTCAACAAGCTTAAAGGGATACTGAGATATCTGTAAGTGGGCCTTTGCCTGTTTTACCCAGATTCAGACATGTTGCTTAATTCCAAATTCTTCACTGTGCGTCCAGAATGGGAGTGTGCGAGAGGCAAGGCTACTGTATCTCTGCAAGTCAATGAAAGATGCTAACGCCACCTTCTGGACAGAAGATGATGAATTTGGAATTAAACCAAGTCTGGATCAGGGAGAAACAGCAATGTCATGAATAATTGTGTATAAAGTAGTGCTGTCATTTTAACGCGTTATTAACGGTTAATGCAAAGCAATTTTAATGGCGTTAATTGTTTTATCGCGCGATTAACGCTCTTTTGGCTTGGCAAACATTGTCGTTTTTTCGCCTGCTGTCTAGCAACAACTAGTCAAGTTAGAAAAACAACAACACCATACCGGATCTACCTACAACGGAAAGAAAACAACAAGCATGCTGCACGAACTTGGGACAAGCAAGGATACGGAGCGGGTGAAAAACTCCTTAAAAGTGTGTGTGTGTGTGTGTGTGTGTGTGTGTGTGTGTGTGTGTGTGTGTGTGTGTGTGTGTGTGTGTGTGTGTGTGTGTGTGTGTGTCACTCTGTTCGTGCCTGCACGAGAGTTCAATGTTGTCATTAGCTGTTACGTCTTTCTGACCAATCGCAGTTCAAGGCCCACCTGGGCTGTACCACTTCGGGAGGGGCCGCTCGGTTACTCCCCTCTAGACAAAATCGACTTGGTTGCGACGTTGACCGTTGTTGCGGCTGTTTTGTTGAGTGACTTGAGAGGTTGCGGGCACACAGCTCAGGCTGCCGGACGGCGCTGCAAGGAACTTTTATAAAGGCAATATTGTTATCCCGCAGTAATCAGCCCGACAGCCCCGAAACGTTAACGGCCAACCGGGAATTCTCCCTACTCTCCCGATTACCACTCCGCCACCATGTGTATGTCTGTGTAGGCGTTATTCGATAGCCTGGTAATGTGTATAGGCCTACGTACGGCAGGAATATTCATACTGGTTTAAATAATAAATGTTTTAGTATTTCCCATCCCATCCCCAAGAGTTTTGTTCGAAAGTTCAGTGATTGAAACAAATAAAAGCCTAGGCTATTGAAGTTTTACTGTAGGCCTACCACTGTCATGCACCCGATGGACCGGGTTGAATTCATTGCGGGTCTCTCTTCTTATATCCCTCTTACCAAATATATTTTATTACTTTCCTTCTCAACACTCTCTGATCTCACTAAAAGGCTAGCAGCACAAAATCATGGGATATTTCGAATAGAAAAAAATGTGCGATTAATCACGATTAATTGCGAGTTAACTATGACATTAATGCGATTTATCGCGATTAAATATTTTAATCGCTTGACAGCACTAATATAAAGTCAACTTGATGCTTAAAATGTTTACTGTTTTAAGCATTTAGGCAATTTAAGCATGTTTGTCATCAGGTATATTTGACAGTTTTAATACCCACAAATGTTATTTGTTGGTGATGTTTCCGAAATGCTAATCTTAACAATCTGTATATAGAGAATAGTTAGAAAAGACAAATCTGTTTACTAAACAGTACACACAGATGACACAAACAAATCTTCAAGCATTTGGTTTTACGACACTGCAATCGCATTTGGCGTTGTATATTAGGACGTCTTCTGCACCAGGGACCACCTTGAGCCAGTAGCAGCTCTGGGGGTCTTCTGTTAGGAGGGAGGGTCCATAAGGCGGCTTTGCTGAACGGTGTAATAGATGGTGTTTCCAGCGCTCTGTTGGGGAGAGAAGAGGTCAGGCTACTCGTTTCAATTCATCTTTAACAAACACAGTATAGGGCTTCTAAAACGATTTAATACAAACTAAAGCTGCAAAATATGGTGGTCAATTATATGGAGGACTCATTGCAATTTCTAATTTAAGGATGAAACATTTTTGAATTGCAATCCTTAATATATATGCATTGATCTGTAAAAAAAAATCCTTCATTTAGATATTTTGTAGTAGCTTTTTTTTATAAATATACATTTCTTCCTGGACATGTGTACCACTATGCACGCTTTGCCTTTTCTCAAGACTGGATTCTCCACGATTGGTGACTAGTTCAAATATCATTAGCAACAGTCCTTTAACAAAACCTTTAAAGTATGACATGACTTTACAAGCCATTTCACCACAGCGATCGCTATCACAACGACCTTGTTCTCAAGAGGAATAGTGTGTTTTCTCACCTCCTGCTGTGGGGGCCTTGCTTCGACGTTTTGGACCAGTTCATAGATTGGTCCCAGACTCAGCTCATCCTTCGACGTAGTCTTGAAAACATACACAAACGGTCACACACATTAGAGAAATGTTATTCTGTTACAACATCCATTAATGTCCTTAGACAATAGGCCCCATGTATCCATGCACAAATCCGCAGCACTTGCCTCTTTCCTTTCAACAATTTTAATGCTCTCGTACATGGTGCCCATAGCTTCTGGTGCTGCAACAGAGAGTACAACATTTTTATCCGTTTGGACATACATGGTTAGGGGCAAGTCTAAAATAAAAGCACAAATTGAATAAATTAGCCTTAAAATAATAGTTCATATAGAAATATCCCTAAAATCTGTTAAATTAAAGGGGCACTTTCGAAGGTTTCTCTTTCGTTCTCTTTCGAGACACCTTTGGTGATAAGCTGCAATTTCTCTCATTGATATAAACATTGTCGTTACCGACACCTAGTTCGCAACGTTGATAATACTGCAAATGAAAGGGCTTTCCTCAGTGGACCATAGGCTCAATCACCATTGTGTTTCCTCACTCTTGATAGACATTTAATTTTTGTATGTACATGAAGATGTATGAGTTTTCCACTTTAACGACACCCTCCGGCACTGAGAACGAGACCCTAATAAACATGAACAGATTATAATATTGACAAGAGGATCAAATAACCAAATCAAACTTAATCAAACATCTCTTTATGTTCCCATTTATTTATGTTGTCTTCCAATTTTCCGGATAACATGTCCCACCTGCATTTCTCCTACGAAAACCACAGACGAAAACCAAAACCAGTACCAGGACTAGTACTCCCAGCCCAGTTGAGATGTAGATCCAGGTCTGTTGATTTGTAGTGCTCTGATCTGTGGGGCCAACATACTGTATTCATGAGAAAACAGGTTATTTATCACCAGCACCTGTTATCCACATCTCTCGTCACTAAAAATAATAAAAGATAATTTGTTCTACATTTGTACTTAGGTTCCTATTACCTTTTTAGCTCTAAAATACATCCCTAAGTCTGACCTCGGTGACCCCATAGCTATTACTGATACTAATGTGTACCAAAGTTCAGTTCAATTGCAATTTTATACATTTTTAATTTTTTCTCTTTAATGTGAAAGTATTCATATCCTATTTGGAAAGGATACATCACGTATAAAGTGTCCATGGACACCTTTCATGTTTAAAGTAATAATTAGTAATTAACAATACAAATTATTATAAACTGCAAATATTCACTTTGATGAATTACTTTTTTGTTGATAAGAATCAGTAATGGTGCTGTTGAATGTATATGGCAATTTCTAAACCTGATTTTGTCTTATTTTAAGACACCAAAACAATACATTTTCTATACGTTTTTTAAATTCAGGCACCACACTATCCATCCATAATCTTTCCAAAATGCTTGGTATAAGAATGTTCCCATTTATTCTCTCTGGACCTCTAATCTTGACTTCTCTTGACTGCATCTTCTAGACTCCATGTGACCCTTTGTTAAATAGGTGCGCAGGTCCAGCTCACTGATTGGTTGCACTCAACTCTAAAGTAACACTAACAGTAATTCCAAAACAGAATACCACCGATCACATCCGCTCCTTAGTACCTCCAGCTTGCGTGCTGTTGCGGCACTCCACCTGTATCGATGCCGATTTCTCACTGACGGGATTGGAAGCGGTGCACTTGCCAGTGTCCTCGCCCTCTGTGGTGAAGTATTTGAATATAGCACCCATGTGGGTTTCATTCCCGATGGCCCAGGTGTAGTTGACGCTGTTCCCGCTTTCGGAATGCAAGGCGGTGCACTCAAGCCATATTTCACATTTGCTGGCATCAGGATCCCAGGTGAAATTTATTTTCCGTGCTTCAATGTGAGTTATGGCCTCTGTTAAAGAGAGACATTTGAGACTCGGTAAATGAGTGGGTTAAAGCTGTTTAATAGAAATCACAGAATAAATACTTGGATATGAAATGACATGGTTAACGCAGTATTGGGCTTCTAAAACGTGGGCTTACCAAATCTCTCTTGCCTTGAGAGATTTGGTAAAGTAAAGTCCTATATAAACGTAAATATACCATAACCTAGGCTGATAAAAATCGGATAAACTGAAATGCATCATGGGATATAGTGCAGAATAAAGTGTTCAGTTGTTCACTTTCCTGGTGCATAATTGGTATAAAGGGAACTACATTTTACACAAAAAACTGCACCGCGCCACCAGACCAGCCCGGAACGGCCAGGTAATGGTGACTCCCCAGCCATTTCCTCTTCCAGTGATTCTTCTCCATTTGTTTAGTCATTTTATACCACATTGCATAACTTTCTTATAATTCTGCCCCACTGGTTTGTACTTTACCGTAGACGCTCAGGTTGAAGAAGATGGTTGGATTTTGGTGGTTTTCCATTGATGAGAAAAATCCAAATTCCCCAGAGTCTTGCTGAGTTACACCGGAGAGGATTAAATTATAAGTTGTGGTGTTCGTGACAATTCTTTCTTTGAATCGGGACTCTTTGACATGGAGGTTTTCAACTATTTTTTCCCCTTTGTATTTCCAATATGATCCGATGATCCCTTTTGCTGTTGAGCATGATGGAATCTCCGCCTTGTCTCCAACCTTCACATCGATTCGCTTCGGACATGGTGGACTATTGGCACCTACGACAACAAAGCAAAGCAGAAAATGAGCAAGCCTTCAATGTCCACCGTTATGAGAGGGCTGACACTAGGGTTCATGGCTGTGTTCACATCACAAGCTTCAATGCATAACGCTGCCTAGTTTTCAACTGTTCACACTGCATTTTACAGGGAGGATATATGTGTCCCAGCTAAAACCATATAGGAAAGTGTTCGCAAATATGATGATGATGGATCTTCTAGGCCTATTTGCTGTTAACACTCGGCTATATAGGAAAATCTATCCGATGTGGGCAACTTGCAGACTGCAATATGAACGTGCCCTTAGTTCTTCAAAAGACTGCATTCACATCAAGTTTCACATCACATCAAATTAACATTTATAAGGGTTGGTTGGTATTTTTACCTGCTAGAGGAAAAGAATCGTAATGGCCTTGCAATAGTTGTAACATGTGACCTGCCATACAGAGGGTCACATCTGTCTGCCTTTGGCAGGTGTTCATTTCGGACCCTGGACGCACACTCAGATCCACATGGCGAGGGTAACACCCCCTCGGACCTCGCCCACTTGTCAGTAACAACCCCCTTTATCTGTCACATTTTTAAAACACAGTTCTTCACAGAATTCGCTGACTCAAAAATATAGCACAATACAAAACTATGCCGCACAGTTTTTTAAAAGACACCTAAGACCAATTAGATTGAGGTTGAGGGAAGAAGACGTACCACAGAGCCAGACGCTGAGCAGGAGTATGGCGGTGATGAGGCAGGGGACAGGGGCCATGGGAAGGTGTTCACCATGAGCCGTCTGTGGGGCTGAGTAGAGTGCACCGCTGTTGCAGTGCACCAAGCTACCAGCGACACAAAGTAATTTATTCCGCAAGAGGAAGAGAGAGATGACCAAGGGAGACAGGAAGTTAGAGAGAGAGAGAGACTTATCACCCATAAGGACACAAATGGTGGCTGCAAGGTTTATGCACAACATTAGCATTGAGCAACTCAACTTTTTATATATTTATATGAACTACTGTTATATCGTAAGAATATGCCTCTTCTTCCCTAGTCTTTATCTGATTCAATTCTCGATGCATCATAGTTTTTTTTTACTTGAGGCTTAACTAGTCTCCATTTAAAAGATTAACTTATACATTAAGCAGATGTTCAGAATTCCATTACACAATCTAGTTATATCAAGTAAGATAAACGTTTTCATTGTAATATTAAACCTGCAGCATTTAAATGTTCTAATGCAGCTATTTGTCCATTCAGAGTTATCTGAACTAGAGAGTTCCTCAGGTGTAAACCAGCAGGCCGGCCTCCCTGGCTCGTCTGTGACCATCCTACCGATCAGTCCGGTGTTGGTCCTCCAAAGCCTTTTACCAAAATGGAAAAGTGTCCTGTCAATGTTGGGGCAAAATAGTTTAATTTCATGACGAGGAATGAGCGCTGCAGTCTGCTGAATTAAAGAGAACTCCACCCAAGTAAAGTGGAGCAATCTGAGGAACAATCAAAGCAGGTTTATGCTGAAGTAGACTGAATAAGCAGGTTAAAAGTTCAGAAATCTGCACAGAAAGCTTTTCTCAGAGGAAAAAGATTTTTGCTTACTACCATCCGTAGTCTGCAAAATCGTCACTGATTGGTCTGAATCTTTTTGGAAATCATTTACTGCCCACTCAAGGCCAGGCTGAAATTCATTGTGAAAACTTGAATTACAGTTCCTCTGTATTAATCTTTTTGGTTCATTCAATTACTTAGTGTTTCCCAGAGTGTGTGCGTGTGTTTGTTTGTGTGTGTGGTAAGGGATAAAAAGCCTACACATGCATATATCGGGGGTGGAGTGCATTATGGAAAGAGGAAGTGAAACAAGGTCAGTGGGAATGAACCCCACTGGGTATTATTTGGAAACTCTGCTGACACCATGGAGTGCACAATGAGGGAATGCATATCTCGACGTTGATGTTACGTGGTATTTGTCGATGTTACGTGGTATAAGAGTATTATAAAAAAAGTTGATATATTGGCATACAGAGTTACAGAATCAGGGACATGAGTGTAAAACTGTTTGTAGGCACCATCTTAAAATGCACCCATTTTGCCATCAGTTATGTGTTTAGAGCTCCTCAGGACATACACACACAGACTTCCAGACAGACACACACGCTTCCAGACAGACACACTTCAAGGTACTCAAACCCCCCCCCCCACACACACAAACCTCTTACGCACTAATTATAAGTAATATTTCCTTAATGTATGCAGTTATTTTATGTTGTACGTCCTTGACCTTAAATATAGTACTTAGCATTGTGTAGCGTTTTATCCAAGCTATCTTTGTTGTATACGGGGAATGGGTTAACCTAGCCATTGTTAGTACTTGGCACTTGGTCCATATATTATTTCTCTTCTTCTGACAATTGTTCTTATTGTAAGTCACTTGGATAAAAGTGTCTACTTATTGCACTAAATTTAAATGTAATTGGAATGGGGTCTGTCAAATCTACTCCCACTTCATTTGACCTTTGTGTGAAACGTGGTCGTTTTTCACCTCTTCTCAACTCGTGGGTGATTCTTCTGAATCCGTAACCCTGCAGCTAGCCCTGTTGTTCATCATGTACACAAATCCCTTCTTGAGTCATAACAAACTCACCTAACAATTTATTAAAAAGATCACTGCTTCTTCTGTTCTTCTTGTTGCCACAAAGCCACATCCTACCAGGGCCAAGGCACAGCAGAACCACACCAGTGTGCGCTTCCTTTTTAGAAGAAATGCTTCATTTATTTTTTTCAGGGACGCCGACAGCCATGTTGTTGACACGCAGACCTTTTTAATAAAAAAAAAAAAAAGCAACGCCAAAAGGTGCTTATACTGGGCTTTGACTGGCAGTACACAGTCTGATGTTTGAACCCGTTATTGCGCTACGGTGGTCTAGGCCCTCTGTAAAACTGACTGACATGTTCATTGTTCAAGTTTTCAATGATGACGCCCTATCCCCCCTCCCTTTAATACTTTTGGATCGCTTGGCGGGCGGGCACAAACCAGTTCAAAGGCAGCAGCTTAAACAGCTTTTGATTCAACTTATTTTGTATTTTTTGCATGGTGGCTGATTAGGAAGGACAAGGGCAAACCGACAAATAATGACTCATATTTCTGGTGAGATTGTGCTAGAAATTCACTTGTCGGCTGAGGCCACGTCCCTATCGTCCCTACTAAAGACTACGCCCCTTGCCTGTCAGTCAAGCTTCTCGAAATGCTACCTGACCAGATCAGATGCCATTATCTTTGCTGATAAGAATTTTACTATCGACAACCCCTTCCACTCAAGCCGCCCGGCCAGCCGAGATAGGCAAGTTTGCGTCACACTGTTGCACAGCCAAGCAGAGTAGACAGACAGCTGTTAGTGAGATTTTTGAATGCTAAAAGTCTCCCACATAGGAACTGAGAGGGGCTCAATCTTCACAGATTCGCACAGATTGACCAGTGTTCCCAGTCAAGTTCAAGATGTCAGTCTTTCCAAACATTTGTAGTTCATTTCACAGTCAGGTCAATGTTATTTGCTAAAGTGTGTCAACTATGCCTTTGGTTGTGTACTATACTTAATTCTAACCTGTAAAAACAGATAAACATTGCCATGCACTTTGTCTATGACCCCACTTCTAGAAAGCACTGGCCAAAGCACATGATGTTGAATGGTACTCAACTCGACCCCTTTAATAGAACTGACCCCAGCCTGCCCCCCTAGATAAACGGCTCTATAACTGCCAACGCTTGGGAATCGCTTGAGTCTTGTAGTAAAAATGACTTGAGTCACAAGTCTGTCTGGCCGTCAGGTCAACGTTTGAACGGAAGAAAAGCGTTGCAAAAGGAATGAAAGCTAGTGCAAAAAATATGCTGGTTGTGGGCATGGGCGTCAGTTTGGTTTGTGCTGGGGACTGAGAAGCATTCGGAAGTGCCTTTTCAGAAGTGCTGGGTACAATGAGGATGCACTCTTTTTTCTCTCTTTAGTGCAAGTAATGAAAGGTTCTGAAAGACGGCATACCCATGTAGCTAATTACTAAGGAATAAAATGTATACAAAATCTGTCTGGCACGTTTAATGAAGAAAATGTTTCCAAAAAGCATCGGACATATGACCCACTATGTTCTGCTCCATGTTTCCAATTTTGACAACGTGACATGACATGGCTAAGCTAACAACATAAGCAAGAGGAGCTAGGAAATGAAATTAACTGCGTGTTTAAGTTCAGAAGGGCCAAACGTGTGGCTACACACAGCACTACAAAAGTCGTCAATATATATAGTCAAATATTTCGAAAAAAATATTTGTTGCACAGCTGAACGCTGTATCACAGCATGAGCTGGCTGTTCTCGATTCACAACACCTACATCAGGCATTCTGACCAAAACTCATGCACCCCCACACACACACACACAATTATTCCAGAATTCAAGCAAAGCAAGAATGACCAAAAGTCACTTTGTGTCAACAAGAGACTGACTCCACCGACTATCAATTGCAAGTTAAAAACAGCCGACCACTTGCGTGCAAAAAACACAAAAGACCTCGCCACAGCACCAGCAAATCTTAAGCAATAAATATCGCGTCTTTCCTTTATTTATGTGGCAGTGGTCTGCAGATGCATCCCGTGGTGTAGCCTACCAAATCCATTTAGTTCAACAGGTTATCGTTCTGATACTGTCCATGATACTAGCAACCTGCTCTGGTGCTTTTTACCAATGTATTCAGGCTAAAATGACTTGATTCTCTGATGCCTCATCATCCCAGCCAAAGAGTATTGGTATTATTAGTAATGGCTGCTTGCCAAATCGAAAAAATAACTTCACACAGTGTGTCTTTTCCCAATGTATTTGATATCATTCGTAGCGTTGATCCGCAGAGAAATAGTTCGCCAAAGTCGTTGACGTCGCTTAGCAACCGAATATGCTGGGGTTGATCAGTTACCAGACTGCGGAGTGATACAGATGACGTGAATCAGAGGCAAAAAAAAAACACTTTCCTTGACAGTGGTCAAATATGCTGGACGTGAGCATTGCATTGAGAAGAGCTGTGTAATAAACAAAAATAATTGACAGCTGAACGTTAGGAAGGCCCATGCAAGTGAATGGAGCAGTCTACAGCATTGAGGACAGCCGTGTAATAAGTAAGAGACAATGTATAGAACACTGGTCATTATCGGGAAAATATTATTATTATTTTTTTTTTTTACAAGTGGTGGGTACAAAATGTATCTTGACGAAATCTGGTGGGGACGTGTCCCCAGCGTCCCCGGCGTAAACAACGGCTATGGTTGTGGGCTTACTTTAACTTATCCTTTGTCCTCTTTTTTGTAACAGAACAGGAACAGAAAAGAGTCCTTGTTGCTTTTGAAAACGTCATTGTTTTGTCTTGCAGTTCTTTGAACACTGAGAAGTGCTTTTGTGACCTTTCGTTATACAATTACAATAAGGGCATTTAGCGGACGCTTTCATCCAAAGCGACTTACATCGGTTTGATATGATACAGTTTAATCTTCATTACTGGTGAATATGTTCCCTATAGTGGCTCTATGGTGGTTGCTAATGAGTTCCCAAGTCCCCAAAAATATGTGTGCATGGCTGAATTCTGTCTTGTAACGGAGGTGTGTTTAATTGTGATTCATAGGCATGTTATGATTGTATTCGTAACACATTATGCTTATAATAATTTCCGCAATATTAGCTTCTTGACACAAGATAATATTCCTATCAGTTTTATTAAAGGTCTGGGAAATATTGTAAGGGACTAGCCTGGCTATTGCCAGACCAAGCTCAATCGTAGATTGCACGTTATTCTGGAGAGGCTGCAAGTTCAACTGTTAGCTAGTTCAACTGACTGTACGAAATTGGCTGCTTGTCGTCACTTCCCTGTTGTCATTCCGTTAAACAAGTCAATAGCGCGCCAGGGGGAGAAGCAAGCTTGGTGATTGGCTCCCGCAAAAACGCATTGGAAGCAGAAAGAAATGTATTGCTCTTCTCCAGACCCTTCTGCAGGGCAAATCAAATCGCCGGCAGAACAGGCTGGGGGTAACCAGTCTAGTAAGGGACAGGATGGTCAAAGGAAGAAGGGGTATCTAGATATTATATTCTATATAGTTTATTGATAGAATTAGTTAGTACTTTATGTATATGTAATTATCTGTGGAAGTATCTGTCTAATTATGTGAAATTAGTGAGTTAGTTTAGTTGATTGAGGCGCACTCACACTAGACCATCTATACCGTATTCAGTTACATTTGCCCCCTAAAGTCTAGTTCATTTAGCTAGTGTGAGCACACCATCCGTTCTCAAGTACAGTTCAATTCCGTGGCCTGAGTACATATTGGAGAGGTGTGCTCAGGCTGCTAATTAGGATGCTAATGAGCCGATACGCGCACACGCACGGATACACAACCTGAGCTGGATGACGTATAGTCCATGCGACCCTTCTACCCCATTAAACAATAAACATGGCGGCAAGCGGTTCATGAGTGGGTTCACGTTGGTGCGATAGCGAAATTGAGTGTTTGATAAAAAAATCCAAGTGGGTTCATTTGAGAAGGCGGGGCTGCACGCGGAGTCTAGACCTCTTTAGAATAATTTGAATGCTCCCGAATGTGTTTATTTTTTTATGGATGAAGACACTCGCATGTAAGAATAAGTTCACGTCTTAGTGTAGGCTACAAACGAGATTAACTATTTGCAAGTGCAAAAACGCCAACATATTTTTTATTTTGCTGAACACTTGTTTTTTATCCCAACAAAAGCCTCGTAAGGAGAGTTCCTCTGCGTCTCTCTTGTAGATTGCACCATCTTTCAACGTCTTTGTTTAATACGACTGCATTACCTTATCTCACAGGATCAGCAGCTCGCGTGTTTCACATTCTCGCCAGTTAGAACTTCTCATGATGATATCAGTTGTCTGTGTGGAGACAGCGCAGCAACACCTCTACCCAAGCCCCCAATGGAACCGTGGAGTAGTCTTATCACATTTACAACAGAATGAAACCCAATAAACCGCCAATGTGTGCAGAGTCTGGGAGGGTAAAGTGGTGCGCTAGCTCAAGCAGGCAATTTACCTCAGGCAGTGTAAATGTGTACCACAAAAAAGGCGTGCATAAAACGGCATATTTGGCAGTGTAAAAACGTAGTGAGAGAGGGCCATTGTTGTTCTACTACGCGGCGGGCGCTTGGTGATGGCGTATTACGACGTGATGACGTATGTACCAGAGTCACCCGTACTCAGGCTCAGTTGAGATTGCCTAGGGTGAAGTACGATAGGGGGGGGGGGAGAAATCGTACTTGAGTACGCTACAGGGTATGTTTTCATACTTTGCCTAATGTGAGTGCGCCCTAACACGCACATTAGACCGATGTCTAATGGGGTACAGGTAGCTTCAAGTATGCACCCCTATAAGGCTGGTTGATCTAGCATTTTGGGTAGCAGGTTGATAACAGGCCCGTGGCTAGCATGCTGCTAGCTTACTTTGATTGAGTGAAGGACATGCATGTCAGATTACATTTGCTGGATTATATTCTACCCAAACTCCTCGGTAAACCCTCTGACCGCATTTTTCCGGCCTACTAACATGTCCATGTGACGGAATCCCAACGCACAGCAAGCATCCTTTCATGGATGTTGACTGGCGTTTCCACGGCAACATCCTAGTCATGTCAGCTTGGAAGTTCAGGTAAAAAAAATTCTATTTGAAAAGATGGATTTTCATCAATTTAAATTTCCTTTACTTTTATAATTTGATCCAAGGTAAATTACCAGGAAGTGTTAAGGAGCAGGGCGAGGGGACCCAAGCGCTGGACACAGGGAGGCAGAGACGGGATAAAAGGAAACAGGGTTTATTGGGACACGTGGTAGATCACAAGCTGGGGTGAAGCAAGCGGTAGTCAGGCAGGCGAGGGTTCGGCAACAGGGAGGGAGTCAGTCAGGCAGGCAAGGACTCGACGATAGGCGGGTAGTCAGGCAGGCAGGGGTTCGGCAACTGGTAGGCAGAGTGACGGACAGAGAACTAGGAGAGAGGGTTAGCAAGAGAACGGGAACACCGAACTGGGACTAGAGAATGCTGGTAGGACTGATAGGAACTGGGTAGTTGTAAACGACGAACTGGCGCCGGCTGTATAGAGATCCCCGGCTGAAGTAGGAAGTGGAGATTGCTGATTGAAGACAGGTGTGACGGAAGAATGGGGTACAGTGGCGTCAAGTGGCCATTAGATGAAGGTGTTGGACCGCATAGCAGGACGTGGCATGACAGGAAGGGTGAGAACCATCAAAGTATGGGCTACAATCAAGATAGGACCAGCTACAAAACAAGTGTTATGGGATCTACATTTACATTTACATTTACATTCAGGGCATTTAGCAGACGCTTTTATCCAAAGCGACTTACAATAAGTGCATTTGTTACAATAAGTACATTTGTCATAAGAAGTGAAACAATATATCGCTGTCGGTACAGTAAAGATGTTCATAGAACCAAGTGCAAGTATTACAATCGCTAGGCTAACCCATTCCCCGTGTAAATCAACGATAGCAGCTACTGTAGATGCTACACAATTAAGTACCTTGAATAAGTGCAATGTGCAAGTGCCAGGACGTACAACATTCAATGGTGGCTGTGCATTGGTTTCTATGCAGAGTCGAGGTGAACTCTGAACAGGTGAGTTTTGAGTCTTTTGCGGAAGCTGGTGAGCGACTCTGCGATCCTGACATCGGTAGGGAGTTCGTTCCACCACTGAAGTCCCAAAACAGAGAAAAGTTGTGACTTCGCTGATCGACCTTTGCTTGCTCTTAGCGATGGCGGTACCAGACGTCCAGCTGAGGAAGTTGAGTGGAGGGATCGAGCTGGGGTGTGTGGCTTTACTATTGCTTGGAGGTAGGCAGGGGCAGTTCCATCGACTGCCTTGTATGCCAGTACCATCATCTTGAATCTGATGCGAGCTATTACAGGGAGCCAGTGGAGGTCTCGGAAGAGGGGGGTTACATGTGAGAACTTTGGTAGGTTGAAGACGAGGCGCGCTGCAGCATTCTGGATGCGCTGCAAGGGTTTAATCGCAGAGGCAGGGAGTCTAGTTTGGAAACAGTTTGGAAACAACCGCTGGAGATCGTAGCCATAACAACCAGATAAAGGAATAACAATCGTTACAACAGTCTTTTGGTAAATTATGGATGTTTATTAAAAGGCACTTGGCAATTAGAAAAGTGGACTTCTGCTATTAATGACAAGTCATTTGTAACTTCTAACAACATGTCTCCAGTCACGCATCAGACAGAGACTCGGCTCCGTCGGGAATATCAAAACTGAAAGGTGGAGCTCACTTAAAAATTCAAACCTTAAAAATTGATTTACACATGTTGTGATTCCATACTGTGTGTGACGTCACTCATAAATGCAGCAGTTTGTTCCCCACGTGTTCAACAGTCTGTGAGTATCTCTGTCTGACAGTAGTAAAAAGAAAACGCGACAATTTCATAGTAAAGGAAACAGCTGCCGTTGTGCTTTGAACAACTGTTAATGTTGCCCTCTGGGAAAGAGCAACGTTGTTTCCAAGCACATGAGCAAACAATATGTTTATACATGATATACACAGGACATGCATATGTTAAAACACACACACATGAAGGCTGAAGGAGAACATTTCACAGAATGTTCATATGGACATTGTGAAACCACAGACACTTTCAAACTCACACACATTCAGACAGAAACACAGTCAGACAGACACACAAACAACACACTCACAAACGCAGACACGCAAACACACGCAGCTAGCATACACATACATTCACACAATCTCTTATGATGGGTTCCTCAATCCTCGGTAGCCAGACTTCCGAGTCGAAAGTCGATCTCCCAGCTTTCTTGCAGCATTTCTCGAAGGCACGCCCCCTTTTTGCATTTATCTTTCGGAAATCTGAGAGTAGACCGAGAGCAGTGACGCTCTCAACAAAATGGCTGCGTCCGTGAAGAGATTTTTTTTTGTATTTGTACCACGTTGGTCATTTTAATGATGATTTTAATGTTTACATTGCTAATTTATTCCAGTCACCAATTTATACATTGCATGGTCTTGCTGTGCGTGCAATACAATGTAAAGTTGTGTTTGTTTTCGGGCTGGTTTGCTAAAGAGGCTAATGTAGCCAACAATAAACAACGACTAGCCAATTTCATGACACAATCACAAAGACAAAGAGAAACGCTGTAAATGCTCCGAGACCGGAAGTGACTTCAAAAGTGCAACTCGGAAGGCTTGCGTCCGAGGATTCAGGAACACACCATTATACACACATAATCAGACACAGTGCAAAAAAGTATTAGTATTTAGTGTCGTTACCGTCCTGGGGAGTAGTCACATTTCTCAAGTAGCGGTACTTTTAGTAGTATTATCGTGTTACTGCACCTGTTTCAGTACATAAAAAACGTGAGAGAGGCTTCATATATTTGGCCGTAGTTAGAAACAGACTATGAGCATGTCCGCTGAGCTACATTCATTGAAGCTCTTTAGTGAGCCTAGTCTTCCTTAAAGTACCAAGAAATATCTCCAGTGTCTCAACCACCATTTACAGGTTTGGTCCAACAATATATTGTCTAAACTAAAATATATATATATATATATATTTATTTATATATGTATTATATATATGTATAGATATAAACAGAACAGTGATGTGATCAGGTATTTTTAGATCCAAGTAAAACCTGGATGCAGTGACTATAACCAAGCTCCTTACAATAAAACAGTTGTTAATTTTTACGTTAGGACAATGTAATGTAATAGGACTAGTGTGAAAGTCCGGTATAGCTTATACCGAAGACTCAGTACATAGGTGTGTGTGTTTGTATGCGTGTGTGTTTGTGTGTTACTTTAGTTAAGTATAACTCCCTTTTTAGTTTCCTCTCTCGCTCTCTCTCTTTCTTTAGCTCGCTCGCTCTCTCTCTGTCTCTTTCATGCTCGCTCTCGCTCTCTCACTCTCTCTTGCTCTCACTCTCTCGCTTCCTCTTGCTCGCTCTTGTTTACTCTCGCTTTCTCTCTCTCTCTCTCTCTCACGCTCTTGTTTGCTCTCTCTCTCTCTCTCTCTCTCTCTCTCTCTCTCTCTCTCTCCCTCTACACATTGCTGATGCGCACACTGTGGGGGCTGCTGTTCCTCCCCCCTCGCCCCCTCTCCCCCTTGTCCTTCCCCCTCCCCTTCTCCTCCCCCTTGTAGTCCTCCTCCAGGCGCACCTTCTCGGGGGGCTCCTCCCCTCCTCCCTTGTCGCTGGAGCAACGGGTGTCCCGCTGGAAAAGGGGCGGCGACGAAGCCTTGGACACCTTGTCGAATATGGCGAAGTCGGCCACGTATTTCCCAGAGGGCGACAGGGAGACCACCGGCGGGAACTCGTAGCCCCACATGATCTCCTCGGGCAGGTAGGAGGTGCGCACCTGGCAGGTGGCGGAGGTGGGCTCCACTGTGGCGCTCAGGATAACCAGCAGCTCAAAGTCGGCCAGCTCTGGCCCTGACCAGCTCACCCCTGGGGGAGAAACGAAACCACAACAAGACGGTGTGCTGTTTGCTGGGGGAATGCTTGCGCTCTTTTGCAAGGCAAAGTTGTGGCGGAGGTTGTTTCTGTGTTTGGGTGATATAGCGCCATCTGGTGTAATGACACCTGTTGAGAAGAGGTTGCACAGAATTGTACAATGATGACGGGTTGGCCTCACAGGGATGGGAGGTTGGGGGGGTTGCAATAGGGAAGTGGTGAATGGGATGGGCAGCAAATAGGAAAGGCGTTCCCTGTTTCACTTCCTTTCTGGAACACCATTACCCTCCCTTGTAAAACGCATCACAACCCTTTTCTAGTGCACCACAACGACGCCCAACAAAGGAACACACACACACACAACAGAGCATGGGTTGAGACCAGGTGACCTGGTGGAGGGGCTTTGCCAACGTTAGAGCCCACTGGTTCAGCAGCGTCAGGGTGTAGGCCGCCGCCCCTGTAGGCGCCCTCCACAGTCCAACCCTTGAGTGGTTGCATTGTGTCTAACACGCGCTGCTTGTTTTTCACCTCTTTCTGGGGTCCGGCTAGGCACAACAGGTCGAGCAAAGCCTTAACTCTGACACCACCGCCGCTGCCATGGGTTAGATTCCCCACTGGGTATCTCCCGTCGTGCTTAGAATGTATGTTTTCATTAAGCATTGTCCCAGATTTATGAGACACTTTAGGAGGCGAGTGAGGGTCCCAGCAAAGAATATTCTTGTTCCACATGAATGACTACTTCATCGGCAAATTTAACACTAGGGTATACAACAGAATTACTTCTTGTACTCGTAGCTGGGAGAGAACGTTTGACCCATTTGAAGTACACCAAACGAATAGACGAAAGAGCTATGAGTACTTTACGCGTCTCTTACTGCGATCCAAAATGTTTGAGTGGAATATTCACTTATATTCTTCCGAGTGTTCACACACGAGAACACAAGCTAGATTTTTTGGAAGAATATCTGAGGGGGAGACTCTCTTGTGAACACCAACGTTTCTTTCCACCAATTCATTCTCAACCATGGCCGAGATAACCACCATTGTGAGTCTTTACTCGTTGTTGAAGAACCAGAGATGTCGTTTATGGTTCATAATATCATCCAGAGGCGTACATAGCTTTTGGCCGTGATATTATACGTTATATTGTATAGATAGTATAGAGCCCCGGGAGTCCACAAACGGCAACAATCACTTTCTACTCCATGTTGCAGTTCAATCTGGACTTAATGGGGTGAACGCTGATAGGGTGTCATGAAGGATCAAGCGAAATTCGCGGGAAGGGTTAGTGGGAGAAGCATCACGGAAATCTGTGTGAACCAGGTTGTTTGCGCTGCACCCTTCATCTATTCACCCCAAAGTCTTTTTCCGGTGGAAGATTTCCCTCTGTTCACGTGGTGGCATTGACTTTGTATGGATTCGCACCACGCCTTTTCTTTTAGTGTGAGCGCAAATTTAGGTATCCAAAATGATATGCTAGGTGGGCGCGTCAGTCCGGCAGTATAGCTGACAAAAAGAAAATCGCTAAATCAAATTAATTGAGAAAATTACTAGTCATGATTTGAATAACCTAACTGTTTACTATGTACATGTGCATGCTACAGACAGAGACGGGTACAGTCCAGAGAGTCGTAAAACCTGTTTACGAGGGAGGTTGGAACGCGTTTTGGCATTGGGGTGGATGGCTGCAAACCCGATCGTCATGTTTCATGTTCTCAGAGGGTACTTCACCTCCCAATGTTCAAATGTAGTAGGAACCCTGTGTTTATGTGGGTCCTGGTGCCAGCGACCTTTTTAAGTTTTGGATTTCAAGGCATGATTTAGAGATTTCCTTACAGCAACCGAAAGCCCCAAATTGAAGCCAATTTGAGGAGCCAGCAGGCCTGGTTGCATTGGGCAGAGGTTATCGGATGTAGCAATGGGATCTCTGGTAGCTTAACTTCAGCTGGGAGATCTGTGTTGGCTATAGAAGGGCTTTGTGTGTAGATATAGGTGTGCAGGTGGTACAGTAGTACAGTAGTAGGAAGAAAAGTAAAAGACAGACTAAAAGCCGACCAAAGCAAAAACGTTTGAAAGGAAAGTTTTGATCCAATCATGGGATCTAGGGAACCGAGTTGAAAATAAAATGAGAAAAGATGAGAAAAAACAAGCGAGTAGAGTTAGATACTAAACCAGGCATAGATAGCCTCCATAGATACCCATTGTTCCCTGCTGGAACTCTACTGCCCACTGACCTACACTAGCTTCCAGTGTACCTTGTGGTTGCTGCCCTTAGACAGAGTTGGCAGCATCCACAGCCCACATGAACTGTGGGTTACTTTGCATTTGAGCATTTCCATCGGCTCTGCGCTGATGAATCAGAACCCAACACTCATGTAAATCATTCTGCATCTGGCATTGGGCCTCGTGCGTTAGTTTGGACTATTTTTGTTATTTGTCTTTTTGACTATCCTTTGTTGTTTGTCGTCATTCCCTACCATGACCCCGTGTCATTAGGCATCACTGGACGATCCCTTATCAAGGTTTTCCTTTCTAATCAACCAATGTGAGAGCACTGCACTAGAAACTGTTTTGATACCCTTACGGGCCCCATTTCTCCCCTAAGCGTCGCTGAAAGTAGGGATCCCCCACTCTGCCTTCCCTCCCAAGGGTTCTTCCTTGATAGTAAAGGGTGTCTTCCCTTACTCTTTGCAGGGCTAGGGCTAAGGGCGGCTGCCGTACAATGCGTCCTGTGAAGCCCTTTGTGACTGCAGCTGTGATTAAGGGACAACACAAACAAAGTCCACTCGACTTGCGAATTGCGAATACGGTCGCAAAACGGCGAGGGGAGAGGAAATATCAGTTTGCGAGTCAGGAAGATAAGCGGCGGCGGCGGCGGCGGCGGCGGCGATGTGTGTCCGGCAGTGGCGGGTGATGCCCTCTCTGCGGCCGCCAACCAGAGCTCCTCGCGGCTGTAACAGGATCCGCGCTAAATGTCTGTCTGCCCCGAGCGCGGAGACTGAGCGCCATTGTGCTCCGATGATGTGTCTCTGGCAAGCTCCGCCACGCACACAAACACGCACAAGAGTGTACACCCACCGAGACATGCATGGGACGCATACTGTACATATGCATACACACGTACTTGCATGCAATACATGCTTATGTACATGCATGCGTAAGGGGCCATACATGCATTATACATTGAGATCCAGTGTAAGGGACGGGGCCGCTGGCTTGTACCTTTGCTGGCCCAGGGCCGCAGGGGGCTGGTGTGGTCGATGACGTGGTAGAAGGTGAGGGGGATGATGAGGAAGGGGCTGTCGCTGGACGTGTCCACCTGGAAGGGGACGTTCTGCTGATCCAGACGCACCGTCTCGCCCTCCTTGGTCAGCGACGTCTGGAGCAGCTTCCCGGTCACCTGGGGGGGGGTTATAAGTTTATGTATAAATGTGGCGAGGGGTTTGATGCTTGGTTTCGATCAGGGGGCGTTGAGACTGGTTCTGGAAGCACAAGCGCAAGAATCCAACCATGGGGAAAAGCGTGGAACAACCGTTTACGCGGTTATGGGTCTGATTGGTCTTTGGTCTTAATCAGGTGGCACCAGTGGGTTCTGAACAGGAACAGCGTTTGCGGTGAGCCATGTTTAGGGCTGAGCAGAGATGGTTCTGGAAGGTATATGCTTCATTGTCTCACACACCTTGCACCCAGCTACACACACATGTAAAAACATAGTGGGGCAAAAAAGTATTTAGTCAGCCACCAATTGTGCAAGTTCTCCCACTTAAAAAGACGAGAGAGGCCTTTAATTTTCATCATAGGTAAACCTCAGCTATGAGAGACAAAATGAAAAAAAAAAATCCAGAAAATTAAGAATTTATTTGCAAATTATGGTGGAAAATAAGTATTTGGTCACCTACAAACCAGCAAGATTTCTGGCTGTCACAGACCTGTAACTTCTTCTTTAAGAGGCTCCTCTGTCCTCCACTCATTTCCTGTATTAATGGCACCTGTTTGAACTCCTTATCAGTATAAAAGACACCTGTCTACAACCTCAAACAGTCACACTCCAAACTCCACTATGGCCAAGTCAAAGGACACCAGAAACACAATTGTAGACCTGCACCAGGCTGGGAAGTCTGAATCTGCAATAGGTAAGCAGCTTGGTGTGAAGAAATCAACTGTGGGAGCAATTATTAGGAAATGGAATACATACAAGACCACTGATAATCTCCCTCGATCTGGGGCTCCACGCAAGATCTCACCCTGTGGGGTCAAAATGATCACAAGAACGGTGAACAAAAATCCCAGAACCACACGGGGGGAACTAGTGAATGACCTCCAGAGAGCTGGGACCAAAGTAACAAAGTCTACCATCACTAACACACTACGCCGCCAGGGACTCAAATCCTGCAGTGCCAGACGTGTCCCCCTGCTAAAGCCAGTGCATGTCCGGGCCCGTTTGAAGTTTGCTAGAGAGCATTTGGATGATCCAGAACAGGATTGGGAGAATGTCATATGGTCAGATGAAACCAAAATATAACTTTTTGGTAAAAACTCAACTCGTCGTGTTTGGAGGAGAAAGAATGCTGAGTTGCATCCAAAGAACACCATACCTACAGTGAAGCATGGGGTGGAAACATCATGCTTTGGGGCTGTTTTTCTGCCAAGGGACCAGGACGTCTGATCCGTGTGACGGAAAGAATGAATGGGGCCATGTATCGTGAGATTTTGAGTGAAAACCTCCTTCCATCAGCAAGGGCACTGAAGATGAAACGTGGCTGGGTCTTTCAGCATGACAATGACCCCAAACACACCGCCCGGGCAACGAAGGAGCGGCTTCGTAAGAAGCATTTCAAGGTCCTGGAGTGGCCTAGCCAGTCTCCAGATCTCAACCCCAAAGAAAATCTTTGGAGGGAGTTGAAAGTCTGTGTTGCCCAGCGAAGGCCCAAAAACATCGCTGCTCTAGAGGAGATCTGCATGGAGGAATGGGCCAACATACCAGCAGCAGTGTGTGAAAACCTTGTAAAGACTTAAAGAAAACGTTTGACCTCTGTCATTGCCAACAAAGGGCATGTAACAAAGTATTGAGATGACCTTTTGTTATTGACCAAATACTTATTTTCCACCATAATTTGCAAATAAATTCTTTAAAAATCAGACAATTTGATTTTCTAGATTTTTTTTTTTTCATTTTGTCTCCCATAGCTGAGGTATACATATGATGAAAATTACAGGCCTCTCTCATCTTTTTAAGTGGGAGAACTTGCACAATTGGAGGCTGACTAAATACTTTTTTGCCCATCTGTACATTCACCTGTATGCACAGTCACATGCAAATACAATTACATACATGCATACACACACACGTATACAAACACATATGATGAACCAAAACAAGCACACGCACACACAAGCACATGCGCGCACGCACACACACACACAAGCAAAAAAGGTGCGCGCACACACAAACATGCAAGAAAAATGCACATACACACAAACATGCTAGAAAAGTGCACACAATCAAACATGCAAGCAAAGGACACACACACACATAAACACACACGCGCACACACGTGGTGCAGACCCATCAGAGAGGCGTTCTGCCTACCTGGCAGCCCAGCAGCAAGCTCTTGCGCATGTTGGCCACTCTGATCATGAGGCAGGGCCGGCCCTGGTAGTTGGACACCAGTGCGTACTGACTGAACTTCACCGTCTCCCCCCTCTTCTTCGGCCTGGCCACCTACAGGCGGAGCAGGGAGGTGCATGTATCGATTGAGATAGCAGACAAAACAACAAAGGGCGTTGTCTGGCTGACTATGTTCAGCGTAAACGATAGTGAGAGGGTTTGGGTTGCTTTGAGATTGAATGATTTGCCTCCTTGAGAAGCATCAATAGCGTATGATTTTGATGGATTATTATATATCAAAATATACATTTATTTATAAATGATACAATTAAAGTGGAAGTGTGTAACCTTTCAACTAGCTTGAAGCTTTAAATTAAGCTGGATATATCTGTACTCAATGCTGATGGGATAGTGAATTAAAAAATGTTCTTCCTGTATTTTCTGATATATTCTACCAATACAAAAGATATTTGAGATACGGGCTGGCCAGCCCGTATCTCTCCCTACGCCCAAAGAACCCTGCCGCTCACGCCCCCTGGCCTGCCGAGCGCGCTAGCTCGCGTCAGGCGTTCGGGGCACTCTAGTCCGAGTGGACCAGAGACCTGCTCTGATAGCGCCCCGCCTAGTCAGCGCGACGGGCTCCATCTTACACATTTGCGACTTTAATCGATATAGTTGCATTTATGCATCGAACAAACTGCCGGGTTTCGGACCTTGGCGAGGAAGGTGCCGGTGATGAAGATCTCCATCACCATGGTGATGACCAGCTGGACAATGAGGAGGATGATGGCGTGGGGACACTCCTCCGTGATGCAGCGGAAGCCGTAGCCGATGGTGGTCTGGGACTCCAGGGAGAAGAGGAAGGCCCCTGTCAGGGTCCTCATCTCCATCACGCAGGGCGTGTGGTTGGACGGCAGGGGGTCGAACTCTGGAACACGCACAAACAGAAAAACGCCATTGATTATATTAGGATGAGGAACCACAGTGCCAAGTGGTCCCCGCTCTGAGTGCCAGCGGCACGGTGCCGGGGGTTTGCCGGGGGCGGGGGACACGGGAGCCTTTGTCAGGCCGTAACGGTTTGGAAGCGTTATGGACCATTTCTCAGAGCCGAGGAGGATGTGAGGAGAGGGAAACAATGGCTGTCTGGAGAAGTGTCTGTTGACATGAGGACGGGGTCGGACCCGGGCCGCGCACTCCGTTCCCTGTTGCGTGGAGGACGGACCTCGATCGCGGGGACGCTAGACGCGGGGGGCGCGTTCAAACGCGAGGGGGAGACGTGGTGTGGGGATTTCGTGTGACACAAGGGTGACCTGACTAAGAGTTTAAGGGTGAAGAGTGTAAAGGTTGTTAGGGCGGGGTAATTGAATTACTGTGGGATAGGATTTTGCCGTGGAATGGCCGGACTCTTTATTCTCTTGTCACATTTTGTACTACAATGCATCGTTATGATATTCCGTGAATCTCTCTCGTCGGCCTGTCCCTGAGGTCGATCGTAACACGTTTGACATGAAGTCACGGCTGAATTTTGGCTCAAAACATTGCATGTCATTTGTCCCTTGTGTGTGGACTGTCTCTGGGCTACACTTCGTTGGTCTCTCTCTGTGTATGTGTCTCTCTCTGTCTCTCTCTCTGTCTCTCTTTCTATCTCGCTCTTTCTCTCTCTCTCTCTGTCTCTCTCTCATTCTCCGTTCTCTCTATGTCTCTGTCTCTCTGTCTCTGTCTCTCCCTCTCTGCCTCTGTCTCTCCCTCTCTGTCTCTCTCTGTCTCTCTGTCTCTGCGTGTCTCTCCCCCCCCTCTCTCTCTGTGTCTCTGTCTCTCTGTCTCTGTCTCTCCCTCTCTGCCTCTGTCTCTCCCTCTCTGTCTCTCTCTGTCTCTCTGTCTCTGTGCGTGTCTCTCCCCCCCCCTCTCTCTCTGTGTCTGTGTCTCTCACCCAGCAGGTCGCCGTGCACCAGGGCCACCAGGTACCAGAGCAGGCCGAACAGGAACCAGGTGCCGGCGAAGGTGGCGGAGAACAGGAAGAGCTTGTAGCGCCACTGCATGTCCAGGAAGGTGGTCCAGAGGTCGCGCAGGTACAGGGCGCCGCGCCCGCTCACGTGCTCAATCAGGACGTTGCTGCGGCCGTCCTTGGAGAGCACGCGCCGCCGCCTGCGGAGGGCCCCCGCACTGTTGGCCCCCGTGCCGTTGGCCTCGGCCCCCGGCCCCGGGGGGCCCAGGAGGGGCTTGGTGACGTCAGTCTGCGTCGTGGAGTGGCAGAGCTTCTGGGGGGAGGAGTCCTCGGAGGAGGGGGGGGGCGTGACCGAGGTCATGGCCGGGCCTGGGATGGGAGCGGAGGGGGGGGGGGGGGGGGGGGGGGGAGTGATGGGACGATGGACGGATTAAATTGAGGGTCGGTTCATGCAAGAGGGAGTCGTAATGGGGTCGAGGGAATGTGGGCAGAGCGCCAAAGGAAGAAGCATCGAATGAAATAAAAGCAGGGAAAGGACAGCGGGGAACATTCGGGAGCACAAGAAGAAAAGGTAAGCAGGGATTACAAACTTGACCAACCAAGGCACATTTTCTCAGCCGGTACCGAGGCAATGTTGTGGCTGCCCAAGGTCGTCCCATCGAAGCCCTCACCACGAGCGGTGGTCCTTTTTCAAAGTGAAAGCCCTCTTTCAGCCCCCTTTCCGCTTGAATCTGCCCTTGCACATTCCCGACAGCACATCACAAGTCCAATGCACATGACAGCTGCTGAATTGAGATGAGGACACACTACACTTCAAACCACACCAGAAAGAGTCTTTCATTAGGATGAATCTCAATGGGGAAATGCCTATTGGCTCACGTCTGTCCGTTTCAAAATCATCCATCCAAAATATTACCATGTACAACATTGCAGATAAGGAATAATATAAGGAAAAATACCCGAAAATAAATCAAAGGAATTATCAGCTCTTCAAATGACCAGAGATAACATCCACACTAAATACCCGGACCCTGATTAAAAAAATATGTTGACACTAGAATATCGTACATTAACTGAATCATCTCATCCACAGTCAAAAACCTATAGAAATACCCCTAGTAAACATCTATTACGCAACCTTCCATCGCCTAATATAATGTTACAGTAGCAAACCAGTGGTGTGACTGAAGGCCCTTGAGCAAGACATCTTGTGTGTACCTGCTCCCCAGTGACCTGTATTTGTATTCAAGGGGGGTCTCCGTGGATGATTGCGTCTGCTGGAATGACTGAATGGTGGCTGTGCTGTAATGGAATGGGCCAAGAGGCTGAATGTGTTTGATCAAGAGCTGCGCCCCCCCCCCCCCATCGCCATGGATACCATTTGTCATTGTGGGGCAGTGGCAAGTTTTGTTTGTTTGTTTGTTTGTGTTGTCGTTAGCTGTAAAGCTCCATAGAGTAAAAACAGAAGCCCCTGAGAGCTGTTTGGAAGGCGATCCTATTTGCCTCAATGTGTCTGTCTCTCATTCTCGCTCTCTGTCTCTCGCTTGTTCTCTCCCCAGTATCTGCGTGCTCACTTACTTACCCCCACCTCTCCCCCCCCCCCCCCCCCCACCTTCTTACTGGAGCTTCCACTGGTTTATATGAATAGGGATCTGTGTTGACGTGCGTGTGCTCTGAATGCTGAAGATGTGGGCGGGGCCAAGAGCGGGCAAGCATGATTGGCCCGTTTACACATCCACTGTTGAACCCTGAACTCCTCGCGGGAGTCTCCGCCTACACCTACAGTAGTCACTCACACACACACACACACACACACACACACACACACACACACACACACACACACACACACACACACGCACACACGTGCACGCAGACATGAACACACACATACACACACCACAGGCCATACAGTATGGAACTTGTCCGCTAATTGTTAGAAACATGATTCACCAAACCCAAAGCGTACATCTTCATTGTTGCGTCTGGACAGCGCATGTGTTACGGGTTCATTGATGAGGGACAATGTTTTTGGGAGGGGCTCCTACCCACTCACAAACCGTTTGAACTCGTTAACTTTTTTGACTTTGGCGACTCGTGTGAGTCAAGGTTAGTGTCTTCCTTCTCCGCCACCGGCCATCTCTCTCTCGCTCTCTCGCTCTCCTTCCCTCTGTCCCGTGTGCACAAATATCCTTTGTTTCCAGGAGATGAAAGGGACAAAAGCCACCATTGAAAAAGACGACTGAGTGAGCGAGCGAGTGAGTGAGAGAGCAGGAGCGGGAGGCAGGAGGGTGGGCTGACAGTGTGGCGATGACAGAGCCACAGAATGAGCCAGGGAGCGGGAGGGATTGAGAAAGAGGAGAATCGTCCCGGGTAGTCCAAAAAAGAAGTGTGTTGAGTGCACGCGTGTATGCACACACGTGGATTTGTGTCTGTGTGTGTGGGGGGGTTTGTGTACGTGTGTGTGTGTGTGTGTCTGTGTAGAGGCATGCGATGCTTGGCTTTGAGACGCATTTGTGTGTGTGCAAGCAAGCAAAAAAAAAAGGGGGCACGAAAAGAGGGAGAGGAAGGGAGGAAGGAACAGGGTGGGAGAAAGAAAGAGAGGGGGGGAAAAGAGAAAGGAGATCCAAGAATGTTGAAGGATTAGCGGAGGAGAAGGATGGAGGTGCCTGAAAAGGAAAGGAGGGTGGGGGGGTGATGTTGGTGAAAGAGGGACGAGAGAGCAGTGCAGGGTGGCTGGGTGGAAGTGGAAGAATCTGCACCGGTGACAAAGGCTGGGTCATTGGTATTCCTGAGGAGGGTCCATCATCTATGCACCAGCAGTGCATAGATGCACTGCCCCGTCCTCCCCTCCTCTCTCTCTCTCTCTCTGCTCCACGGAGGCCCTGCAAACACAACCCGGACCTCCCCGGCTCCTAAAAGGGGGACCCCCTAAGCTGGCTCTACACAGGGACCCCTCACACCCAGACTGTCTATGAAGTGCCATTCAACACACATGATCTCCTTCATCACTAAGAAAACAATCCTGACCGCTGTCCCCTGTTTCCATTTGGATGCAGGTGTTTTTATCTCTTCTCTGCGCCTTGGTTACAGCCAGTCGGAGGTTAAGGGAGGATCTGAAATCACTGAGGGTTTAGCCGTGGTGGCATGTGAGGAGCTTGCTCCGAATCACCTTAGGGTTTGTTCTGATGGGCCTGCTGTGTGTTTGAAAGAATATGTGGCAATAAAAACAGAAGTACTGAGAAGAGCAGGGCAGGCAGACTACTGAGAAGCTCTGGTTGGGTTTGCATTGGGTGTAAATTCAAAGATGAGCCAAAAAGGGAATCGAAACCCGTTTGACCGTGCCATGGTTGGCAGCAGTTGTGGAGAATGTTTAGCCAAAACGTCCCGAGGTTCTCACTTTTAGATGAGAGGGGCGCTGTATAAGAGGAAACGTCATGTGTGATGTGATACGTGAAACTAAAACAAGAGACTGCAAGAGAGCAGTAGAAGGCTGAGTCTAAGCAATGGTCTTCAACTCCTTGTAACTCACTTCCTTTAAATAGAGTTGCATAACTTCAACAAATTACACCAAATACAACCGTTATCTATAGTAGGATAAATAAATGAATACAAGCAGGATTTTGAAAGTATTCAAAACAAGAGTATATTGAGGATAGGAAGATATTTATATTGTGTATACATAAAATATGTATATAATATATGACTGCTTCTCTCTAGCCATGAATTAATCCACAGAAGAGGCTGGGATCTGTCCACACCACAGCTGAATCTGTATTCCACCAAAAAACACACAATAACATTCATCCATCCACAGAGGCTATGTTACGAAGACATCTGTCCCCCCCTCCCCCCGCTCTCTCAAACTCAAATCTATGAGTCTAAACACATCCTCCTGGTACAAATGTGTTAGTGTTGTGGATGTGATAGTGATGACTTTATTTTGACTTGATGTAGACTCACACTTTCACAAGAGATCCATTGACGTAATATAGTCTCAGAAAGGTCATATATGGATGAAGAAATGTGATATAGCTTCAGATTTGTATTATACATTCAGATTTATAACATAGATTATTCAGATGTATTCAAATATGTCCTGCAGATTCAGATGTGCAATTTGGATTCAGCTATGTACTGAACTGGAATCATATATGTTTGATGTGCTAGATAGGTAATATAGATTCATAAATATGTTTACTAAATAAAATGGTATATATATTCAGATATGTACTGTACTAGATATATGGTATATAGATTCAGATATGTACTGTACTAGATAGTTGGTATATAGATTCAGATATGTAATATAATTAATATTTTTACTAGTCAGGTACTGTCTGTAGTAGAGGAGGAGTACAGAAGCCAACTTTAGTGGTCAGTGATAGGTAAATATCTATAAAATACACTATAAAGAGTAAACCAATCGACTATTCCTGACATGGTTTGGCCATTCTGAAGCATTTAGGAACCTTATGTATATGAATTGTAAATAGATCATTCATAGTTTATGATCTGTGTGAAAGTTCCCATCTTATCTTTGGCTTCTACAACACATTTTAATCATTCTCCTTTTTAAACTTTGTCTTGGTTACCCACTTGACCATAAATTGGACTCATTGTGCTGTTTGATTTACTTATACTCATCTATTTTTATTCCTCACACACTCTTCTGCACTAGAGGATGTTTCCCTGCTGACCTCTTGCTGTTTCCAACACGATAAGATGTCTGTCTCCATTAGAGTACAGTTTAGTCTTCCATCCAGAAAAGGTGGGAGCCATTCTGAATCAAACTCTGTGCCCACCTCTACAGTTTCCACTTCCTCACCCTGTGATTCATGGCTGTCGTCGGGCCCATGGAGCCCATACTGTTTGCCACTATGTGCTGTAATTTAAGAGTGCCTTCTTCCTTCGCGGTCCAATAGTCTTTAACGGGGGGCTAATGGTCAGCTATTCTCCTCCACTGTAAATCAGGTCTGATGTGTTATTGAGGGCGTTTGTCTAGCGAGGTGGCGGACAAAGAGAGTTTCTTAATGAACAGGAAGAGCAGTAAGGATTCCATCACCATGGAGATAACGAGGATGCTTAACGACGACTACTGTTCCTCTTTTAAATGCTACTACTACTACTGCGACTTTTATCACTTCTACTACTGCTGCTACTAGGACTGTTAGTATAACTACTTCCGATAGGCCTTCCACTACTAATTGTAAACATATAATCATAATTTTTATGATAAATATAAAATGTGAAATATTAAAATATATATATGAATGTATTAATAGTATATTCAGAAATAATATAATTTCAATGGAAATAATTCAAATTGAACTTTTTTGTAACTGCTACCCAACACTCACTTCTAGGATCAAATTAAATGTGTTTGCTTAGATACATTTTCTGCCATTGTACAAGTCAAGGAACGACCCTTCAAGGTAATGAAGGGTCGTTACTTGGCTGAGCCAGCCCATTGAAATATTATTTCCGAAAACATGTGTTTTAGGCCTATACCTGTCATAAAATTGCCTGTGAACCAGCTGGAGTTCTTAATAGTATTTACAGTCTACTAGACCTATGTGGATGGCCTTATCATGAACTCTCTATTTTGTATGAATTTATTCAGCCTGAATTTGACTTTTAAGATTTTGAATAATTACATGCTTCATTAAACTTGCTCCACAATGACTAAGATGACATCACAGCCTTGAATAATTAAGCACAAACATCGCCTTTATAGCTATAGGGCAGCTGAAGTGACCTATCAGGACTGTACATGTGCACCTGCACCTCGGCCCTAATATTCTGTCAACAAACGGTGCAATGACAAGTCCCCGACTGCATGTATGTGCAACTTACCGGAACAGGCTGCGTCGTGTCCGATTCGGTTTCCCAACCGTTAAATGATATTACCGTCCCGTGAACATGAATAACATTCGTTCAAACAAATAATAATAAAAATAAAAAAAGTTTACCGGGTAAAAAAAAGTTTTGATTATTTTTGTACTTAAGGCCTATGCCCCCCAGGCAACTCTTAACGTTTTGTTTACATCAGCCTCTCATTAGAATATGAATGGCACTAAAACCATGTTTTTTTTCCTTTTCCCTATTCTAAAATGACCCTCACATCATCCGGTGCCGCGTGGTAGCCTGTCGGTACCGGGTCCGCGGAGATGTCACTCGAGACGTTAAGGCCTGCTCTTCATCATGTCATCGACCAACGCGCTCGCATCTCGAGTTGTGAGAGTCGCTGGGGTTCCGAGAGGGGGGATTTAAGAAACGTCTTTCCCCGTGTCCACTCTCTCTCTCTCTTTCTCCTCTCTCCTTCGTGGCCCCCCCGTCTTTTCATCAAAAAAAACTAAAAAAGCATTCACTCTGTCTGTTGAACGACATTTTTAATTCATTAATTCAGCTCTCCTCCCAGCTGCTCCCCTCCCACCCTCGTGTAGTGCATCTCTCTCTCACACACACACACTCTCTCTCTCTCTCTTTCTTGCACAGACGCACACAATCTCTCTCTCTCTCTCTCTCTCTCTCTCTCGCACTCCCTCGACTGTACACGTCCATAAATGGACGCCTTGTTGTGAAGACTTCTCCACTGTGTTATCCCTTTGTCAACTTTCTCATGTAAATTCGGCGATGGTTAAGATACAAGCCTGGAAGTTATTTCACTGCAACAGAGGTATTTACAAACCGGCCAACAGACGCAGCTATTGTGCACTTGCCCCCTCCTTACAATTCTGCGTCGGCCGAGAGTTGGCCGCGGGTCTCCGATTGAACGGTGTCGTCGGCTCCTTTTCTCTGAGGCTCCGCCATGGCCGCCCGCATGTGTGCGTACATGTGCTACGAACCGCTATACACACATACCTACAGTGTAGTCTGACCTCACATGGTCGCGGTGAACCATAGCTTTAGACAACATAAGCATTATTAAGTCCGGGGGAGTTGCTAGGGGGTTTCAGAATGCTGTTAACATCCTTACTCCATAACTTGTGTTATTGCCTGTTTTTTTCTTCTTTTTTTTTTACGAAAGGAAACGAGATGAAAAAAGAAACACGTATGGCCTCTGCGTTCAAAGGCTGCCACCCGTGGTTTGTTTTGGCGGGAGTTAAATTTACCGCATGCGTAGAAAGGAGCAGCTCCGCCGTGATCGCGATGAATCTCTGCGAGAGGACAAGTGGCACAATAAACCCGGGCTGGCGCGAAAGGATGCTGGCCCAAGTTCACACGCGCATCAATCTCGTGACCCCTCCCACCCGCCAGCGCGTGTTGTTTCTCTTTAGAGGAATCCACCAGCGGCTCTGCTTAGTTCGGGGTCCCTGGCCCAACACTGAGAAAGAGGGACCCCTAGGGAGGGTTGGTTTATGAGTGTTTATTATCATCGGCTTGGCCGTCGAGATGGGTCCACGTGCGCTCGGCATCACTGCTGTTTAGAACTTCTTTATTCGCTATTATCTATGAGCTCTGATAGATGTTAATGTTTTGCTTGCATTTTGTTTGACATTGTTGGTTCTTCTAGCTCAATAATATTCAATATTCTTATGTTAATACTTCCTTAATAAAGGAGTCTAAATGGAGAGTGGGCTAAGTTGGACTCCCTCGTGGGGCAGTATTTGCCTAAATAACTATTCAAACGACCCTCAATGATAAGATCAGCCTAACCCGTAAAATACTATAATGTAGCCTATAAATAATTGACTCTTACTCTAATACAACTAAGCCTATGAATCATTACTCAGAACATTTCTACAATTAAATGTAAAATAATGATTAAAATATTTGTTTCCCACAGCAAGTGTGTGTGTGTGCGTGTGTGAGAGAGAGATATTTCCTAATGCCCGTCCCTTTTTCCTATTTTCTTGATGCAGTACCATTTGTTACCAGCAGAGGTCCTGCGAGGTCTTTCTCAGTGCGAAACGACCATTTAATTGGGTTTCAAAAACCAGTAGGCCTAAACATAATGTTTAACACCACAGAGTTATTTGAGAGTTCAGACTTTCAGATGATAGCGAAAAGATTCCTTCATTGTAGACAATGGCCGAAAGATGTTCATTGTCTAACTGTTTCAGTTCACATAGCGTAGGTTTATTGCACAGAAGGATATCTAGTGAAATTATTTTGAAATATTTATTCGGAATTTGTGTCTAATAATCAAGTTATTCGTTTGTCTACACTACCTGAAAATAAAAATGAATACACGTAGGTTACATATACCTCAGGCCCTCCTGTTTGTGTCCTAGCCATCATAAAACTGTGGACAGTGTGTGGATGGTGGCTGGTGAGCAGGCTCAGTCTGACTGATTAGACTCTGGGGCTGTGTGACGCTTGAACCTGTAGTGATCAACAATCAAGGCACACAGGTTAAACCAGCCGTCACGACACACACTCGGTATAGAGTGGATAGATGTGAGGAGGTGACATGCTGCTTACGGGATTAATAGTGAAACTCTAAGAGTCACGCTTAGTTTTTGGTTGGCCATGGTGACCTTGATAAGATTCCAGTTTGTTGGTTTTATTTGTGAATAACCAAAGGGTCAATTGCATCCTGTTTACTATTAACCGGTGACAAGACGGTAGTCACCTGACATGACTTGTGACGATCGTCACATGTTTCAAAAATCATTGTCTGACCCACTGTGTAACTACCCTCAATCTTTAGTTCGGAGGGACACTTGAATACTGAATTGTTTGTGAATGTGTATGTCAATACAAACAAAGGCAACCTAAATATAAACTCTTGAAGAATACCCAGACACGGTTTCCAACTAACATCTATCAGATCTGTAGTTAATCTAATTCTGGTGCACGAGGTTTGGCCTGCGTCCCTCCCTTGAAGGCAAATCAAATGTGCTCCTAATCCGTCACAGCACATGCTGGGCATCCACTCACGCGGCGACTGGAAATCAAGGAGGCAGCCCTTTAATAATTACACACACTTGTTTAGTGTGTGTGTTGTGTGTGTGTGTGTGTGTGTGTGTGTGTGTGTGTGTGTGTGTGTGTGTGTGTGTGTGTGTGTGTGTGTGTGTGTGTGTGTGTCTGTGTGTGTGCGCGCGCGTGTGCGTGTGTGTGTGGTTTGTGGATTAAAATAAAGAATTAAAATGTGTGTGACAGTAGCAATGGGGACCAAGTGTGTCCCGTTCCAGTCAGCATGTTGACTTGCCGACTAGGCTACTGGCGGTCACGGCCTCTGTTGTTGTTGCCACAAACACCTGTATGCCTGAATATTGTTTTATATCGTCCACATGCTGTTAAATTGTATACGATTGTTATTTTTCAGTTCTTTAGCATAGACATAATTATACTTTTCTTGCTATTGACGTTGGAGGATACGCTACAAAGGTTTTACCCCTGTATGCAATGACAATTGGTTTCTAGGGGCTAGGGGTTGCTGGGGCGACCACCGAGAGTGTCAGAAGTAACAGGCGGGCCATGGGGGATTCTGTCAGCACTCTGTTAGGAACGCTGTTGCAGCCAGCAGGGAGACAAACAACAACAAGGCACATATTTTGTCATTTGAGAGAAAAATGGTTTTAAAAATATCAGGATAAAATAGAGCCGAATAGCGTCCAAAAATACCTTATTTGATAAACAAGCCCACAGAAGTAGTGGTTGTGGTTAAGTATCAGAGTCAGAGTCTGTTTAAGTGAAGCATGTCATCCCAGCATCACGCTGATAAAGTATGGGACCGCGGGACATCAAATTCCATAGCTTTACGTTTGCGTGATCCACATCAGAGATCCCAAAGGGTCGGCGAAGGAGCTCGTTCTACCACGCCCCCGAGCGTGAACTCAGCGGTGCGTGAGGAACGGAGTGATTTCACCTGGACTGCTCTGGTTTGATTATGGATTTGAAGCTACATTAAGTAAGGCAGAAGGTGAATCTACACACATTTCTCTCCCCCCCATGTTTTAAGACGAGGCCGCAAACATAAGCCTCACATTCACCCATGTATCCGTTTAATATTTAGTGGGACAACAAGGCCTGCTATTTAGTGAGGAAGCGTCTTGTTCAATGACGGGGGATATGGTTAATAAATAACATTGGTGGGAACGCTACGATAAACTCGAGGTTAACTCACAATCAGGACCTTAGCCATAGCTGGCAAAGGGCATGACCACAATATGTATTGGAAACATGTGAAGACATGTGGGCATCAAGGCCCCTGGGTTAGATGCTGAGAGGAAGAGGGGGGGAGTGGAGGAGAGAGAGAGAGAGAGACAGAGAGAGAGAGAGAGAGAGAGAGAGAGAGAGAGAGAGAGAGAGAGAGAGAGAGAGAGAGAGAGAGAGAGAGGGCGAGTTAACCCGATTGGGTATTTGTCTTGTGTGTGTACCATGCGACTCACAGTGACCGTAGGCGTTGTTATGTTTAACATCCCATGGAGAACTTGTGAACTATACCTACGTGCTTGGTGGGATCAGCAAGGAGCAAAAGCTCCGTCCTGCATTTTGCACCCCAGACCGTTGTCATATAAGTGCACACACAGCTTGTGTGACGATGCGATTATTTGTCAGGAGGATTTGCATTTGTTGCATTGCTCAGGCTGGACTATTGTATTCATTTTTGTTTCAGAGCTGGACATGTCATAGGTCACTTTTGCAGTACTATAGAGAGGACACCGTAAACTAAGCAGGTTTTCTGTTTTTTCACAACGGGGTTGGGGGGTTCAGAGGGCAAAGGTGTAAGAGTCATATATTAAACAGCCAAGTAACTCATCATCATACATTGGGGCATTTACTAACTAACTACACCCAGCTGTAGAAAAGGTCAGCGGTAGCGAACTGCTCCGAGTTAGAGCATGCTTAATCCAGTTTAGACTGGTTACTTTGTGTCCGCCATCCGAGATGTATATTAAATATGTTCATGTATATTATAGTAAAAATAGGCGTCATTATAGAATCTAAAGAGTAAGCCCAAAATATTAATTTAAAAAAGTCCATGTACATCATTACGTTCTGAATGACATTATGTTCCGATTTTTTAAGCTTCTTTATATCTTCAAAATATAAGCTGGTTGACGTGCTCATAATACTTTTTCGCAACGTTAACCAGTGAAGTCTTTTTTGTTCTGACCACGGCTCACTTTCAGTCCTTCGATTCGTTTTTGCCAGCGAGGTCAAAACTGTTGACAGCAGAAAAGAACACTAAAAACAGTTCTGAGCAGCTAAAGCCAGTTGTTCTGCATTGGTCAACACGGGTCAGGGAGGGAGAACACCTGACCTGGTATCCATCATACTCACTCAGACATTCTGACATAACATACAGAGTAAAGGGTGGGTGCGTGGACTTATCGGGGTACGAAAGTACGAAAACAAAAACAATGTTACAGATGACCATTATTGCGCAGCGCAAACAAACACCGCTGTCAGGTCAGCCTCCTTATTGGCCAATGGCGGGGGTGTGTCATCAGGGGAGAGAGATCCAGAGTGAGAGAGTGAGAGCGAGGGTGTTTACCATTTGACACAAACAGACTTGAAGGTCTGGGTATGTTGAAATTCACACCGAGTGAGCAATACATGTGAGTTAAACATGTGCGCTGAACTTGTGAGCTAAACATTCTTGCTCAGCTTCCCAAGGAAAGATGCATGACGGGACACACTCAGACTGGAACGTAGGCCTACATACACTTCATGTATCACACACACTGAGACGAGAACGTAGGCCTACATACACTTCATGTATCACACACACTGAGACGAGAACGTAGGCCTACATACACTTCATGTATCACACACACTGAGACGAGAACGTAGGCATATATACAATACATGTATCGCACACTGAGACAGGAGGGTAAGACCTATGTAAACTAAATGTATCACACACTGACACTGGAATGTAGGCCTATATTAACTACATTTACCACTCAGATGATAACGTATATGGAGAAGATAACTTTGTATTCACAACATGTTACGTAGGCCTATGTGTACAAAGTTAGAAACACACTGAGACTGACACATTTTGCACAATACATGTATACATGTTACACACACACACTTGTACATTAGTCATGTTTTAAACAGCCAGGGAACATACATTAGGGCATTTACAGTAAAAAATAATGTTCATAGTACAGAAACACACACAACGTTTACACCGACCCACACACAATGTATAAACCACACACACACACACACACACACACACATACAAGTCATAAACTACGAGAGAGAGAGAGAGAGAGAGAGAGAGAGAGAGAGAGAGAGAGAGAGAGAGAGAGAGAGAGAGAGAGAGAGAGAATCAAGGAAGTCAAACACGTGGAGATGACGCACACCTCCGACCACGCGGTCCAACAACCTCGGTCAACTGTCAATAACCCTTGTTGTGGCAAATGGCCCGAGTAGTACGCACCTGCTATTGATACAAAGTGTTTCAATAAATTACGACCGTTACGTGCATTTAAAGGTAATACCTGAAACTGGTTAGTTTCATGATATTTTTTTGTGAATGTTTTTGTTTTGAGTTCAACTAGCTGATGTTGATCGGTTTTTACTATTGTAATCGTCATATTTAAAAAATAAATACAAACCTTGTTTTATGTGACTGTGCCTGTGCATGACGTTACCGATTAGAAGACCCTTCAAGGCATGTGACCATGTCCAATTAAATTTCTAAGTTTTCTTTCCACTTTTCCACAATACTTTGACATACAGAACAAACTCTAACATCTCCACAGTGGTTTTTATATTCTTAATCAAATGATTCGTAACATAGAGAGGAAGGTGGGCGTTGATTGAACGATAGGGTGACGTCATTGCTTGCTGAAGGTGTGTCAAAAACGGGGTAAAGCCGACCAATGAGGACGGCCGCATGTGGGGTAGGAGTGTTTGTGGGCGGGAGAGCTGGCGACATCCAAACCAATATAGCTGGCAGCACCACGTTGCTGCCACAGAACATCCCCTGGTGCTTAAAGCCTGTTAAATTATTATTGGCAGGACTTGAAAATAAGAAAAGGACGCTTTCTTTTGGGATATTTTCTTCAACGTTCTTTTCCCGCTTGAAAGTTGTTTTTGAAAAAGCTTTACTTTATATAAAGAAGATAACTTCGTATACCGTTATTTAACATGTTTCCAGATTCAAACACGGGGTGAGTACAGTATGCCTGACCTAAATGATTTAATTCATTATAATGTCCTCGGATGACATGTGTTCATTGAGAGACCATAAAATGGCCCGCTCCAGATTGCATCATTCACCACCTGCTCTAGTGCGGACCGGTCTGCCGGGGAATCGACCACTGTCTCACAGTCGAGCCGGTCACGTGATCGGATAATGGAAGATGCGGTGTTAATTGTCGTTGAATATCTGTTCTCCTTCGCGCTGCTGGCTGAAGTCTGCCATTTGAAAAGTCTAAAATGCAATGTATATGCTGCAATTAATTTAGGCTGATATTTTTATATTTCTTACATTTGTCAAATAAAGGCCTTCATATATCATATGTAGTCGGACTTAAACAGAAGATCGGCATTGTGTGTGATATTTAAGAGATGAAGTCATTCATTAAATGAATGAAATGAATTCTTCCTCAGGTTTACATATGAGGACTGCAAGGCCACCGCGGACTGGCTTTTGGCCCAGACGGAAGTCCGCCCGCTGGTAGGCATCGTGTGCGGCTCGGGCCTGGGTGGGCTGGCCGACATGCTCAAGGACCAGGTGGCCTTCAACTACAAGGACATCCCCAACTTCCCTCAGAGCACCGGTGAGAACGAAACAAAACTCCCCAAACAATCGAAACAGACCGACAACCATCTTGTTGTAGTTTCATACCTTGTTGATTGTTTGTGTTTGCGGGTGGATCTCGAGGGGTGCGGGTGGATCTCGAGGGGTGCGGGTGGATCTTGAGGGGTGTGTGTGTGTGTGAGGCTAAGTTCCCCCTCTCTGTGTTACAGTGCACGGCCATGCCGGCAGGCTGGTGTTCGGGACCCTGAAGGGCAGAGACTGCGTGTGTATGCAGGGCCGCTTCCACCTGTATGAGGGCTACCCCATCCAGAAGGTACGGTAGCCCACATAGGACAAACCGCCAAAACGCATCCGCGACACAGAGCACTTATGTGTGTCTTCTTGTAGGGTAGACCCTATTTGTTTCAGCATGGGAGCAATGCATCGAGTTAAAAGTGTGTGTGTGTGTGTGTGTGTGTGTGTGTGTGTGTGTGTGTGCGTGTGTGTGTGTGTGTGCGTGTGTTCAGATCACGCTGCCCATGCGCATCTTCAAGCTGCTGGGCGTGGAGACGGTGATGCTGACCAACGCGGCCGGGGGTCTCAACCAGGACTTCAAGGTGGGCGACATCATGATCATCAAGGACCACCTCAACATCCCCGGCTTCGCAGGCAACCATCCCCTGGTGGGACCCAACGACGAGAGGTAGGACACACACACACACACACACACACTCAGAGACACACACACACACACACACACACTCAGAGACACACATACACACACACACACACTCAGAGACACACACTCAGAGACACACATACTCAGAGACACAGAGAGTGTCTTCAGCTCGTTGAGTGCGACTTTAACTGAATCATCCAATCCTGGAGCTCCTTTTTTAGAAAGGAATTGAAAGGAGGTGGTCTGTGACTGACGGTCATTATGGAGAGATTGGAGGCGGTTGGACTCATGCGCCGCATATTAGAGAATGAGAGTCAGATGTGGTGAACAGAGTGCACTTACTGCGGTGTTTCGACGGCTCTACCTCACGTTGAGCAGATGGAGCCTGTTAGGATTCTCTACTTGGGTCAATACAGAATGCCTGGGCACAGACACACAGACATACGCACACACTGGACCACGGCTAAACAGAGTTTGTTATTAACTCATTTGTTTTAAAAGTTAACTTAGAAAACGGCATGAATAACAAGTCTGAAACAATGTTAGTTAAATTATTAGCAGGGTTAAGGTAAGGCCATTTTCGAAGGGTTTATTTCCTCAGAAACATTTTCGTTTAAATGTTGATTTGTCAATATATGAATGAATAAAGTAAATGTGAATATCTTTGGCGGTCTCTGAGGGCCTAGAGGGTCCTCTCGGCTCCCCTCTACAAGGTGGTCTCAGGAGCGTCGGCGGGTGTAGCTGGCCAGCGATGTGTAGTTCAGCTGTGAGCCGACAACGCTCCCGAACATTCCCGAACGTTCCCCGTAAACCGGGCTCCCTGAGTCCCCTCCTCACCTCTCTCCTCCCCCCTCTCTGCCCCTCTCCCTGGGCAGGTTCGGCGTGCGCTTCCCCTGCATGTCGGACGCCTACGACCGGGAGCTCCAGCAGCTGGCCATGGATGTGGGCCACGAGCTGGGCTTCGCCGACTTCCTCCGCGAGGGGGTCTACTGCATGCTGGGCGGACCCTCGTTCGAGACCATTGCCGAGTGCCGCATGCTGAGCAAACTGGGGGCCGATGCCGTCGGTGCGTTTCGTTCAAATGAATAATCTTTATCCATTTATTTTAGGCTTTGTGCAAATGCATGAAGTAGCTCACTAAACACACTGCGCTCTGTTAGACGTGTGATAAAGGCGCCATATTATACCACCGGGTGTGTGGGATTAGCCGTTACAAGCCGTTTCGAAATTCGGCCTCTTCTGACATCACAAGTGGGCATGACCACCTAGTCGTAGGACGGATAAATGAGCAACGTTTGCTCCAGTCCACTGGGTAGGCTGGCACACTGATCCATCCAGCACACATCTAGGTGGACACGCCCACTTGTGATGTCAGAAGTGCCGATTTTTCAAAACGGCTCAGAACGGCTTAACATACTCAGTCCTGTTGGTATAATGTCACTTTTAAAATATTAGCCAATCTCTTGAACCTCTGGGAAGAATGAGCCAGAACGTGTTCTCGCTCAAATTTCTCACACGTTCATTGAGCCAGAGCGTCATTGAGCCAGAACGTGTTCTGGCTCATTCTTCCCAGTACGCGGTTCAAGAGGTTAAAACCGTGTCCACGGTGGCGGTTTTCAAACGCGCACCTGCGACACTTTACAACGGGGCGATGGCACCACCGTGCGACGCGAGGGCCCGTTTCACTGACCGCCCCCTCCGCCCCTCCCCATCCAGGCATGAGCACGGCACACGAGGTGACGGTGGCGCGGCACTGTGGCATGCGCGTCTTCGCCCTGTCCCTCATCACCAACCTGGCGGTGATGGACTACGACAGCGAGGAGAAGGCCAATCACGAAGAGGTATTGGAGTGGGGCAAGCAGAGGGCGGAGCAACTGGAGAGGCTGTTCTCCGCCATCGTGACACGCATCGAGCACAACAACAACTTTGTTTGAGCGACGCGCGCACCAATGTGGTTTTATCTTACTGTTTGTGGCAGTCCTTGTTGTGCATGGTTTTATCCGGTGGGGTTTCTGAAGGGGGGGGTTTTAACGTGGTGGATGCTAGGTTTTGGGGGGGGGCCGAGGGGGAGCTACGTCGTCGCGGTTTCGGGCCCGAAGAGAGAAAGGAACAACTTTGTGAAAACCCTGGTCGCGTACTGTTGCGTCTGCGAATGGAGGTCGATGTGGTGTTGACTATCTGAATGATGATCGATGTGAGAAAATGATGCTTTACCAAAAGTATACTGAAACAAGTCTGTGAAACCAAACAGCTTTTTCAAATTGGGTTAAAGAAAATCAAAAAAAAAGATCTTTTTATTTTATTTATTGACTTTTTTTAAAGAGAGCCTTTGAGGCTTGGTTTTGAGTGTGAGTGATCAAGGGTGTTATTGTGTGAAAGATAGCAATGGTTGAACTTAAGTTTGTACATTCCTGCACTAGTATGTATTCTTTAAACCAAATCTTCTCTTATTTATGGTTAGAATTATGCTCAATATGTTTAACTTAATATCGTCAGGGCTATTGTAAATGTTTAATTTAACAACCATTTCTTTGAAAGTGGAAACTATTGTCTTTATTATAAATGTTATTAAAGTTTCTATTTATTACATAAATATATACATGTTTTTTTGAACAGCTGAAGAAGTTGAGGTAGAACTTTCGAAAAAACTGCAACTTTGAAGCATTAAAGTAATGGCAAATGGTGAATTCATCTTCAATTCTAATGCATTCTTCCTGTATGAATATTCATTAGAAATATATGAATAAGTTATAAATTATTAAGATGAGATGTTTTGTAAGATTGATAAAGCATAAGTTAATGATCTAAAAACTATAATGTGTTAATGTTTCATGATTATTAGTTCAGGTTGTTAGAAAGCAATAGTTAAGTCAATAGTTAATAGTTAAGTAATAGTAGTGCAAGCTCATCTAAAGTAAGGACTATATGCCCTACTTAGCATTTATAAACGACAAAGTATATAAAGAACTCAAGTCAAATATTTTGTTGATCAATCCTGCAATAGTTTATGAATGTCGTTAACTAATGAGGTCTTGAGGACCAGGGAGTTGGAAGTGGGCCGAAACCAATGGCTTCAAATTAATTACGTTATTAAATTCTTTAATTTTTATTGGTATTATTTAACAAGAATTATTTGAGTTAGTTTGTAATGGAAGCATAACGTAGTCATGAGATTAAGGAAAGCACATGATGAATAGGAACCTCCAGTGTTAATGTCAGCTGATGGCCTAACTGGTGTCTGCGGCACATGATGAAATAGTCATCTCTGGAGACCTGGGTTAATCTGATGCTGAGGGGGTTCTCCCTGGAAAACTAACCTAATAATGTCTTTAGAGAACGTAATTAAGCCCCTCCACGAAAAGTCGCTTTGGAAACCTAATTACATTTTTGAAAGTATGTTGTGTGAATTATAAAGTTAATTTTACACTGACCGGATCGTAGCCTAGCAGCACAGGTGAGAGTGCTTATGAAAATCGTTTTGGTAGATGTTACGTCACGTGAATTCTAATGCCAACTGTAACCGCCCACCCGGTTGTAGCTAGCATCTTCGTTGTCGAAGCGCGGATAGCTGAAGGTAATTATGGAAATGCAAAGAGCTCATGTGAATTGTAATGGCAATTATAACTTCTGAAGGGGAGAGAGCTGTGATTGATCAGCAGACCCGGGTTCAAGTCCCACTATGAACGATGTCATGTGAATTGTCCTAATTACGTTTATTTACATTTTCATTCAGAAAAACCCAAAGTGCTGTACATGGCTTAATCTGGCACTAACTAAAGACTAACAGACACAAACTCAAGGTCTACAGATCATTTTTGTTTGTCTTAAAGTTGTCCAGGGTCAGCGTGGTTCCCTCAGAGTGCGCAGTTTGGAAAATGTTTTCAAGGTGGACAGATTGATGTCTTGTGTTTTGACGGAGGGCCGAAGGCCAGGGTGGAGTACCACTGGAAGCCAATGTGGAGGTCTGGGGTGGGGTCGTGGAAATACAACACTTGTTCAAATTTGTACTTTGATGAAGGTATGCCTTGTAGGAGGAGTAATGTAAATTCGTACAACTATTAAGGCATTTTAATCATTCAATCAAACGTTCAATGGGAGAGGGTGAACGGGACATTTTAGTTTGATTTGGGATGGATGGCCATGAATGAATATATAGAATGAATCATGTATTTTTTTATTTCAATCCCCTCTTCCATTCTCCTCCCCCATCCACACTCGAAGCTTCCACACTCATTACCGATTCTGGTCAGATTCAAACCTTTCATCAGAGGAAACGCCCCCCTCCTCCATGCACCAAGACGCCACTGATGGTGACCACGCGATAAAACACCTTATCCAAGACAAATAACTGCAAACACAAGTACCGGACTCATTTAAACATGCCATTGTTTAATTTTGTTTTTTCTTTTACTGAAATACAAATGTACGTGATAAGTTCGGTATAAATTTGTCAACTGCGCTGTAATAGATGATTTGAACAACATTCGAGGGGCGACCGTGTCAAACAAAGCATTTGGGACCCTCACTCGACCCACTGCACTATTGAAGCACTTGGATGTTTGGCAACAAAAAAAGACACATAATCCTTTATATAATCTTAAAATAGAAAGTGGCACTCCCAGCTCCCAAAATGTGCACGAGTTTGAAGGAGAGACAGCAGATTAGCATGCTGAGCAGAATAGAGAGAGTTAGAGAGCAGACTGAGCCACCATATCACACGGCACAGAGCATGCATAACTCATGACACATCATCTCACAACCATACCCAACACATTGGCATGAGTGTACAACTGTTCCCTTTTTTTAATGAATCGCATTAGTGAGTAAAACAATGTTCCATGAAGTGTGTTCCTCCTCTGGCTCCATTGTTTAAGAGTGAAAGTCAGATTTCAGTTTCCATTCAGTTAGGTAGAGATAGGTATAATGATAATAGTGGGTCTGTTTCAGGAATACACCCAGCAAAACAGAAGAAAAACCCTCAATCGCTCTGATCATATTATTGACGTAAAACATTACACATAAAGTCCCAAAGAGCAGGCATCGCATCATAAAAAAACACAAGCAACGCGCTGCGCTCAGTTGTAAACAGTAGAATCAGGGGGAAGCAAGCCCAGTAGATATCCATCCCCAAACGATCATCATCACCATTTACATTTGGCGTTGGCATTAGCAGGTCAGCACACAAGCGATTAACCCCTTCAGAATGTCTCCCATGTCCTGGGTTGGAGACCCAGCCGGTAGGATGCACCAACGTAACCGTTCAGGACACACCCCCTTTTTGAGTTGGCAGGTCATGTGACGCGATAAGGCATTCCGTGGCACACATCCATGGCAAATTCGCGTAAAATGAAATGGATGCGGGGGGGGGGGGGGGGGGGGGGGGTTGAGCAAAAGAAGAAAGGCACTTCTGAAACACTCAAAATCAAGGGGTCCCGGGTTCGGGGGGATGGCCGCGGGGCGGAACGATGTCAGCGTAGCGATAGCCTTGCTGGCGTTGTCTAGGCGAACATGGTCAGAGAAATCCACTGTGAAAAAAGGAAACGAGAAAGACAAGAGGAAGTTAATACATAATATGTGAGGGACTGGTAATGCAATGAAATCATGTCTGCTGCAACGCTATTTCACTAGTTTGTTATGAACGCTGCACTTAAAGGTGAACTGTTAAGAAAAGTTGCTCATATGAAAGAGAAAACAAAACTATTAATGAGGAAGGAGTAGGTGGAAGTGAAGCCAATAGGTTATTATAACGGCCGTCCTACCTGCATGAAGTTCAGGCATATGGCTTTTTCTCTCTTGATGTCCATTGTGTTGAAGGTCTCTGTGAGGCGGAAATGAACAGGAAGTAGGTCACCACACGATGCACACAAACATGCATATTCTATCTCATGGTGCAGTCCTGAAGTCAGGGTTAGCAGGTGGGCCCTTTTCCCCCGGCGGCCATCTTCTGCGTTCAGTTCCCCCCCCCAGCAAACGTTGAGAAGCTAGATGGAGCCAAGATGGCTGCTGGTTGACTAAGGCCCATTGGAGGACTTCATAGAACACCGTTTCACCTCAATTTAACTCGCATCTCTTAAAGACATTTCATTTTGGAGATTGAGATATTGGTACAGATGTTAGTACCTCAAAATCATTAATTAATTAATTAATTAATGACTTTATTACGTGTCAATATGCCAAGCACATAAGGTAGTACTGGGCGCATCTATTAAAGAATCTGAAAGGACAGACGATTATATCTTTCAGAAGACTTCGAGGTGATTTGAGGTTGGACTCGACTCGATCTCCATGTTCCACCTGACTACATAACAATGACAGAGTGGGCTCTTGTTCCCGTGGAAATGGTAGAACGCAACACACAGGCTGACCTTGGCCAGCCAGAGAGCTCACAGGGAAATCTGAGCATAGGCTGGGTAGAAGATAAGCTGTTCTGGCTCATCTTACCCTTACACGCTAACCCCCTCACTTAGTCAATTACTGAGTTCAATACATTTGGCATTTAGGTAATAGTCATAGATTTCGGGGGAATATTTCCCTTTCTATACTTAGTACGCATGTATTTCCCCCCCGCCCCCCTCAATAAAAATATGAAGCAGAGGACTTTTAATTGGACACAAAAGAAACCAAAGGACTGGTAACTAGTAAAACAGTGTGTGCCTATGAAATTCCAGTTTATTTTTATTTCTATCTGTGACTTTGAAAGTCAAATTCAGTTAGTTAGTTAGAGAGTCAATTGGGGGGGGGGGGGGACTCACTGAACATGGTCTCCAACCGGACCAGGCACGTGACGAAGTTGTCAAAGTCGACGGTGAGGTCTTCCTCCGTGTAGCGCAGGATGATCAGCTGGAACAGGTGATTGGTCAGTTTGATTCCTGGAGGGGGCAGGCACAAACAAAGTACAATCACGTCATTGGCTGTTACTCCTCCCTCATAGCTGATGTAGCAAAACATGCACATCAACCAGAGGAAAAAGGCGGATATGATATTTGATGCTTTCACACCGAGTAGATAGAAGTGTACCCCAGTGTGGTCTTCTTAAAGGTGACATATTATACCACCAGGTGTGAGTGTGCTTAGCCGTTCCAAAAATCGGCCTCTTCCGACATCACTAGTGGGCGTGTCCACCTAGATGTGCGCTGGATAGATCAGTCTCCCAGCCTACCCAGTGGACTGTAGCAAACGTTGTTCATCTATCTGTCATACATCTAGGTGGACACTTCTACTTGTGATGTCAGAAGAGGCAGATTTTCAAAACGGCTTGAAATGGCTAATCACACAAGTTCAGTGTACCCGGGGGGGGGGGGGGGGGGGGGGGGGGGGGGGGGGGGGGGGGGGGGGGGGAGACGTTATACCTGCAGAGTCCAGCGCCCGTCGCATCTCGTAGGAGTTCATGGTGCCCGACTTGTCCATGTCAAACTGGCGGAATATGGTCTGTAGTGATGAGACAGGACAGGGAAGAGGCTCGGCGTTAGTAGTTTAAAGAGCAGGGAAGTCTAATTCATTAGTCTCATGAATCTGACTTTAGTTGCATGTCTAAAGTCTGCTTGCAGATGAGCTCAAATCTGGGTGAAGGGGTGCTTCACCAAGATTTGAGCTTCATCTGTGTTTCGACCAATCGTTTCTACCAAGCCTTATATCTAAGAAACTCGGCCAGCAATAGTGAACAGTAAAAAAGTGACTCTCGGGTTTCAAATCAACTGGAGATTGGCCACTGTAGACATACTAAGATCCCCTTCTGAACGTTTCATCCAGATCTCTGGAGCGAAACAGCCAACAAGACATAATAAAACATAAGTCTGCCTTTGTAGTCCTACTGCTGTGTCCCCAAAGGATCTACTAGTAAACTAGTAGGACTGCTGGATTCGAGACACACACACAGACACACACACACACACACACAAACACACACACACACACACACACACACACACACACACACACACACACACACACACACACACACACACACACACACACACAGACTGAACAAACACCTGAACAAACACACCACCCGAGTACAGTAGCCAGGTCTACGACACAGGTGTTTGTGTTTGCTTGTGTGCATGCATGTGTGTGTGCGTGTGCATGTGTCCATGTGATTGTGTCTGTGTGTTTTTGTTTGTCGTGCGTGCGTGTGTGTGTGCATGCGTGTGCATGTGTCCTTGTGTGTGCGTCATCTCACCAGGTATCTCTTGATCTTCTCCCACAGCACGTGGAACTCGGTCAGCCCCAGCTTGCCGCTGCCGTCCGTCTGTTTGCGCGGTTACTAAGGAATAACTGTCACCCAGACGGCTGTGTTTGTTGTAGGTCTCACCCTGTGTCTGGTCACTCTGGGCGCCGGTCTACTTTGAGTGACTGACCGAGCGATCAAGCTTCTCAGAGACAACAGGTCACGCTATCCTTTTTAGCATGAGGAGTATTTTTCTCTCCATTGTTATTATGCTAATCCATTTAAGGAGGGCAGAAGGCTAACGGTTGCTGAGTGATTCCAAACTAACTTTAAAATGTGTACGTGAAGGATACGTCCATGAGGTTTATCATGCTGCGACAGGCTTCCTGGCTGAAGCCGTCCGTCTTCAGGTCTTTGTCTGTTAACATGGAGAGAGAGAGAGAGAGAGAGAGAGAGATACAGACAGACAGACAGACAGACAGACAGACAGACAGACAGCGACAGAGAGAGAGAGAGAGATACAGACAGACAGACAGACAGACAGACAGACAGACAGCGACAGAGAGAGAGAGAGAGAGAGAGAGAGGGAGAGAGAGAGAGAGATACAGACAGACAGACAGACAGACAGACAGACAGACAGCGACAGAGAGAGAGAGTGTGTTTTTTTTTTAATTGGCCATACATTCGATTCTGTAGACTTGTTAAAGATGCAGTGTGAAGAATTTGTGGTATCTAGCGGAACAGACTTTGCAGAAGCTGAATATACGATTTAGAAGTATGATGTTGGAAAGGGAGGGTTGAGTGGGGATATATTTTATAATATATTCAGTTGGTTGCAATCTGCAACCACAATAGTTGCTACTTACTACTACATTTCACAAACTGGACTTTTAATTATTCAAAATAGATTGAAAGTAGTATATTTGAATCTTAATAAAACAATAAAAGATTTTCCATTTCCTCACGTTTGCTGATGATCCTGTTCAGAATTGTTTGCAGTTCTTTAACACTGATTTCCATGTCCTGGTGGCATAGAAGAGCAAAAGTCAGGACTGCAATTCCCACAATGCACTCTATCCATGTTGTATTGATAGATTGATAGACATGATTCAAACTCACCGGCCCTGCCAGCTGTCTAAAGAGATTCTTGAAGGCTTGATCGATCTGACTCTCGTGCAGCTGGGTCTGCAGTGTCAATTAACACACACACACACACACACACACACACACACACACACACACACACACACAGGAGTAATGAGTACATATTGTCTCTGATTGGTATAGATTGGTCATGTGACAGGGCTCTCATCTCACCTCTGGGGGAAGATCTGCTGTGACCTCATCATCAAGCTCCCTAGAGCACAGATAAAAATAAAATAAAGCGTCAATAATGAAGCAAACATTTTATATATTGGATTATTATGATTACACGCAGTTTATTTATTAATATCATCACTCGGAGAGAAGCGTGTTGTAAACAATCGCCGCCTGCAACGTCAACTCAGTTTCCGAAAAAGTGGCAACATTAGCATCACTGGCCTTGACTTCACGTTCGATTTTGAAAAAACAACGTAAACTGAAGATTTTGACTTTAAGTAGAGTTGCAATTCTCTTTTATATCATAACAGAGCCAAAGTGTTAAAGATAAAATTAAAAAAAAAAAAAAGACATCTTCGATGTCATCGTTTTTCTGTGCTACTCACTCTGAGTCGGTGGGCGTCTCCGAGAACACCCGCAGGACAAAGTCCCCCTCCTTCTGGGGCTCGAAGGTGGAGGGCACGATGATGTACTCCCCCGGGGGCAGGCTGAAGCGCGAGCTCACCTCCCTCAGGTTGATGAAGAGCTCGGAGCGCGCGCTGGAGCTGTGTGTCAGGAAGTAGTCCCTCTTCAGGTGGACCGCCGACTTGCCGGCAAACTGACCGCCGCCAGAGGGAGGGAGGGAGGGGCTGTTACTGGGTTTGATTTATTTGGGTTGTATTCGGTTGATCTGCTTAAACGCAAACATTGAGTTAACATTGTGACCAGGTCACAACGTCTCTAGGTTTAGCCGTCGAGCCAAAGGCACAGTTTGCTCACAAGCCACAGTTCGCAAACAATGCCTGGTTAGCAGACTGAGTCCGAAGCCAGAGCAAATGTTTGAGACACTGAGTGTTGATTCGGTTCCTTTTAGCCCCAGGTGGCTGAGGCCCGGCTGGTGTTGGGACTGCAGCGAACTTGAAAGGAGGTGTTAGCTACAGGGGTGTTAGCTACAGCGGTGTTAGCTACAGGGGTGATAGCTACAGCGGTGTTAGCTACAGGGCTGTTAGCTAGAGGGCTGTTAGCTAAAGGGGTGTTAGCTACAGCAGTGTTAGCTACAGAGGTGTTAGGTACAGCGGTGTTAGCTACAGAGCTGTTAGCTACAGTGGTGTTAGCTACAGAGGTGTTAGCTACAGGGGTGCTAGCTACAGGGGTGATGGCTACAGCGGTGTTAGCTACAGCGGTGATAGCGACAGGGGTGTTAGCTACAGCGTTGTTGGCAACATCAGTGTTAGCTACAGCGGTGTTAGCTACAGTGGTTTTAGGTGCAGGGGTGTTAGCTACAGCGTTTGTAGCTACAGGGGTGCTAGCTACTGCAGTGTTAGCTACAGGGGTGTAAGCTACAGCGCTGATAGCAACAGGGGTGTTAGCTACAGCGTTGTTGGCAACATCAGCGTTAGCTACAGCGGTGTTAGCTACAGTGGTTTTAGGTGCAGGGGTGTTAGCTACAGCGTTTGTAGCTTCAGGGGTGCTAGGTACAGGGGTGTTAGCTACTGCAGTGTTAGCTACAGGGGTGTAAACTACAGCGGTGATAGCAACAGGGGTGTTAACTACAGCGTTGTTGGCAAGATCGGTGTTAGCTACAGCGGTGTTAGCTACAGCGGTTTTGGCTACAGGGGTGTTAGCTACAGCGGTTTTAGCTACAGGGGTGTTAGCTACAGCGGTGTTAGCTTTGGGAAGAAATGTTAGCTTGTATTTGATATTTTGGGGTGGGGTAGTGGGGAAGACTTACCTCTTTAGGCACCTGGGAGGAGGCAACAGAAGGACATAAAAAAGGAGTTAGAGGAAATGGGTAAATCCTTACAGTGTAATATTTCAGTGTTATGAATTCAAAGGTTTTCAGATTTCCATATACAAATACACATAACAGTCATCCCTATTCAATGACTTTTTCTGGCAGTGCTTTTCTTCTGCATTAGAAGCATTTCTAATGATAACACGATTGTGACCTAATGACTATGGATGACTCTGGGTAACGCGTGGCTATATGTACTGGACCTGGTGTGCGGGGCGCTGACCTCATAGATGGCGAACCCGATGGTCTCCATGTCCTTCCCCTCCCGCCGCTTCTTCCTCCGGTCCTTCTGCATCAGCGCCACCAGGAAGCTGCACCCTGATTGGCCAGCGGTGTCCGGGTGCTCCAGAGCTACCTTGAACTGTGGGTTGATCCAGTAGGTCGCTGCAGGAAAGGGTACGTTATTTAAATATCTAAAAAAATCGTAATTGTTAGTGACATCCATGCCCATATATGGCAGTGGAACAGTGTTGCCAGCAGGGGGCTCATTAACTCCCATACAAGGTGAGGGTCAGTGGCCATGCTCCCCCACCCTGTTTGGGCCTTCCATACACACTAAGTGTGTCTTGAGCGTTCTTATACCACCTACCGGGACTTCCTCTCCGTACCTGGGAAGTTGCGGCAGCCCCCGGCGGTGCTGCCACGACGCCACTCGCCCTGGTAGAGCGAGGTGCTCCACTTCTTCAGCTGGCAGTTCTGCAGCGCGTCAGGGGTCAGGTTGCAGATCTCCAGCCGGCTGAACTCCCGCAGGAAGTCGCTGAACGACATCCTGTGAGGTGGGGAGAAGGGTGGGGGGTTAGAAAGAGAGAGACATAAGGAAGGTAGGTTAGAGAGAGAGAGAGAGATGCAAATATGGCGAGGCCGAGAGGGAGAGAAAATAATTTGCTTACACACGCGCACACTCGCACTCACACACGCTCCCACACTCGCACGCACACACACACACACTTGGAAGAAGTTGGGAGTTATTCAAATGTTTTAGCATTTCATGTGAAATGTAAGCATTGTAGTTGCAAGTTGCTACTAAAAAACCTGTGATGATGAGCTTAGAATACACCATCATAAGGCCAGGTGTGTGTGTGTGTGTGTGTGTGTGTGTGTGTGTCTGTGTGTGTGTGTGTGTGTGTGTTTCTTTAGGCTAAAGCATGTTAAGCAAATAAAAAAAGATGTGCACACATGGACCAAGTCCCCACAGGCTGATGCATATCAGTTTGACCCCAAACTACTTTAAAACCCAGTACAAACAGACTGAGATGAGAAAGGGCCTACGGGCTCTCTCTGGCGCCCCCTACCAGAACTCTCCGTCCTCACTGCGGTTCTGCAGTTTGCTGCGGACGTTGCGGTCCACATTGTCCCACTCCCTGGAGCTGAGAGAGGGGGAGAGAGAGAGAGCGATGGAGAGAGAGAGAGATGGAGAGAGAGAGAATGAGAGTGAGAGAGAGAGAGATTACACATTAGATAATATTGAGAGAGAGAGACAAATGCGTTCAAAAGCATTGTTGAATGAACAATGTTTTACATATTTGTTAGCGATAGAGAGAGAGAGTGATAGAGAAAGAGACGGAGAGAAATAGAGAAATATAAATGACATATTATATAATACTGTTGACGTGAGTTGAAGGGAGCACGGTGCATGGTCAAAGTAAACTGCGTGTCCTTAGAAGAGATAGCAGATACCAGTTTGATCTGGCCGGGTCAATTGGAACAACAGACATCACCACACAAAATACTTATTTACTTTGAATGTATTTATTTACTTATCCATCACACAAAAATATATATTATCTAATAGGAGTGATGGAACGCTGAGTCTAAAAAGGGTGCAACGCCCTCATGTTACCAGAGGGGGCGGGTCTGGTGGAAGTGTTTGATCACTCTACAAAGTGTGTTCAGAGGCAGGCTACTGCAGACTGACGCCACCCTTGCCACATCTCTTTGTATCATTGTCCCCCCCCCCCCCCCCCCCCCCCCCCCCCTCCAAACAGGAGGGCGGGGGGGGGGTCCTCCTCCTCCGCCCACCTGCTCCTACGTCACCTGGTGGGAACGGGGCCTTACTTGTCGCTCCAGGAGCCGGTCCACTCCACCTCTCCCCAGGGGTTCCTGATGCGGACTAGCTTCGTGGGGGTCCCTCGGTACACCACCTGCAGAGAGGTGAGACAGCACCGTCAGCCTGGCTGTGTGCCAAACAGACCTGCAGGTCTCTGGATCCATGGTTCGTCTTGTTAGCTAATGTACAGTTGGACTTGGGAACTGGACTCAGGTCTTCTTGTAGCCCTGGTGGTTTGGTGAAGGGATGTATTGATGATGATTATGATGGTGCCATTTGCAACAAACTGATTTCTCCTACGGGGGAGTAATAACATTTTATCTATCTATCTATTATGATCCAGTGCAACTTATACACAGTGGGGGAGAAAGGTTCTACAGCGTACAGCTTATTACAGCCTATTTCTTTTCTCTTCTTATGGCAGTCACAGAATTCCTCGATCTTCAAGAGAACTCCTGGTGGACACTGCCCTCTAGTGGCCGTGCAGCGTCAGTGCGGCCGTGGCCCGCGACTCACCTCGTCCACGCCGGTCAGAGAGTAGGCGTGTCCCTTCACCAGCTTTTTAAAGGTGACCGCCTCCATGTCCTTGTTACTGGATATCTGTACACAACACCAAGCACAAAAATGTGATTCATACATTCTGAGTGAAGCTCAGAGAGTGTTATGTAGATGTACGGCATTAGGGGCTTTACTGATGCGTATACCAGCTACTATATCTGCTCCATTGTGAACAACATCAGTATGGGTAGATGATGGGGAAAATGGCCAACATTCGATCTTTGTTTTGTCCTATTTTCCGATGCAGCGGCTATGTTCATAGAATCGACTTTCAAAACGGTTCACACGCAAAAGGGAATGAATTCGTTTTTTCGCGAAATCAATATAAATCATACGTGGTCGGACGTTTTACGTAACACTTGCGGTGTCCATCAAAGTGTGAGCGTGTGTGTGTGTGTGTTTTGGCGGGGCGGGGCGGGGGGTCTTCCACTGACGTCGATGGAGCAGCCCAGCAGGGAGCCCCTCTCGATGGCGCGGCCCACGATGCTGAAGAGGTCCCGGGGGGCCTTAGGCAGGTCGTACATCTCCGTCACGCCCCCCGTGAAGTCCTCGAAGCCCTCCGACGTGCTGCCCCCCGACAGGGCCTCGTAGCAGCCGTTCAGCCTGGGGGGGGGGAGGGTTGAGAAAGTTAGGATGTGTGTGTGTGTGTATGAGTGTGTTTGTGTGCGCATGTGAAATTCCTCACTCCTCATGAGCCCTCTTATAGGACATCCGAGAACGCCCCCCTCCCCCCAACCACCACCGCAATGAGATATAAAACAAGATGGGGGGGATCGGGGAAGGGTCCGGGGGTCTTACTTGGCGTAGGCCTTCTCGATCAGGGCGCTCCAGAACTCGGTGCCCTCGGCCGAGTGGACGAACAGCAGCTTGCCCTCCTTCACCGGGAGGCGGTCGTCTATCACCACCTCCACCCACTCTCCAAACTGCCAGAACTACACCACCGGGGGGGGGGAGAGAAGGAAGAGAGGGAGAGATGGAGAGAGAGAGAGAGGGGGAGAGAGAAGGAAGAGAGGGAGAGAGAGGGAGGGGGAGGGAGAGAGAGAAGGAGAGAGAGGGAGAGGAAAGGGGAGAGAGAGAGAGGGAGAGGGAGACATTAGACACCAGATACACTAACAGTCACAAAATGCTTCATGTACTTAACACTGAACATGACGGACATGAGAGTCTAGTCTGCTGCTGCCTGCCGTGTGATACAGTCGAGTTTAGTCCTTTACTGCTGGGCCCTACGGCCCCTAGCACGGGGGGCCCACTAGCTCCTCCTCCTTTGGTTCTGATTGGGTAAGCTGCGTGCCTTTCATTCATTCATCTTTTCTTTTCCTTTTGCAATTCGGTTGATGTCATCTCATTTGTCTCTCGGCTGTGTCGTTGGTCTGAGCCAATCCAGAGAGGGGTAGAAACATCCCCCGCTCGCACCCACGCACATCGATGAGGGAGCTCTTGGGTGTCAGCCGAGAGGGTTTGGGGGGGGGGGGGAGACTGTGCTGCTGACACAGACCTTCACATAAGAGCAAGCGTGTACAATGTATTCTGGTTTTGAGATTCAAACCAAAGATCAGAGCAAGAAGGTTAATGGAGAAAATGTGTAAACGTTTGCAACGCATCGCATGAATAAAGTTGAGACTAATAAGCTGCTTTTGCCTTTTTGGAGGCTTTTGTGTATGATGCACTGGAACCTATAGCAAGCCCTCATGTGTACCTGCGTGATGGCCAGCAGGGGGCAAAAATCACTATAAACTGCCGTTATATTATGGCAATTATGTATTTTTGATTGCTGTACTTCGTTATGCACCAAGTGGGTCGTAGTCTAGATCAAACACAATCAGCACTTTATTGTTATTATGACATGTTTATACACTTTTGAAGTAGTCAATATTCTCGTAAAGAAATCATATCGTTTCCCGAGAAGAGATTTGGAGTCTAAAATGAATGTTCCCAAACAAATAATCACATAAAAACGACACAGACACACACACACACACACACACACACACACACACACACACACACACACCCAGCGCCTTGGAATTACCGACCAATGAGGACTTTAATCAGTCAGTTCTTGGAGGAAAACACATTCCACTTCACACATTACACTTCAATACCAGAGCGGGAAACAGAGGAAGAAATGGAGCTCCTTGGATCAAAGACCTGACTGCATCACCAGCAGCCCTGGTTGGAAGTCGGCAACGAGCCACAAGGAAAACAAAATAACTACATTATTACACAGCCTTATTGCAGCATAATGGCTTTCTCTCTCTCTCTGATTCGTCGTATATCTTCTCTCTGTCAAAAATAATCAGAGGTACCACTTGTTTAAAAGGAGAGGAGAGAAGTGCTGATTTCTGAGACTGGGGACCGTTCAATCTTTCACAGCCCTGTGCGTGTTTGTGTGTCTGTGCGTGTGCACGTTGTGCCATTGCTTTGTGCGTAAAAGCCTGTGCTGCATGATGAGAGCCGGGTTTACAATGTGATATATGTACAGTAGGGAGAGACAGAGAGGAAGAGGGAGAGAGAGGAAGAGAGGGAGAGAGAGAGAGGGAGGGAGGGAGAGAGGCGTGGAAGGATGGATGAATTTTGCATGCCCTGAAGAGCTACACGGCCTGCCTGTGGGACATGCTGATTCAGGCCACGGTTGGCTGCAGATGTGTGGGGTGCACTGGAGCGCACACACACACACACACAAAGGCACACACACACACACAGGCACACAGGCACATACAGTGAATTCGCAAGAGCTTTCTGCTTAGAACCTTAAATAAACACACACACAAAGAGACAAAATTACCCTTCTTTTCCACATGCACACATTCCTGCACCCACAGGTCCAATCACTGATGCACAATTCATTGCTGCACGCAAATCGTACAAGAACACGTGCACGCACACACACACACACACACACACACACACACACACACACACACACACACACACACACACACACACACACACCAGAGCTGCACTACAAAGGCCTCTGAGCATATCTCAACTGCTCTGGATGATACACAATTCCTTCCACCGCCGCACCCCCACAGGAAGCCTGAGTTTTGGCAAGCCCAGCCAACATGTGCACACAGGCACATGCACGTGCACGTATTCAACATCACACCCCTCCCTAACAGGGAGCAGAACAGCGAGTGTCACCATGACATTGTCTTTAGCACATGCCACTGTGAAGCTGCAGTGTTCAGCAGTGTAGTGTACCGCACACACATGCTTTTGCAGATCCAGACTTGCGACCCGACTAAAGCCCTTTCTCCAGGGGGAGGGGCGGACGTTGGCGAGAAACCACTTTTCAATTTAGAAAATGAGCTGGCTATCGAGCCGCACTTTGGCTCATTCCCCACTGACTCAGCAGAGATTGTTTGGTCTTCCTTATTCCTTATTTGTCTTCTACACCCGTTAGGGCCAGGGAGAGACCGTGAAGGGCAGGGAGAGACCGTGAGGGGCAGGGAGAGACCATGAGGGAGAGGCAGGGAGAGACCGAGAGGGGCAGGGAGAGGCAGGCAGTGGCAGGGAGAGACAGTTAGGGGCAGGGAGATACAGGCAGCGACAGGGAGAGACCGTTATGGTCGGGGAGAGGCAGGGAGAGACCATTAGGGGCAGGGAGAGACAGTTAGGGGCAGGGAGATACAGGCAGCGGCAGGCAGCCCAACAGCACCGTGAAGCCTCCAGCCCGATGAGTCACCGGAGGCGGAGCAGGGCACACAGGAGGAGAAGGCACAAGGCACTAAAACAAGTAGGGCTGGCAGAGTGTGAGGGTTTGTGTTAAGATACGTAGAAGGTGTGTAGCCTGGCTCTCAGAGTACATTAGGGTCGTTTGTGTTTGTCGAGGCATTCGCATTCATCGAATCATGAGGCGCAAGTGGTGTAGTGGTGTATTTGTTAGTAAGTGCATTGTGTGTGTTTGTGTGTTCTCCCTTTGATTCTATTGTATCTCTCTTTCTTTCTCCTTCTCTTTGGCGGTCAGTTTGGCTCACAGTGCAATTCATTAAGGCATGAGGGAGCTTGAACGCTGCTCGTGAAAAGAGCAGCGGAGGGGGGGGGGAGAGAGAGAGAGAGAGAGGTTGCAGTGATATACCTGAATCCCCAGAGGAGGACTGCTGACATGGCAGGAGACATAATGGAGATCAACATCCACACACGCATGCATGCACACGCAGGCCTACTTATGCACACACGCAGGACTACTCACGCGCACACAGTACTATTAATTGGTATTAAAGTCAGCGACAACAAAAACTATCAGCGACAACATGGTTCTCCACCTCATTGAGATGATACTCAATATTTAACATTGATGCGATCAGACAGAATGCTCATTGATCTGTAACAGTTACACTTAGTATTCCTAAGAAATACTTTCAGCATCAAGGAAATTCCCAAATTGACTTTGATTTTGAAAGTTAGTAATGCCGTTATTATTCTTAGAAAGCCTTAGAGAGCCTTAGAAAATCCTGTAACGACTGACTACCATTTTACCATGAAGACTAACTCCGGAACATTCTGTGAAGTCACTTTTTCTTGGGTGATACTTGTGCTGGCAGCATGCACTTATACTGTCTGCTAACGTCTGTGTGAACACAGCCTGCTAGACCCCTGAAGTCCCTTGAGCCTAAAAACACTACGAGCTGTAATGGCAACGCTTTAAAGGGTGAAGTCGAAACACTTTAAAAGGTGCAGTGTATAGGGTTTAGGAATACCAATTAGGTTGCAGTTTTCAACCAACTGAATAGCTAAGTGTCAGGTGATGAGGTTCCTTGATGGATATAATATTAGTTTTTTGTTATTTAGTCTGTACAACTATAGGTCATAGCTAACAAGTTAGATAAGTCATAATGATAAAAGATTAAAAACAGGTCCCCAGTAGAGATGTTTGTCCGTTCTGGGCTACTGTAGAAACATGGTGGTGCAACAAGGCAGTATTCATAGCAGAGGACCTGCTCCCTATGTCAATAGTAAGGGCTCCACCCTTAGTCAGGTTGTGTTATATAATGGGATTCCCCTGTCAAATCGTAAAGAAAGAGTTTGATTGAGTGTTTCCTGTTCTCTCTCTCTCTCTCTCTCTCTCTCTCTCTCTCTCTCTCTCTTTTTATGTGTAAGTGTGCATGTGTTGTGTAGTATCTGTGGACCGGAGATCCACAGATACTGTATATAGGGCCTGGCAGACAGCCAGACTCGGTAACCACGGCTACAGCATACATACAGTACGTTCTGTACATACACAAAGCAGGCCTCCACAGGACAGAGTTAGGGTTTTCCTGCAGGGAAGCCCTCTGGAAAGTTCTAGAAGCAAGATGTTGGTTGCCAGGAGAGCCCACACCCTAGATCTATTGTGATCCCTAGCTATTGGTTCCTGAGCACACACACACACACACACACACGCACACGCACACGCATACACACACCACTTAAAAGGAGACTACATCTATCAAATATTTTTAAGGAAATCTATGCGCTTTGCCTTGCCGTTCATCGCCCACCAGAGGTCAGTCCTCCATCTTGGCTCAGTCCTGGGGAAACCGTCACAAGCAGTCTCCCTGGGGGGAGCTGAGGAGGTGAGATTCCCTCATCAGGAGCTGACTCACTGTAGTGTGTGTGCGTGTGTGTGTGTGTGTGTGTGCGCGCGCGTGTGTGTGTGTGTGTGTGTCAGTGGTGGAACGAGCTCCCTACCGATGTCAGGATCGCAGAGTCGCTCACCAGCTTCCGCAAAAGACACCTGTTCAGAGTTCACCTCGACTCTGCATTGAAACCAATGCACAGCCACCATTGAATGTTGTACGTCCTGGCACTTGTACATTGCACTTATTCAAGGTACTTAATTGTGTAGCATCTACAGTAGCTGCTATCATTGCTTTACACGGGGAATGGGTTAGCCTAGCGATTGTAATACTTGCACTTGGTTCTATGAACATGTTTACTGTACCGACAGCGATATATTGTTTCACTTCTTATGACAAATGTACTTATTGTAACAAATGCACTTATTGTAAGTCGCTTTGGATAAAAGCGTCTGCTAAATGCCCTTAATGTAAATGTAAAATGTGTGTGTGTGTGTGTGTGTGCGCGTGTGTGTGTGTGTGTGTGCGTGTGGGTGTTTGTGTGTCTGTGTCAAATTCCTAGCATAGGCATCGTCTGTGTTTTTCTAGCAGCTTCTTTCATGAACACCAGTGTTTTTCCTGCTCCTGTCCGGTTCTGATTGACTAGGGCCAGGTTGTCCAGCTCTGAACAGAACTGTTGTTTGAGGTGGCGGCCGGGAGTTAAGAACTTGTGTTAACGGGTCACACTATAACCAGTGGGTGCGTGCTAGCGCTGCCCGCTAACAGTAGCCCTCATTGTACTGATATGGAAGGCCAGGCTGATCTTGCATGTGCATTGCCTGCATTGGATCTGGAACTGGATTTTGAAATCCAAGGAAGTGGTATTGGTCGTGGCTCAAACCGGCCCGGTCCCTTGCAATAACATAACAGAAAACCGTGTGTTTCACAACAGGAAACCGAGCCAATGGCACGAAAGCGTTCTGCTCTGTTTGAACAGGGGGATTCACCCTGCCTTCTGAGACAAACATAGGGAGTATGAGGAAGAAAGAGTTAACGTCTAGAATGCAAAAACAATGAGGTCATCCTCCAGATCTCATTAAAGATATCGTTTGAAGTCATGAAACCATCGACTCAATTTCCCAGCTGACTTTAAATATTGCATGGCTACCATCTTCAAACGACCTCTTTAAAGATCCCACGACAGGCGTCGGGAACATCATAATGAAACCGATTCTTTTCATGTTTCCTCATGTTAAAGACGAAAGGAAAAGTCTAAGAACTAACATGAGAGAATTGCAAAACTTCTATGTTTAGCACAATGAGTGGAGTAATACTTCTAATGCGTGGGAACACACCAGAGAACAGAGCAGACCCAGACAGTTCCTTCTTTCATGTCTTTGACTCTTCAGCAGCAGACCACGTCCGCCATGTTTGGGCCGCTCGCACGGCCCAAACATGGCGGACGAGAACGAGGAAACGTAATGGGAGGAGGAGGAGGATGACAAAGCTGATTAAGAGGCTGACAATGGAGGATGAGGAGGAGGAGGATGATGATCAAGATGCTGAAGACGAGGAAGAGGAGAACGATGAGGATGACGAAGGGGAGGACGAAGATGATTAAAAGGCTGACAAAGGGGGATGAGGGTGAGGATGAGGAGGATGGAGAGGTGAAGACGAAGAGGAAGAGGGGACCCCTGCTCACCTGGAAGTGGAAGATGCCGACGTAACCGCTGTCGAAGCTCTGGCCGTGAGGCACCACCCGGTGAAGAAGCTGGTCGTTCAGCGTCAGGGAGGCGATGGCCGCCAGGAGCCAGCAGTCACCTGTGGAGGGAGGGAGGGAGGGAGGGAGGGAGAGAGAGAGAGAGAGAGAGAGAGACAGAGAGAGAGATGGTGAGGGAGAGAGAGAGGGAGAGAGAGGGAGAGGGAGGGAGAGAGAGAGAGACAGAGAGAGGGTGAGGGAGAGAGAGAGAGAGGGAGAGAGAGAGAGAGAGAGACAGAGAGAGAGAGAGAGAGAGAGAGAGGGGAGAGAGAGAGAGAGAGAGAGAATTAGAGATTATTTGTCAAGTAAATATTTAACCAGCGTTATTATCGTAACGCTCTGAGGAGGATGATTCTCTAAAATCTGCACAAAGCCCTGCAAAGCCAAGAGATGAACAGGAGTCCCCTCATTCAGCTGGTCCTGAGGCTCTGTCCACAGACAGGTTCCCCCTCTGCTCTGCCCCAGGACCAGTCGGAGAACATATCAATTAGAATCAACCAAATTATAACACATCAGAAACAAACCTACCTCACCCATTGGAACACTAAAACACACACACAGAGCAAAATGCAGTGTTATCTGGCCCTAAATAGACAGTACACTGTGGCCCCCTACCTGACCACAGTGACTGATGTTAGACACAGAGTACTGTTAACAAAGTACAGACTGAGCGCTCACAGCCTGGCCATAGAAACAGGCCGACATAGGAAATCATGGCTGCCCAAAGAGGAGTGGCTGTGCCAGCAGTGTGAAGAAGCTGCTGTAGAGACCGAGCAGCACTTCCTCCTACACTGCCCCAAATTCAAAAATGTCCGCGAAATATACTTTAGCAAATTCGGCCAAAAACACCCACATTTTATAAACTCCCATGTAGACCAACTACAAATATTAATGGGAGAGAGAAAAGAGAGCGCCGTCCTCGCAGGACAGTTTATTTCAGCTTGCCACAAAATGAGAGGATGACATTCTACACCAGGCCTCACTGTTTGATTGATTACTGATTATTAGTAACCTAAAATGCGTTTTATGTAGCTTCTCATTTCATTAATTTAATGACTTTTTTTATTTTTATTTATGTACATATGTTCATCTGTATGTTATGTTATATTGTTACAGGTTGATATATGTACATATTGTTCTGACATTCTCTATTGTTATTATATGTAATATTTGTAATACTGTAATGCTTTGGCAACACTGTTTGGTTTACCAATAGTCATGCCAATAAAGCTATTTTGAATTTGAATTGAATTGAGAGAGAGAGAGAGAGAGGGAGAGAGAGAGAGAGGGAGAGAGAGAGGGAGAGAGAGAGAGACAGAGAGAGAGAGAGAGAGAGAGAGAGAGAGAATTATAGAATATTTGCAAACTAAATATTTGACCAGCCTTATTATCGTAACGTTCTGAGGACTAGGATGTTTCTCTAAAATCTCTTTCAACCACACGCTGTAACTAAAGATATGTAAGGTAAGCGCTCGAGGGATCCATTTGTTCTCAGAAAAGAAGCGATCTGAATTTAGTCGTACATCTGCATACACACCCATTTTGGTTCTGAGGAAAACACAGTACAACAAGTCAGACCGTGAATAATCTTGTCATATTTGACAGTTAATAAGGAGCCAGTGATTATATTTTCGTAAACATTAAAGACCAAATCATTAAAGGCTAATGGTTCATTAAATAATTGCATCAGCGATAACGGGGTAATGTTAATATTTAACGGTGACGTGTTCAGACAAAAGTTCATTGTTCTGACAGCTCATATCTGAGTCACACTTTAATCACTCACCTATTAAGTATTAAGGAATTTCCTAAATTGAATGGCGCCTTCATTTTGAAAGTTGCCAATGTTGTTTTTACTACCATCATGAGAAGTATCTGAATACTGTAAAAAGTGCATAAATAAGATCACCCCATTGTATGTGGGTTGTTTGCTTGCTGATTGACATTCATGGCCCCGGGAGATCTGTGTGGTTTGCATAACCGTATTAGCTGGAAAATTGTGGCTAGAGACACGGAAGCTAAAATCTATTGTGGTCGTGTCCTACGGGGCTTCCTTGTTTACGGTTGTCGGGTAGAACGGAGAAAAATACCCCAACTGCCACTGCCAAAGAACATAAATTATGCACGTCACACTCTGGGCTGAAGAGCAGAACCTCTCACTTCCATCCGGGCTACTACCATGGGCGTTGTGCGTTCCTCTTCTATACCCTGTAGATCTATGAGTGTCAACACACAACCTTGCTCACTATTCACCAACACTCATGCTAGTTTATCCTTCCTGATCACTGTGCTTTTAACAGCACCACTATAGCAGAGCCCCTGCCATAGCTCTCTCTTTTGGGGGGGATCGTTTGTGTTGTGTGTGTATGTGCCGAAGACGACCTCGCCAGGAATCCACAACTACATGAGCAATTACTCTCCGCGCCAACGGTGATGTGGCCTGCACTGCAGCAGCCTCTCTTTCCTCCGTTTGCTCAGTTGCCAGGGCAGGCAGGAGAGAGGCTTTTTCAATCCAGCCTTCTGATTGGTCGTCGCTACACAGCCTCACAGGACATTTAGCATGAAGTTGAAATTCAATCCAACGTTTTTTTTTCGAATTGCCGCCAGGGTCGTCGTTGTGACTGGGAGGTTTGTAGTGGTGGGAATGATGGCTGGGCCCGGGCTGACTCACAGGGTAGGAGTCGCAGTCAGGGCATTCCCCAGACCACCATAGAGACACAAGCTGGGAACACGTGTCTGAGCAGGGCTAGCAGTCCTCTATCGGCCAGCAGTGACCCAACTTGGAGTTGCTGTTTACGTACAAGGAGCTGAATTTCGCTGTCAGAAACTTTTCTTGTTTCTATGTTATCACATCCCACTGTGAGGGGAGTGTTTGCTGAGGTAGCCCAGGTTTTATGGAGTGGTTTGCGATGTACACACGCCCGGGTCAAAAACACAAGAAGGCAGGAGGCTCCAAGAGTTAACACAGCCCGTCGGCCACAAGGTGAAAATGGGCGTCTTTGTGACAGGAATATTTTCATTGTAAAATTTTCATTGAATTTTTTGTCTTGTAAAAGTCTTTGTGTGCCAGTAACAACACATTTCTCAGACTTTCACAAGGGTGCATGTTTTGTAAGAAAAGTATAGTCCCTCTTTCGGTCGCTTCATCTTCCACGATGACAGACTATGTATTTCTATATTTCTTATCAGGCCCTCTTTATCGCTGAGTCATGCGGTTGACCCGGCCAACCATTTGACAGGAGGTAGGGGGACATTCGTGGTGACTTACCAAGACCCCCCTGGCAGATATCTGTGCGGGTGGCTCCATCCATAATGAACTTGGGATTCCGGCAAACCTCCTGTGGACAGACACACACACAAACACACACACAAATTTAGCCTTGCAGACGACGCAAGGATTCTCCCTTGCCATTTGCTCAAAGAAGAGCTATACCAGTATTCTGAGTGAGATTTCTGTTGAACTTTGACCTGATTTAACTGTTAAATAATGCACCAAAAGAATCCTTTACTGGTTAAGACGAACACATTTTGTCTTGTTTACTTTTAAATATTTAGGGCTACTACGGCAACGCCAGAGAACTACTGTAAGTGTCTGGGATGTGCCTGCTGTGGGTGTAAGCTCTGTGGTGTGCCCTGCATGACCCATGGGCAGGCAGAGTCAGGGCCTGAGAAGACTTTGACTCTGCCTGAAGCTAATACTCCCATGCATTGATGCGCTTTCATTATGATGACAAGGGGACTCCAGTCAGTTACTGAACGATGCCTTTGTTTTATAGCTTGTGAAATACAGTATATCTTCAAAGCGGTTTAAAACTGTAAACTTTGAAACCGGTTTGAGGATATTTTCCTCTCTTCAACTGTGCTTGCTTTTTCATTGAACGTTTCATTTGTTGCTGTGTGAATGCATGCGCATAAGACCGTGTGTTCAGCAGGATTTACAAACAAGGGCAGCCCGACTACGTGTGTGAGATTCCCATCAGCAACATGCACACACACACACACACACACACACACACACACACACACACACACGCGCGCGCGACCCGCGATTGCTCAAGAACGAAATCTAATAAATGATGCAATCAACAGACAAACATCACAACCTTAACTGCTCTGGTTCTTGTCTAAACTACTTCCCCCTCAGTGCGATAAAAGTGTAGCTAGAATTTCCCCTTCTTACTACTGAGCTCTCTCTCTCTGTCTCTCTTCCTCTTACATTCTCTCTTTCTCTCTCCCTCCCTCTGTCTCTCTCCCTCTCACATTTTCTGATCCTCTCACACTCTCTTCACCTTTCCCCTCCCTCTGTCTCTCGCTCTCAAATTCTCTCCCTCTCCCTTCTGTCTCACGCTACAAGCACTCTCGTGACATTCCTTCTGGGGCATGGAGATCTCAGTGAGGCTGGTAAATATTAAAGCTCTTCTGATGGAGCCAGGGGGACAGATGCATTATGGAGCGAGCACGCTTCAGAGACAATGGGGAACAAATGGGCCCATCGCAGGTGAAGGAACACACACGCACACACACACACACACACACACACTAACACACACTAACACACACAAAGCCACATATGTATACACACACACACACACACACACACACACACACAAACACACATGTGCACTAACAAACACGTACACACACACACTCTCAAACACACACACACACACACACACACAGGACAGGTGCTAAGAGACTGCTGTCACCCTAATAACCAGGACATGCCTCCTAGTCGCTCCTTGTCTGCTCAGTGCAGCAGCACTCCAGTCACGACATGCAGGGCTAACTTCAGCAGGGCCCCGTTCGAATCGAATAATGGCAGCCACGAGCACGCACACACACACACACACGCACACATTCACCTAACACTGGTATCATGTTGTAACTGCAGAGGGGGTGCCAGCTGCATATTTATGGCTCAGCCCGGAAAGTGGTGGTTGGGGGGGTGGAGTGGGGTGGGATGGTGGGGGGGGAGAGACAGAGCAAGTCAAGGAGAATGTGACTTGCAAGTAAGAAACAAGGGCTGGAGGAAGGAAGATAGAGAAACAGACAGACACCGACAGATATGTGTTGGATCATGTTAAATCTGTTCTAAATCTTTCAGAGTCCTGATTTATGTATTGGAGGGGGAGGAATGATGTAGTAGTCGTAGTAGTCGTAGTAGTAGTCGTAGTGGCTAGGGGGTGTTCACTACCAGACTACCAGTTCAATACCCCAATGTCGCCATCCTCGAATGACCCGACTCTGAGTTCTCTCCCTTGTGCTCAGAGTATCTCAGCAGACCCTCTCCACAGAGGGGTCATGGCAGGACAGATAAAAACGACAGGCTCAGTGTTATGAGCGACACCTGTGTTTGTCCTAGGATGACACCTCTGTGAAAAGGGTCTGTTTGTCTTGTGGTTACTGCTGTGAATAAGAGCCTGGAAATTGATCATTTCCTATTTTTTTGAAAGAAATAACGTAAAAATGAAAAAAAGATAATAGTCCAAAAAAAAGCTCCACTTCCTCATCAAACTCGTCCCCCACCACATCAAACCCCGCCCCCACCACATCCAGCCCCGCCCCCTTCTCACCGTGGGCCTCATCCAGCGGACCCCAGAGGTCTTGGCCGAGCGGGGCCCCAGCTCGTTGAAGCCCAGCGAGGAGGGGGCGCAGGGGAACAGGGGGTCCTCAAACAGGCCCCGGCGCTGGGCGCAGCAGGCCTTCAGCGACTCGTAGTCCTGCCCCAGGAACTTCACCGCCTTGTGGTTCTGGCCCAGGCCGTCGTCGCGATCCCATTGGCTCCTGAGCTTGGCCGCGATGCCCGTGGCGTAGATGGGCGCCTCCATGTCAGACAGCGAAACCGACTGGCCGCTCCCCGAGCTGAAGGTCGATTGGTCGATTTATAAAAAGGTCCAATCACTGAGGAGAGCGAGGTCTTCCTAACGCGGCTGTGAGGACAGGGAGTGTTAGCCGACAGGCACCCTGACGCCACTGGGATGATGAGGAGTTAGGAGAGAGGGAGGGGCTTCCCAAGGCGAGGGCCAATCGTCAGTTAGAATGCAAATTAAAGCAGCAAAAATCGGATCAGCTATCAAAATGTAATCACAATCCGGGGATATGTGTTGTCCGTGGAATGCTGCGTTGGCCAGAAACAACCCCGACGGTGTAATGTGAGGAGGAAGTAGTTCAGAATGAGGACGCGCTGCGAGGTCTGGAGACAGCCGGGAACATCTTCTCCAACAGAGGACGGATCCCGGGTACGACGGCGAGAAGACAGCAGCTCCGATCACGCGAGCGGGGCGAGACGGGTCCCAGGGGGTCTGTGGGTTCACCAGCTCTGCTGTTGTCAGGGAACAGGAAGAGAGGCAAAATAAGTGGAATATAATAATGACACATTCAGTATTTTTACTTCACTTTGTAATTGCTGGACTTAAGTGAACCAAGTATACATCTACAGATGTATATCTGGTTTGGCCAGCACAAGTTAAGACAGCTCTCAAGTTAAGACAGCTCTATGTTAAGCTGATATACAGCATTCATAGTCCCTTTAAAGGGGACACTATAGCTCCATGTTGCTCTATACAGCCAACACCGAAGCAATGGAATGCACCCACACCCATTACACCCTGTGCACACACAACACGGGTCACCGAAGGTCAAATAATGACTTCTCCATGCCCGACTGAATTGTGTTTCCATTGCAGCTTGGCTGTGCCTGGTAGAATCAAGTAGCCCAGAGGTTGTGTGTGTGTGTGAGTGTGTGTGAGCGTGTGTGTGTGTGCGCGTGTGTGTGTGTGCGTGTGTGTGTGTGTGCATGTGTGTGTGTGTGTGTGGTTGAATTTAATTAAGTCGGTTTGTTTCTGTTTTGCATTTATGAATGTTTGTAGGTATTATGTGGTGTGTGTGTGTGTGTGTGTGTTTGTGTGGGTTGGAAAAATAGTTTACTTAGGATATGGGTCCGTACCCATGCATGCAAGCACATGCATGAACCTCCCTTGCATTGTCTTTATGTGTGTGGTCTCTGGCCTGTGGGTGTGTGTTTGTGTGTTTTCTGTGTGTGTCTCTGTGTTCACCTGCCTGTGTTTTCACCAGATAGGGTGTGGTGCTTGTGATTGTGGCTAAACAGCGATGGCGTCAGAAACTAAAGCTCCCAGGGTTGTTGTAATTAGGTAGGCCCGACTGTGTTAAAAGTCTAACCTGTCAACACTACCAAGTCCTTCAGTCCTTTCAAAAGCATTGTTCCTTCAAGTGGGCCTAATGCCAACCGGTCATTATTTGCCTCTCGAAAGACAATTCCTATAAAAAGAACAAGGTATTTTTAACTTATCGACTGAGCAGCGTTTCAACTTTCTTTCTTCTGTCATAGGCCTATAACAGAGACAAGGGGGATGGATGATATTTAAATATCTCTTTCTCGTCAATGTACCTCTCTCTCTCTCGCTCGCTCTTTTTTTTGTTTACCAGGTTGCTTCAACTATTGTGCAACTCTGCAACTGCTCTCTAAATATCATGAGTATTTTTTTTTCTCTCTCTTGAGAAGGCGGCGGGTACAGCGACTGTTTTCTTTTTATTTACTCCTCGCTGAGTGTGGCCACACCCATTAGTGGGGGGAGAAAACGCTGCTGTTGAACTCACCCTCCAACTCAAATTTGAAATGTCTTAGGGAAGTTAGACAGCATACCGACCCAATGCGTCATGTTTGTGGCCGTGATAGTGTATGACTTTGCTTAGTACATTATTTTCTCAGAATGCCAACTGCAATTTGTTAGACCTGCACACTAGATGTTTGTATGTTGTTGACTTCCACACCGACGTAAGAATAGAAGCTATATCTACGCCCTGCATCTTGCAGGCTTCTTGAAACCCCGGGGCTTTTAGTGAGAGATTACATAGCGTGGGGGGGGGGGGGGGGGGGGGGGGGATGTATAAGAGGGTTATTACTTTAAAAATAAATACAAAGACTTGGCAATGTTCAAATTATTACATCCTCACTATTTTATTATTACCTGATAGCTACCCTTCCCTCCATTGCCAGTCACTGAGGAGGAAATTACCCAAAATGGTAATAATATTCATTTGGCCATTGATTGTGGCAACACCTTTATTGTCCCGGAGTTTTAATTGTGATGTTATGGTCTTGATTGAATCAAGCTGGCGCCATAGAAAACATTGATTATTTGTGATTGAGCAAATAGACATACAAGTTGAATTACAATGATTTAATGTGGCGTCGACCAAGCCCCAGATGAGGAAGTTGATGTAGAAAGTGTGTTTCTTGCTTGCGTTATAACGTTTTTTTTAATATATTTACAACCCCCCCAAGCGTGTCTTCGTGTTTGCAGAAAAAATAGCGAAATAGTTACGTGCATTGCTCTCTCAGATCAGATTTCATTGAGATCCAAAAAACCAAACAGGACGGTAAATAAGGAGTGGAGGGTATGTTTAACAAAGTGTTGTTGCTATTCTTTTTGCTAGAACAGCGAGAAAAAAGAAACACTGGAGCGATTAGGGTTAGTTATTCCGCCGAGGTAGATCGCTTATATCAAAAAAGAAAGCCATTAGTTAAGTTATTAGGAAATAGCGCTGTTTGTTTAGTCGTATTGGTAGGTGTGGTTCGCACGAAACGATAGTGCATGTCCAGCTGCCAATACCAACTACTCAACGAGTTAACCCACAAGAACAGCTGGGCGACCTATAAAACACTTTTTAACAGCTGTCCGTTTCCGTATATTTCCGTATATTGAAAAGAAGGCTTAAAGATCTTGCAAAATGTGGTGTGATGTTGATACAGTGCACATGAAACAGTTGCACAACCAGCCATGCCGTAATCCATGATCACAACTGTTCCATATTTCTATATATACTAAAAAAGAAATAGGAGAAGAAAAAGGATTACCTTTGATGATTCTTCATAGAAGCAGAAGCTTACGTTGAATGCGTTGTTTAACTTTTTCCGCTTCCTTTACATGTTAACTTTGGTCCCACGCCTCCTCTTGTTCGTGAGCAGTCTTTTTTAGTCCGATTATTTAAACCCACTGGCCACAACCACCGACAGCCCTCCAATCTGTGCGTCTGCGCAGGAATTGAAACAGTGAGCTGGTAGACAGCAGCGCTACTCGTTTGAGCGCCTTGTTTTGTGCCACTTATGGAGATTTTGATGATAAAACATAAATACTTTGTGAAAAAGAAAAACGAGTGACAGTGTAAAATAACTGTCATTAAAACGTTCATTAAAAAACGCGCCTAGGAGGTTCAGGTTCTGTGTAAATTGTGACACCTAGTGTCAAACTCGCAAAACTACCGTGCTGTGTTTTGGACTACATTTCCCACAATTCCGTCGTTTCTCCCATAATGCTTCACAAACATTCCCGTTCTCGTCGATCGCGTGTCGTCCGCAGCCGCCGTCGTTGTTCATTCAAAGAAGTGCAACATGGCATCCGATGGCCCACCGGGCACTGAATCTCTACAGTCCGATTTAGGGTCTGCTATTGTAGCTTTGAACACATGGAGCCACCCGGAGTTGCAAGCCAAACTGGGGGAGCTGGGGGCACCAAACATGGGTGAGTAGAGCTAGGGAAACACAGACAGGCCTCGCTAGAGCTGCTGTTTAGCTAACACAATTAGCACAATGTCAACATTAGCTAGCTATGCGAAGCGGTAAGTTCCAACTTCCAGGCCCTGATACGTGAAATTAAAATCCGAGAGACTTTATTTTCAAGTTATTAATATGAATTCAAGATAAAGACATTTCCAAGCGTGCTGAAATTGGATTTATTGTGGGATTTGTCTCACCAAATAAGAGCCATGGTGGTTAACATTAGCCGAACTTGCGTCCTTCTTGCATGCTATTATTGCGGCGGAGATAATGTAGTTAGTGATACAGGACTAACATTTACCCCTAAATAACGTCACAAGATTGCCCGAAGCAAAGTTATTATGTTTTTGTTTACATTTGTTCTTGTGTTTCTGTTCTTCAGGTCCCAGAGAGGAGCTGATCGATAGGCTCAAGGGATACATGATCCAGGTAAACTTATATCGAGCAGAAGTTTTAGTGATGGCTAGTCATTTTGGCAAAATGGTATATCAGTGCAATGACGTGAATTCATTTCGAATTAGATACTAGTTCAGTCTCACACTAAGTAGCAACACTTTGCAACCGTCAGGTGACGTTATACGTTAATATATTCTTTAATACATATTATCAAAAAATACAAGAAAGCTGGTAGTATTGGGGCTTACACATGGGTTAACAATAATCTATTTTTTATTCTACAGACAGGGGTTCTCCTCAGCAAACCCAACGATGATAAATCCATGGGCCCTCAGGTAAATGAACTAAACATGGTCACACCTTGCCCCATATGTAACCCAGGACTCCGTAATACACAACTTTAGTGGGTCAGACAATGCCGTGAAGAGTAAAAAAGATTGGCCATACGCGAAGAAGTCAAATGTCGAGCAAAACATCAACACAAATCGGGCTGCATTGTGGTCTCAAATATTTGTTTATATTTGTCTATCTACACCACCCTTAGTCAAATTTTGTCTGTAAGTGCCTACTCCACCCTTTAACTCGTATGATTGATCCTTGTGTCTGTCATTGTCAATGCCACCTTAGTCTAATTCTGTTTTTGTCAAACGTAGTGCACAGTGTCTGTTCTGTCCGTCTGTCTATATCACCTCTAGTCTTATGTTCTGTCTGTCTATACCACCTATAGTGTTATGCTCTGTCTATACCACCCCCTAGTCTCATGTTGGTCTCTACCCCCCATCCCCCCCCTAGTCTCATGTTGGTCTCTACCCCCCTAGTCTCATGTTGGTCTCTCCCCCCCCTAGTCTCATGTTGGTCTCTACCCCCCTAGTCTCATGTTGGTCTCTCCCCCCCCTAGTCTCATGTTGGTCTCTCCCCCCCAGTCTCATGTTGGTCTCTACCCCCCCCTAGTCTCATGTTGGTCTCTACCCGCCCCCCCCAGTCTCATGTTGGTCTCTACCCCCCAGTCTCATGTTGGTCTCTACCCCCCCCTAGTCTCATGTTGGTCTCTCCCCCCCTAGTCTCATGTTGGTCTCTTTCCCCCCCCAGTCTCATGTTGGTCTCTCCCCCCCCCTAGTCTCATGTTGGTCTCTACCCCCCCCCCCCAGTCTCATGTTGGTCTCTCCCCCCCCCCCTAATCTCATGTTGGTCTCTACCCGCCCCCCCCAGTCTCATGTTGGTCTCTACCCCCCCCTAGTCTCATGTTGGTCTCTCCCCCCCCTAGTCTCATGTTGGTCTCTACCCCCCCCAGTCTCATGTTGGTCTCTACCCCCCCCTAGTCTCATGTTGGTCTTTCCCCCCCTAGTCTCATGTTGGTCTCTCCCCCCCCAGTCTCATGTTGGTCTCCCCCCCCTAGTCTCATGTTGGTCTCTCCCCCCCCAGTCTCATGTTGGTCTCTCCCCCCGCAGTCTCATGTTGGTCTCTACCCCCACCTAGACTCATGTTGGTCTCTACCCGCCCCTAGTCTCATGTTGGTCTCTACCCCCCCCCTAGTCTCATGTTGGTCTCTACCCGCCCCCCCCAGTCTCATGTTGGTCTCTCCCCCCCCTAGTCTCATGTTGGTCTCTACCCCCCCCTAGTCTCATGTTGGTCTCTACCCGCCCCTAGTCTCATGTTGGTCTCTCCCCCCCCCCAGTCTCATGTTGGTCTCTCCCCCCTCTAGTCTCATGTTGGTCTCTCCCCCCCAGTCTTATGCTCTCTTCGTCCGTCCGTCTGTCTGCCAGATGCAGGGGCTCCCCCCCATGCCGCCCATGCCCATGCCGCCCATGCCCCCGGGTATGGGCATGCTGCAGGCCATGAGCATGATGTCCGGGGGTCCGCCGCCGCCCGGCATGCGCATGCCCCCGGGGCTCTCCCAGGAGGAGCAGCTGAAGATGGCCCAGCAGCGGGCCGCCATGATGATCCAGCAGGAGGAGAGGGCCAAGCACCAGGTGAGGGCCCAGGGAACTGTGGAGCCGCCCGGCCACGGGCTCTGAAGGGGCCCCCCATGGTCCCACGTTCACGCAACGCAAGGCGCCCGCGTCGACGCAGTCGCCAACCTGCTTCGGTCCTGCGTCGGGTTTTAGCGAGCGGACCAATCACAGCCCTCGCTGCGCCGTCGCGTTCGACGGAAAGGGTTGCGATTGTTGGGAGGCGCGCGTCCGGCCCTCGCAAGGGGGTCCGTGAGGACGTAACGGATCCGTAACCCCCGTTGCGTTGCGTGAACGTGGGCGCCGTCGTCAGCCCTTCAGTACAGCCCAATGAAGGCGCTGTTGTTGTTCCTGAAAGGAGGCGCTGTGTGTTTGTGTGTCTCAACCTAGGGCTGGGCGATATATCGAATATATGCGATGTATCGCGAGATGTTCTCCAGGCGATGTATAAAATGCCCCTGTCGCGAACATCGAATACAAATTGGCACGTAATGTTTCTTTTTGCCGCCGCCGCCGGCATAGTCGTTGTGTTCCCTTCTCTCGCTCTTTCCTGTGGCTCTCTGCCTCACAGACTCATATGCATTAAACACACTCACTCCCCCCGCGAGATTCTAGGATTCTACGCGCGTGTGTGACGGTCGCGTGTGTGACGTCACACACGCGACCGGTGAGTGAGAACAGCGACCGGTCACTCATCTCCTACCGTTGGGTGAGAACAGCGAGAGAGAGAGAAAAGATGATGGAAACGGAGGATTTGGTTTCAAAAAAAGAATAGTACAGGATCCGTCGTCTGGCAGTGGTTTGGCTACCGAAAGGAAGATGTGGAACAAAAAACGGCTCTGAGCTCTGTTTTTGCTCGAAAATAATTAACGGTTTTAATAAATGCTGTGTTGGTAAATCTAACTTGCTGTGATTTTCCTTTTCTTATGTGCAAGTTCTAAATTCTTCCAATAGAAAGCACTAATGAGTTTAAACAATATGTTGTCTCATGTAATCTACATGCAGACTTATGTTTCAGGAATACTCGAATTATTATAACACGTAGTAACATTATGCCAGACATGGTTGATTCGAGCATTTATGATGTGCTCTAGAGGAGATTCAAAATATATCGAGATATATATCGTGTATCGAGATATAGTAAAAAAAATATCGAGATATTCATTTTGGCCCATATCGCCCAGCCCTATTTCAACCGTGCTTGTGTACCTCAATGTTGAATGTGTGTGTCTTCTCTCGGCAGGCGGACCCCCGCACCATGGAGGAGCAGGAGCTTCTGGAGCAGCAGAAGAGGGTGAGGCAGCGGGAGAGTTTGGTGTTGTGCTTTGTGGCCAATCGGCAGCCTCCCTACCTCCCCCCGGGGTCAAGAGGGGGTCAAGAGGGTTGTACCGGTGCTCAGGGCGCACACCGTGGTGGTTGTTGTTGTTACTTTCCCCTTTAATGCTGTTTTGGAGGCCTGTGTTTTCCTGCATGTCCGCCTGCTCTGTTGGGGAGTGTCATGCGATTGTCGATCGATACCCTGTCACCACGGGACATTGCTTTTTCGTAAACAGTGAGCCAACGTGGTACGGTGTTATAAATGGTGATGTAATGCTATAATAATGTAATTGATAGTGGTCTGATGTTATAGTAATAGTTTTATTAATGGTGGTGCGATTTTAATATTAATAGTTGTATTAACGTTGAGTTATAATAGTTTTATTAATGGTGGTCTTTAACGTCGTCTCTCCAGGCTGCGGTGCTGCTGGAGCATGAGAGGCAGCAGCAGATGGCCAAGGTTCACTCTGGCCCTGGGGGGCCGGACATGGGGCCCAGGCCACCCATGATGTCCTCCATGTCTCCAGGCAACCCCATGAGAGGTGTGTGTGGCGCTATGTTTAATCTTATAAGCATCGCTGTCTCACTGTTCTGTCCGCACGATGGGCGTGTTGATTGTATCGTCGCTTGGATGGACTAGCATGCATTTAATGCAATTTGAATCTATTGATTTGGCGTCTATGTTGTGATTCATAACATAAAATGCACATTGTACCATATCAAACCTGTTGCTTGGGTCAGTGATGGCCGCCGAATCATGACATCATCCTACGTGTGTGTGTGTGTGTGTGTGTGTGTGTAGGTATGGACCCCCGTGGGCCCCTTCCCCCCAGGGGTGAGCATGATGCCCACCCAGAGACAGAGGGTCCCCCCCCCCTCCCGGAGAGGACGGCAGAGAGGTAGGCCCTCCAAACGTCTGTGTGTGTGTGTGTGTTGAAATGACTTAAACACAGTGGCTTTGAGAGTGTATTTCGCAAACACTGTGCCCAACATGTGGGTCCTTGTTGACCGGGACTCGTGCAATAGGTCCCCGTGTGCGGTACTCTCCTAACATTCCTACCGCTTCATAATCCTGAGTGTAGCTGTTCAGTGCGCGTGTGTGTGTTGCTGCCTCCTCTCTGACTGCGTCTGCGCTCCGGTTCTGCAGAGCTGGCAGGGAGAGGAGTCGAGCGTGGCCGGGCCCAAGATCCCCCAGGCGCTGGAGAAGATCCTGCAGCTGAAGGAGATGCGCCAGGGCCAGCTCACCGACCCCACAGGTACCAGCCCCCCCCAGCACGCCCTAGACCGGGCCCCAAGGTACCGGGCCCCACGGTACCGGGCCCCAAGGTAACGGGTTCCATGCTCAATGTAGTCCAGGGTCCACCCTTTGGCCTCCGAGCGAAGCGCAAGACAACCTCCCCCATACTTCAATAGTGGAAGACCTTTATCTAGAGTCACAGTGGACAATAGCGTCGTCCCGCTGAACAAAGTCCTAATTCGTTGGCGTTGTCCTTCTCCTGTGCAGAGGAGGAAGAGGAGGATGACGAGGGAGCCGACACTGAGATGACGGGCTCCTCCGCCCAGGGCATGTCGGAGACGGACGAAGACGACGGCCAGCTGTCAAAGAAAGACGTAGGTCCTCCACCGCGGTTGGGGCCATCCAGCCCACACCAGGCCCGGTTAACGTTTTAACTTGAGAACCGGCCAATGTTGTTCTGTAGAATGCTGCTTTTATTATTTTTATTGTAATATTTTCGCATTTACTAATTGAACACATGCTAGATAAAGTTGCGTAAACGGTTGCTGAACCATACTTGAGTAAAACAGTTGATTATTGCATCAACAAGAGGACTTGTGCAGGAAGTGAGCCTGACTGTGTCCCCCTGTGCCTCCTCCAGAAAAACCGCAAGCGCAGGAACCGCAAGAAGAAGAACAAGAAGAAGCGTGCGCAGGAGAAGAGGGAGCTGCAGGGCCAGGAGAAGCCCGGGGCGGACGGAGACAAGGACGGGGAGGAGAAGGACAAGGAGAAGGAGGACGAGGTGGAGATCGAGTACGTGACGGAGGAGCCGCAGATCTACGACCCCAACTTCATCTTCTTCAAGAGGATCTTCGAGGCGTTCAAGGTCAGCTCCTGCTCTGTTGTTTTAAATGATGAGAGAGAGAGAGAGAGAGAGAGAGAGAGAGAGAGAGAGAGAGAGAGAGAGAGAGAGAGAGAGAGAGAGAGAGAGAGAGAGAGATGAGAGAGAGAGAGAGAGAGAGAGAGAGAGAGAGAGAGAGAGAGAGAGAGAGAGAGAGAGAGAGAGAGAGAGAGAGAGAGGCCTCGATATGTGACTTTGAATTTTCCCTGGGATCAATAAAGTATAAGTCTATTTATCTCATTTTAATATCGCTAAACAGGACTAGTTTCATATTTGATGGCTTTCCTTTTGGTTATTGTGGCTGAGCGATCCCCCTCCAGTGTAAACCACGTCCCGTTAACCTCTGAACCCCGTCGGTGTGACCTCTAAACCACATCTGTGTGACCTCTGAACCATGTCCGTATACAACTCACCCCCCTCCTCCGTCGCCAGCTGACGGACGACGTGAAGAAGGAGAAGGAGAAGGAGCCGGAGAAGACGGACCAGCCCCTGGCCAACCTGCTGAAGAAGAAGGGCTTCGAGGAGGAGAAGAAGGACAGCGATGACAGCGACGACGTAAGCCCTCGGCCATCGCTGCACTCTAACAATGCCGGCGGGCGTCCCGTTCGTCCACTCTCAGACCTTCCTCGGTGCGCCTCACAGGAGAAGGGACGGAATGAGTGGAACCGAAGCGTTGATGATGATGCTGTGGTTTCCGCTCCTTGCAGGACATGAGGCCCGACGTGTCCAAGCTCTCCAAGAAGAAGATGAGGAGGATGAACAGACTGACGGTGGCCGAGCTCAAGCAGGTAGGGACCCGGCCACGCCCCCTCACTCACCTGGTCTGATCAGAGACATTTCAATGAGTTTTAACGGTTATTCCTCCGCATTACTCTGTGAGACTTCTCTTTAAAAATGGAAAGGTGAATTGAGAGGGCACATTCTTCGATTTGAATCGACTTTGGTTTGCATTTGACTTTAATCAGTAAGACCGTCTATGTCGTCGGGGAGCACCGGTACCACCGCCCGTCCGCCTCTCTCTAACCCTCCCTCCCTCCCCCCCCCAGCTGGTGGCGCGCCCCGACGTGGTGGAGATGCACGACGTGACAGCTCAGGAGCCCAAGCTGCTGGTGCACCTGAAGGCCACGCGCAACACGGTGCCGGTGCCGCGCCACTGGTGCTTCAAGAGGAAGTACCTGCAGGGCAAGAGGGGCATAGAGAAGCCCCCCTTCGAGCTGCCCGAGTTCATCAAGCGCACCGGCATCCAGGAGATGAGGGAGGCGCTGCAGGAGAAGGTGGGGGGGGGGTATTTTAGTCAATATTGAAATCACGAGCATTCAAACGATTTTCTTTGAGTTTGAACACATGATGCATTTATTCAGCATTTCTCTCCCAAAAAATACTCGGGAGAACTTTTTAATTTTCCCCTTAAAAAATAGACAATGTTCAAATAGAAAATAATGTACAAATATGTATATAGCTGTTCTGCAACTTCTTTTAAACATTAAATGATTAAAATAAATATACTCTATATATAAAAGAAAAGATTGTTTCAACTCGACAATATTAGTTTGGAGATCGTTTGACCCAAAAATAGAAATCGCGAACGAAATTCTGTTGATTGCACAGCCTGAGAGGTATTTCTTACTTTTATTTTTATTTTTAAGGATTGCCTAGTTGAATTGAGCATGTGACGGAAGTATGAATGTCAGCAATTTGGGTCTCTCAAAGGCCTTTTTGTTTGCCTCGAAAGATGCAATGTGGATACAAAAAGCCTTTTTGGAGTTTGTTTGGAGTTCGGAATAGACAAAGTGTTTTTGTCTATGGTGGCGTATTAAACGGGGAACTACCTTTTGCGTTCTATCATGCTTGCGCTACCAATTCTCTCATTAGTATTGGGTTCAGGAGTGATCGGGACCCTTGGTAGAGACTGAATTTCCCCCCCGTCCCACCTCGCAGGAAGATGCCAAGACCATGAAGACTAAGATGAGGGAGAAGGTGCGTCCCAAGATGGGCAAGATCGACATTGACTACCAGAAGCTCCACGACGCCTTCTTCAAGTGGCAGATGAAGCCCAAGCTCACCATCCACGGGGACCTTTACTACGAGGTAGCACGTCAGCACCCTCCAGAGGCAGCCCTGGGAAGTGCGGGGGCTTTCGCGCTATTATTTTGAAGGCATGATGTTTCAACAATAACGCTTGCTCAATGCTGTGTGTTCTTCCCTCTCAACCTCTCTCTCTTGCTCTGTCTCTGTGTGTCTCTCTCTCTCCAGGGGAAAGAGTTTGAGACCCGTCTCAAGGAGAAGAAGCCAGGGGATTTGTCCGATGAGTTGCGCATCGCTCTGGGAATGCCCGTCGGACCAGTGAGTACTGCTGAATCATTCCCATTTTAATCTCATTTCTCCCCAAGTACTAACAAATACCCATAAACCAAAATGGTTTATGGGTATTTCAAACCCTTTTTTAATGAAAAATCCCATATTGAACATAAAAATTTAGTATTATGTATAATTGCAAGATTGATTTCATATCAATATGAATAAATATGACTGTGGCCGAAAGTTTTACTACTATTAAACTACTAAATTATTAAAACCTGCAGATTGACTGTTGCCCTGTGGTTTGTGTATGTGGTCGTTCTTCTCTTGAATGATTTTTTCTTGAATATCTTTTTAATCCACTCTGTCTCGTCCGTCCTCAGAACTCCCACAAGGTGCCCCCACCCTGGCTCATCGCCATGCAGCGCTACGGACCCCCGCCCTCGTACCCCAACCTTAAGATCCCCGGCCTCAACGCCCCCATCCCAGAGGTACCAGGCTGGAGGAGTCCTCCCTGCCCTCAGTCCCTCCATCCTTCTCCTCCTCATGCCTTCGCTCCTTATTTTCCTCCTTTTTCTCCTCATCATTCTGTCTCTGGCTTTATATTTGTTGTTCTTCGTCTCCTTATAGTTCTCCTTATCGTTTTCTCTATTCTTCCTTTCTCATTCTACATTATTTTTCTGTTTTTTTTTTAGTTTCATCCAACCAACATTGATTATCCTACGTCTCACCTTTCTCCTCTCTCCTTCCTGTCTCCCGTCCGTCCAATCAGAACTGTACGTTTGGTTACCATGCCGGCGGCTGGGGGAAGCCGCCCGTGGACGAGATGGGCAAGCCCCTCTACGGAGACGTGTTTGGCACCAACGCCGGAGACTTCCAGGTGACTACCTCTCTCACTCACTGACACGCACAGACACACAGAACCTGCCCGACAACAAAAACTATAAATAGGTGTCACGACGTGGCTGGTTCGTATAAAGGGGATGGGGACTCATGATGTACCTTATATTGTTCACATTGGTGTCTTTGTCAATTCCCCCCCCATTGAATCTCTTTAATGCGTAAGAGTTACATTTGCATCATGGCCAGTGGTGGTCACTTCCCACGCATCCTATAATGGACCAGTCGAATGCAAATTACACCTTCTCCCTCGTGTTCGTCATCTCGTAGCTCTTTTGTTCTTGGTTCTGAAATAGAAGCAACGGGTTGTTGGTTCTTTTGGAATGCAGCGCTACAATAGCTCCCGAGTGGGCGGCAATACTTCGGCAATACTTCGTCGCGGTTAAAAAAGTGCAAGAACAAAGTGATGTGATTGCGGGGAAAGCGTAGAAAATCTGACCTGACCTTTTTTGGCACTGCTGGACCTTTTTTTTTTCCCGCACATGGCAGCAACGTGAACATTGTCTGTGATTGGGCTGAAATTCGAGCCGGGTGAGATTCTAACCCGCAGTGGGAAAGCGTTGTTGACAGCTCTCGATTTAACTTATAAGAGTGTAAAACAATTTAGTCCACAGTGATTCTCCTGGTTTCAGCCAGCCGGGAAACAAAACCGGCCTTCTCTGTGAAGTGTGCCGCCCCAGTGACCCTTCTGGCTCGGCATGTTGTTAAAGACGACCGTGTCACCGTGTGTCCCAGGCCAAGGCCGAGGAGGAGGAGGTGGACCGCACCCCCTGGGGGGAGCTGGAGCCCTCGGACGAGGAGTCCTCCGAGGAGGAGGAAGAGGAGGAGAGCGACGAGGAGAAGCCCGACGAAACCGGCTTCTTTACCCCGGCGGACAGGTACAGCAGAGTCCGGAACAGGAGTTAGGTTCACTGTAACTGTAAGTTAGTTACATAAAATAGGATAATAATCAAACATATGTTACATTATTTGCAGAAGAGTGGGAGGTATATGTTTAGTTGTAGAACTCTGTATTAAAACACTTTCAGGCAAGAGGCACTGAACGAAATGTTGACCGATTTTTTTTTTTTTCCTTCTGAAATTGGACTTTCAAAGTTACATCTGTGATGTTTTTATTTATATTACATCCTCACTTATTTACGACCCTACCTTTTTTACCCTTAAAAAAAAGACGATAAAAAGAAAGTACTTTCCCTCGAAGGGAAAACATGCTCCACAGTTGGCCCTCGATCACACGTTAAAGTAGCCTGACATTTACAGACCAATTTGCTTAAATGCGTACTAGTATGAAACCTCGTTTTCGATTTCCATGAGGCATTATCAACGCCTGCAGACCTAAAGGCCTCTGGACGCCATTGGATAGACCGACCATCAATCAGTGCATATAAAGTTGTTTGTTTATGAAAAATACAACTACGGTCCTCCCCAGTATTCATATCAAACCCCAAAAAATTGAAAAACGGCTGGGATTTCCTCTGGTGTATGAATTTGGCGGTCACTAAGTCTGATGGGGGTCTGACAATCCTATCATCATCGGCCTGCTATTCTTACTGCTGTTTCCATGTGGACACATGGTGATCCTGTTTGTGTGTGTGTGTGTGTGTGTGTGTGTGTGTGTGTGTGTGTGTCTGTGTGTGTGTGTGTGTGTGTTGCAGCGGGCTGATCACCCCAGGAGGCCTGTCGTCCGTCCCTGCCGGCATGGAGACGCCCGAGCTGATTGAGCTGAGGAAGAAGAAAATCGAGGAGGCCATGGACGGGTGAGCTCACTGACGACCTCGTGTGATCTTCCAAAGACCCTTCCTGTGGTCGGGGGTACTGTTTACAGCCCCAGAACGTGTTGCTGAAGAGCCGGATGTTGTTGGATATGATACAGGGTTTATTTTTCACCAATACTCACGTTTAGATGTATTGGGGAGTTCACAAGTAATAATTATAGGGGTTTCATGTGTAGTGTTTAGCCTTTGCTCTCAAAATATTATTTTTATAGTTTTTATTAGTGCCAGTTGTATCAGTCTAAATATTTAATGTGAAAGATGGATTATTTTGACAGTATGCCCAGGGTTGTGTGTCAGAACAAGTGTCCTTACATTTTCTTTGGTTTTCTGTCTCATTGCCAATCTCAAGCTCTTGTGCATACCACTCAGAGCTTGGCAGGAAGCGGTTACATAATCAAATGATGAGATGTTGACAGTGTGTTTCTTGTAGCACTTCTTAAGCTCATAACTGCAGCCAGAAATAGAAATAGGCCATATTTCTAGCATGAGATTAGACTACATTCAGAACAGATTTTTTCTTCCAAAGTTACCAGAGAATGAAACAATAGTACAACTATCTTGTTTAAGGCTAGTAGCGACAAGTTTTAGCCTATGTTAATGAAATGTCAATATCGTAATATACATTGAAAGTCGGACACTTTGGTTCCTTCCTTCTGTTCTCCAACTGACAAACCAGGGACACGGTGTCCTTTTCCTTTGGTACACTTGACCATAATGCATGAACTAAAGACGCCAGCATCATCCAGCTCACTGTGGATCTCCTTCGACTCTCTCTCTCTCTCTCTCTCCTGCTCGTATCCATAGCAACGAGACGCCCCAGCTATTCACCGTGCTCCCAGAGAGGCGGACGGGCGCTGTGGGGGCGGCCATGATGGCATCCACGCACATATACGACATCTCGGCGGTAAGTGTGTGTGTGTGTGTGTGTGTGTGTGTGTGGGGGTGGGAACTACATACCCTGTGGCAAGCCAGAACATGCAACACATCCGACTCCACTTTGTTTCTTGGGTGTGTGTGAGAACATATTTGCGTGAGTGTGCGATGCGGATATCGATAGTGAACATTCCCGACATTCCAGGGCTAATCTCTCGTGTACCTGTGACTAGGAGCGAGCTGTGGTGCCATGCTGTGGAGACTAGCTTGGCAGAGCTGTGGTTTGCTAAGAGCATTAGAGTGGGCTGGTTGAGCTTGGATATCCATTTTTTTTGGCGAGGGTTCTCTGTTTGCTTCGGAACTCGTCTTGGTTTTTGTTAGTTACATAAAATAGGATAATAATCAAACATATGTTACATTATTTGCAGAAGAGTGGGAGGTATATGTTTAGTTGTAGAACTCTGTATTAAAACACTTTCAGGCAAGAGGCACTGAACGGAATGTTGACCGATTTTTTTTTTTTTTTCCTTCTGAAATTGGACTTTCAAAGTTACATCTGTGATGTTTTTATTTATATTACATCCTCACTTATTTACGACCCTACCTTTTTTACCCTTAAAAAAAAGACGATAAAAAGAAAGTACTTTCCCTCGAAGTTCTCGAAATACTTCAAAGTGAGTGTGGTTGCCCTTCCATCCCACCATAACCACCTCCCTCCCTCCCTCCCTCCCTCCCTCCCCCAGGCCATGGCAGCGCGTAAGGCAGGTGGGGGCGGCGGGCAGGAGTCCCAGGGCGTGGAGGTGGCCCTGGCGCCTGAGGAGCTGGAGCTGGACCCCATGGCCATGACCCAGAAGTACGAGGAGCACGTGCGCGAGCAGCAGGCGCAGGTGGAGAAGGAGGACTTCAGCGACATGGTGGCCGAGCACGCCGCCAAGCAGAAGGTACGAGGGGAAACGACGAGGGCGCGTGTGGTGAAGGAGTCGTCAGGCTTTATAATGGGGCTCACCGATTTGGGGAAACAATCGAATAGCGATTATTACGGCCAATGATGCGATTGCTATTTAGTATGCAATTTTTATTTTTAACGTTCCTTATGTTCTGTATTATTCACAAAACAAGCAATAAATCATTCTATAGTATTTATTCAATCGCAGCCTTTGCTTTTTGCAAACCGCGTTCTATTACATCATAATGTCGATTTGATTTATCGTTAATTATTTCATTCTTTATTTCAGTTTAATCTTCTATAATTTACCCTTTTCACAGAGGCGTCATCGTAGGTCAAACGGGTGTCCCTCGTGACACATTAGGTGTGCTTCTTTTATGTACCGGGGGCGGGTAGGAGAATCCTCTGGTACATTAAAGGAGCAGAAGTATACACCAGTGTTTTTCCTAGGATGTGTGTGAAAAGAGTAATGAGCGGAAAATGTGCCTCCAATTTATTTCTATATTGGTTGTTGCTTTAAACTGCTGCTGCCTAAAGTAAAAATTCTTCCTTGCACAAGGAATAGTCAGGTTTATCCAAAAATAACTTTATTCAATTGGTGATTTTCCGCAAGAGTAACAATAATATAATATATATTATAATATATTCCTCTTCCTCCCCTCCTTCCATCCCACTGTTCTACTCCCAACACCCTTTATTTCCTCCTCCTCCTCCTCACAGCAAAAGAAACGGAAGGCGCAGCCCCAGGACAACCGGGGAGGGGCCAAGAAATACAAGGAGTTCAAGTTCTAGCCAAGGGAGGGGATTCGGAGCTCGCGTTTTAACTGCAGGTCAACCCTGACACACAAGCCACGAGGACGTCTTCTTCTGTTCGTGGTTTTTTAATTTTTCCAAACATGCTTGTGCACATATCCTCGTTGATTATGTGCAATCGCTGCCAGCTTCGTCATGTGCGTTCAAGTGTGGCTGGATGAAATGTCTTTGTTTTCTATTGTAGTTTTGCTTTTCATTTTTTTGTAAATAAATAAGTCAAAGTCCTGTTGCTTTTGCTGTTTTTTTTCTTGGTTTGACAGAATCACTAATTCTGGATTCAAAAACCGATATGATGCTGTTGTAATTTCACTGACAACCATTCAGAAAGATGTGGATGAGGAGAAGATGCAGGGAGCGTTTATGCCACCAGAGGGCAGCGGGGGTTCACCAGAGCGAGGCTCTCCTGACCGACTGAGAAGCACAGTGACCTAAATAGCCGCAGTAGCAACAAGGCTCCCTTGCACAGCCCCGGTAGCCCCGGTTGCACCGGGAGTGGTGGCCCCCCCTCTGGTGCGCTATGCGGACCGGTGCTTTCCATTTGTTATTCTTAAAATAGGGTTGAACTTTTTTGATTTATAGTGGTGTGTTTAATGTTGACACAGATAACCCAATCCGTGGGGCCATTTCATTGTACAGAAAAATAAAAAGCTGTCTTAATGACAAATGAGAGGCCCTAAAATTGAGCTGTTATTGCTTGTTTCCCGCTTTAGCACAATTTAAAAATGTAGGACTACATTTTTGATATAGCCTACAAGAAAACCAAAACAATCTTTACTGCTTGAGAGATTCTAACTTTACGATTCTCATAGCTCACAGGGACTTTGATGAATCAAAGTGAGATTGTATACAGAAGTTACCAGATGACGCAATGCCTGTGCGCACATCTTGTCTCGTGCCTTTTCCTTCTCACCTACTCGTTGTGGGCGCGGGCAATCACCAGTGACTCACGCGCGCAGGATGTGCATGGGTGGGCAATCCTCCGCTGTGCTTTTTTAAAGATCCGAGCATATGCAGATATAACTTGTGCAAAGAAAACTTTGAAAAAAAAACCACTGTCCTTTAAAAAAATATATTGACATATTTGCTAGCCTATGAAACATCCCGTATGATGCACCTGCTGTAATATAAAACGTCAATCATGTAAATCATTGTGTACCGATTATCCAATTATTGTAAGACATGCATAATGGTTTTTATGGATCAAGGTGTACAATTACAAAAACATCGACATAACATTTTCCTTTCATGTATTTATTTTATCAAGAGTACAACAACATTTAAATAAATGTATCGGTTGGAGTTTCACTGCCAATTCAAAAAAACCCTTATCTCTCATGTTGTCGGTCCACACGTCTCTGCAAAGCAACAGTCGTACGTCTTTAACTAGAGGCGTCGCTCTTTTTTCGGCTCATTGTGAGACTTTGTTGGAGGAGGAGAGGAGGGGTGGGGGGAAATTTCCGCTTCCTGCACCGATAAACATTTTACGACCGAAGTTGTGGAGTAAACTGGGGGGCTTTTTTTCAGCGCGAGCTCACGGCGTGAAATGACGTCGAGGCTGCAATGTTGTCACTAATATAGCGAGGCGATTAGCTCCACACCGGATCAACTTCGGCTCCCCGACGTCTTTTTTGCGCATTTGCAGCTAGGGCTATGCGTTTGGGAATTGTTACCAGGCAAACGTGAAGAGTGGGAACCAGACAAAAAAAACAGGCGGTCACACCACGGATATACCCCCTGGTCGTTTCGTTTGAACCCTTTTTTGTGTACTTGGCTAAGAACAAGCCTCCAGGATGTCGGAGCGCGGAGGGCTCCCGCGGACTGGGGGTGTCCCCTCGCCGCACATGCAGCCCTCCAAACCGGTTACGATCGCGTCGAACCGCCCGGTGCACATGAACCTCTACGCCACCTGGGAAGTTGACCGATCCTCGCCCAGTTGTGTGCCGAGGTGAGTGTCAGCTGGCAGAGAGGGCTCTCCTCGCATCTCTATCTCACTCTGTCTGCTGTCTGTCTGTCGGTAGTGTTTCATGTAATGTTGTTTGCTGTAATGTTGACCCAGTGGTATACACCAATCGCTCGTCTTTCGTGTCTGATGGGTCGCATGGTTCTGGCTAATGATTAGGAGAGGTATTCCAAGGCGATAGCCAATTGAGGCTTAACAGTCTGGCGGTCTGCGTGTGCAACGTTAGTGTCATTGTCTTGTTCTCTCAATAGACAGAAGATAGCTGTATCTCTACCTCATTGACAAACAAAAATACGGCGTGTGCCGCACCGCAGCTTGCGTTACACTCATTTACATTTCACTTTCAATGTAAATTTCGTTCTCCGTGTACCTGCGTCCTATAATCACCCGGCGCTGTCCTTTATTCCTACGCTATGATAACACGGTGTTGTTTCAAGAGACAATGACCACCATCCATCCATACATCATGGTACTCAGTTGGATGTTGTTGTAGGACTAGCCATTGTTGTTTTGATGTCACATAATCCACCACTGGGGGTTGGTTTCTAAGGTTTATTGATATTCACCAAAGTGTGTGTTCACTCTATTGCTGATGGATATGTGGAACATGGTAATAGGTTGAGGGTAGACTGAAAGACGTATACTCTACATGTATGTCTTGCAGATTGCTACTGGAATAACAATGGAATACCTAGAGTAGCTACTGGTCTACTTGATGTCGATATCTCGTAGTCGCTTTTATGTCACGAGTTCTGCCTGTTAGATCTCAAGGTCAAAAGTCAACTATAAAACTGCATGTGATTGTTGAGCCTGGTTAAGCGTATTGTGTCGACATTTTTCAGGATTAAACGGTGGGGTAATATACTCGGTTTACACAATCCAAATGAACAGACGTCTACCCGATTCAAATAAGCTCTATTACTACCCTTTTGGTGACGCAATTCTCTTATCTTTTGTGAGCACATTTGACGGATTACATTTGAAATGACTGCAGTTTTGTCAATATGAGCTCCCCCTTTTTTATTTTTTGGAAAGTCAATGAAAATCTACCACTGTTCTGTGACTAAGCAGAATCCTGTAGTCTGTGAATTGATTGTTGCTTAGAAGTGTGTGTGTGTGTGTGTGTGTGTGTGTGTGTGTGTGTGTGTGTGTGTGTGTGTGTGTGTGTGCGAGCTTCCGTATCCAGTTCATATTTTTCCTGATGTGCCCATATCTAATTCTCACACACACACGCAATTCCTTACAATTGATTTCCCCAGCACCTCATACGAACCAACACACTGGGTTCCCCAGAAGTGCTGTAGTGTCTGCTCCCTCACAGCTAATCCATACATGTCTCCAATATAATTAACCTCACCAAGCCGGCCCCACCCACCGCGGAGCCGTTGTGGAGATGGAGCGACGATGGAGTGATGGAGAGGGGAAGCACCGCTTTCCGTGGTTCGTTTACGCCGCCGTTGTCGCCGTCTACGGTTTTTAAACGAGACGGGCGATCAACGTGTTTCTCAGATGCAGGCCAGCATTAAGCTTATCGGATGCGGGGAGGAAGGTGACGACATCGTGTGTGTGTGTGTGTGTGTGTGTGTGTGTGTGTGTGTGTGTGTGTGTGTGTGTGTGTGTGTGTGTGTGTGTGTGTGTGTGTGTGTGTGTGTGTGTGTGTGTGTGTGCATGTGTGTCCACCCGTGTGACACACATACTATTTCCAAATACAAGTCTGAGTCATACTTCGCCAAGTACCCACTCGCCCACCACCTTGTAAAAAGAAAGTCCTTTAATATCATTTATAATTTATACCGAATCAGTCATTCAGTCCGATGTTGGCTTATCGTGGTCAGCCGTTCAGGACAGCAAAAAGGTTGACACGCAAATTACCCAGACATTCTCCATCTCCTAAATAATGCTTGACTCGTTTGCGTTCTTTCCTGTTTCTCAAATGTCTTCTCGTGAATTGGATGATGAACTTCCCCTTATTCTGGCAGCTGCTTCTCTTATCTCTGCTAGCGGTGTGCAGGGGTCATTCTCCTTGCCATGCAGGGTTACCGGTCGCCTTCCAGGGGTTAGGACGAGTCTCCGCATCTCAGTGCTCCAATCAACTTTGATTTTTTTTTTCGGCTCACTATGCAATTCATAATCAATAACAGATTCAAGATTGATTCTCGATTCATTCGATTTCGGGGAGGGGGGCTATTCTCAGGATCTACTCCAGTGCGCTGCTGTGGGATAAGAAAGGGGGTAAGGGCAAATGAAAGCATGAAAGCAGAGTTATTGTGTCTACGACTATGTCGTTTTTATGTTCGAAAGAGTTATGTATGCCGAATATAATAATGAAAAACGCACATAAGTGAAACCAAGGCAAAAATGTTTTGGTAGTCTTTTTATCCCCCTCACCCCTACGTCTTCCCCTCGTGATGGCCGATTAGAAAACAAGGCTTCAGAGTTGATGATGCCGTTGATGTTATCGACAAGCAGTGACTAACAGTTTTGGGCTGACCATGCTGGGTCGTGGGGTTGACGTAGTCTCTCTCCCTCCCTCCCTTCCTCCCTCCCTCTCTCTCTGTTTCTCACTCGGAGTCTGTGAGACCCCCCCCCCCCCCCCCCAACCGTTGAGCAGGGACCCAGACGTGGGCACATGAGGTCAAACCTCTTAAAGACGTCCTCCTCCTCCTCCTCCTCCTCCTCACCTCTTCGTCCTCCTTCTCCTCCTAACCTGCTGTAAGTCGTTGCCATCGTCACGACCGGCTGGGTGCCAGGTTCAGTTGTGCAAAAGCAGTACTGCGCGGGTCCTCCCCCATCCTCTCCCCCGCTCATCACTCACTCACTCACTCCTTCACCGTTGTTCTCTGCAATTCAATCAGTTGAATTATGTGGGTCTCTCGAGCAGTGTGAGAGAGACCCACAGACGCACACACACAGACCTTTTTTATTTTTTTTTTTATTACCATTTTATTTCCTTATTCCTTCTCTGCAGGGTCTCCTACAATCACCCCACAATCTGTTTTGCGCTTGACACACACACACTCACACACACACACACACACACACACACACACACACACACACACACACACACACACACACACACACACACACACACACACACACACACACACGCGCACGCACACGCACACGCACACACAGACCAAAGTCCCTCTCTGGCGTCTGTTGTTTCTCTCTCGGGTGGTGTTAGAACAACAGCCCCGGTCCTCCCGCATGTCCTCACCTCTTCCTGCTGTGCGCCTGTAAGGCACCGCATGACGCGGTATCACTCATTCCCGTTCCCTGCGGACGATTCGGCGCCAGCCCACAGAGCTGCTGCAGAGTGCAGATGTCAAAACTGGCCTTTTTTTAAATGATGGCTCATAGAATGCGCCATGATTGATCTATGAGGCGTACTGGTCTCTTAGTCAGTCCATGTACATGGATTAAAATAAAACACTGCTGATGGATCATGAATTAATAAGGCGTTAGAATTTGGAATGAGAAACAGGCCTGTGAACAATCTCATCGTTCAAATCGCGAGCCCCTGCCAAGCAAATCATTTGGCGTTCTTCGTAACGATCGTTCAGATGTCGGGATTGCCAATTACCATTCCCAGTCCCCCCCGTTGTGTGTGTGTGTGTGTGTGTGTGTGTGTGTGTCCTGTGGTCCCATCTGAATCCATGCACTGTTGCCAGTAACCGCTCTCCAGCAGTGCCAGTCTGTTTTGTGACCGCAGTAGGACTTCACTGTTGTGGTGGTTTGTATTATAATGATATGCTTCCATGAACAAGCCTTCCAAAATCCAAGACACTCATACAGATCTGGATTACAGGCATTCAGCTGAAACACATACCTTTCTGCCTGTCTCTCCCCCATGTACCCAAGAAATAACACTGGCTTTTGCAAAGCATGCCAATGCTGTATAATAACAATATGTGAGGGGTTCATTGCATTGCACCGGTGCTGGTGCAAACTGTTTCTGTGACGCGACTGTGGTGTGTAAACAGCAAGTTTAGAGGAGTGTGTTTGCTGGCATGGTGCAATTGTTAGAGCGTGATCGACCCTGCAAAACAATGGTGGGTGCTACACTAACGGCGACACCAAAAGCAGGGCTTCAGTGTGCTAGCGCGCGCGCACACACACACACACACACACACACACACACACACACACACACACACACACACACACACACACACACACACACACACACACACACACACACACACACACACACACACACACACACACACACACACGGAACTGTCAAAAGAATGTGATCTATCAGCACAGTATTGCGACATTCAGAAGCTGCTGAATTACTGACCTAGTGAACATACATACATACACACACTGAAAATTCATCTCGACCCACAGAGCCGTTAAATGCTCTGGGGTTCGTCGTTTTGTTTCGATTGATTTGTGTGTGTGTGTGTGTCAGGGCATCAGGGCAGGATCTGCTAGCTGGTGTCATTCGTTGACTGATATCCAAATCCCAGGCCACAGGCGGGTTTTGCAGTGGAGCCCTGACAAAGCCTTTGACTCATCATTTGAATGAAGTGTTTCGGGTTGTTCTGTCTCCGGAGCATATTGCCAGTATGGGAAACAAAGCAGGAAAACCTCTGTGCTGTCGTTGTTATTTGTCCGCGGACTCCTCTTGATCCTAGAGTGAGAAGCTGTGGAATACATTTAGGGATGAAAGTGCATCTACAAAACAAAAGTGCCTCACGAACAGGGTAGCATGCTTGTGTGCAGAAGAGTTACTAAAGGAATCAGTCAGGGCTAGATTTTTATTTCTATGTGTATCCTTGTTGAGCCGTGGTGGTCCAGTGTGTCGTAGGAGATGTGGTAGGGTGCGTCACATTAAGTGAAAAGTGTGAAACGGCAAGCAAAAGTGTGAAACGAGAACAATAATGTCACATCGGCTACCGAGATGTTCTCGGAGGAGTTGGCTCTTCTGGTGTGTGTGTGTGTGTGTGTGTGTCATGCGCGCGGTGCAGGTGTAACTTGGGTGGATTGTCTCTGCGTGGTAATCCCTGAGCGGCTCAGCTTACCAAACTCTCTCCCTGCGGTGTCATCTCACGTCCCCTGATAGAGTTAACACACCCTGACCTTGACGCAGCGCCGGGGATACGTGTGCCTGTAGTGTAGGGCGAATGACACGTCCGGGGAGACCCCCCCCCCCCCCCAAAACAAAACTACAAATGTGTCCCGCGTGTAAGCTGATGTCTCCCCGGTCTTTCGGAAAATCCGAAAGCCCTGGGAGAGGACGGCAATGCGGCCACGAGGTGTGTTTCCCCATTCACTTGTTTTCATGCACATTTTTTTTAATTTGCGCATAACCCCCCAAAAATAGCTGAGTTCTTTTTCTTTATGCCTGAGGGAGGGGCAAGCCGGTGTATTGGTGAAAGGTAAACGCCACCAAGGTCCGTGGGAGCAGATTCAGCAAATAGATGCACACGAGCGAATAAATGATGGAGTACAGAAATCGCATAACTTGAATGTCACTCAGGCTTAAGCTCGTGTGCACACAGGGCTGTTTCCAGTCTGCCAAGAGCACATGGCTCACATACCCCCCGTCTCCCCCCACCCCCCGGAACATGAGCATCTTGCTGTCAACTGGTCTTCTCGTGTGTGTGTTTGTGTGTGTGTGTGTGTGTGTGTGTGTGTGTGTGTGTGTGTGTGTGTGTGTGTGTGTGTGTGTGTGTGTGTGTGTGCGCGCGCAAACACACAATGTGTTGGTCCATAACCAAGGAAGCCATTGCGATCTTCCGTTGCGATAGGGGGTTTCCTATTTCCCCCCGATAGCCAATCGCGCGCTGTGAGTGGATCCACCGGGGGGGGGGGGGGGGGGGGCGAGAGATGAATTACAGGGTCTGAAACTGCTCCGGATTAGGAGTTTGCCATGCTCATTAATCTGTAATCGCGTTAATGAAGGGGTCAATTGTATCAGTGTTTGCGTGTGCGTGCACTCGCCTGGTCTTGTGCTTTGTGTGTGTGTGTGTGTGTGCACGTGTGTCGGTAGCGACGTTTCCACGAGGGGTCGTGTTTCACGCTGTGTGTATTGGATCGGAAACGACGGCGGCGACGATCGAACAAGGATCTTCTATTGCAGGAAGGCGCTCGATGCGTACACACACACACACACACACACACACACACACACACACACACACACACACACACATACACACATACACACACACACACACACACACACACACACACACACACACACACACACACACACACACACACACACACACACACAGTGGCGTCCCGGCTCCACGTTGGGCCTTGATGCAACCCATCGAGCCCATGTGTGTGTCCAGACGGGATAACGTGTGGGTGCTCAGGAAGTCCCGGCCCCTCAGTGTGTCCTTGCCTGGGGCTGTAGGCCTTGGATGAGAGAGGGAGAGGGCGACGGGGAGCAAGAGATAGGTTAAGAACGAGAGAGAGGGGTGGTCGAGGGAGGGGCCGGCGGAAATAAGCGTGAGGTCACTTGTTGTTGTGGTTCTCGCCGCCCGTCCCCTGTGAGACGGCTGGGCGTGGCTCGGACGGTTGCCCGCGGCAACAAGGACATCCAAGTGACCAATCAAATCAAGGCGAGGGAGGGGAAAAAAGGGAAATAGAGGCCGCTTCCTTTTTCGTCTGTCTATTCCTGTATCAATGTATAAATACATACATAATATATTCATATGCACATCAGATTTCATATCTGACACCCAGTAGTAACACGAGGAATTGGAGAAGGACGAACTGTAAAGTGGGAGTGGTGTTGGAAACGGTAGAGGTGTGAAATATGTGGAGGATAGTGGAAAGGGGATTAAACATCTTCTAAGGGAGAGACACACACACACACACACACACACACACACACACACACACACACACACACACACACACACACACACACACACACACACACACACACACACACACACACACACACACACACACACGGTCGGTGCAGAAAGGTTGCTTTAAGAACAGCGAGAATGAGGGGAGGATTATTGAGGGAGAGCAGGTTCTGGGGGTGACGTGGGCCACTTGGTGTGATGGAGCAGGCGTTGTATGGTGTAGGACAACAGCAGACAGCAGGGGAATGTCCAACAGGCCGTAAAGAGCTGTGGAGCAGGGAGGAGGAGGGGGAGGGGGTGGATTTACCGACTGCTCTCCCCCTGTCTGTCTCTCTCGCTCCGCCTGTCGCTATCAATGGTGGAGTTATGGAGTTAAGTCTGGATCCCCTGTCTTAAGTCTCTCTATCAATCTCTCTCGTTCTCCCCCCTCCTCCCTCTCTTTATTAATCATCTTCAACCTCCTCGCTTCCTCAGTCTCTCAATTTAAAGCCGCATTTTTTGGGAACGGTTTAGTTGCATCTTGTGTTTTCATTCGATCTCTCGGTCTCTCTCTCTCTCTCTCTCTCTCTCTCTCTCTCTCTCTCTCTCTGTCTCTTTCTAGGTCTCTCCCCCCTCAGAGGGATGTAGAGCTATCTATTCATCATAATAAAACCCTATACCTTAAGAGCCCCGTATCAGTGTCTGTCTACTCCGCCGCCCTGATTGGCTCACCAGCCCCTCCTAGGCGGACACCGCCCATCTCTCTCCCGTTGGCCCCGTTACGGATCTCCTCCCACCCTCACTGTGGAGCCGCGATGGCTCCGGCGTGGACGAACCGTTTCCAAACGCTTTTCCACCGTTATGTTCACGAGCACTCTGGCACTTGAAGGATCACCTTGCAAGGCTTTTAGTGGCGGTCTCTCTCCCTGTGGTTGGTTATGTTCCCCGCCTAAACAGCGTCACTTTGGCCGCCATTTTGGATTTGAAACGTTTCGGTGTCACCGCCATGATCTAGCCTGGCTATACCCATGCTGCCTTGCGCGCGATTTCCTGGATTCCATGGATCCGAATTTCGCCTGAGATAGGGAACCAATCGCAGAACGGGGGGGGACGGCAAGACGATGGCGACGTCTATTCGACACACCCATCGTCTTCTTCCTCATCGAGTTTCTGTTGCTCTACTTACGTCATCTGGTATAATTGATACGATTGGCTATGAGCTACGTACAGACTCAAATGATAGACATTCGTAGCGCCCAATAAACGGCTCCGGGCAATCGTAAACCACGCCTCAAATACGAGAAAATGAATGTGTGGCTCCCAGACCTCATCTCAATGTAGATTGAGATGAGGTCTGGCGTTAGCCAGGCCAGTCATGATCCGTGTGATTTGTAACTTGTCCAGACGGCTGGCGTTCATTTGAAACCGGAGTAGCCTTCTGTTATCAGAGGAACAAAGTGCTGTGTTTAAGAAAGCCAAAGTCAACCAAAGTCAACGGGCCAATGACCCCTTTTCACAGATGGGCAGTAGCAGTGTAAATGAACTTCCTTTTCCTGTAGCTCTAACGTTGGGTCAGTTTAATGGACGTCCGTCGCAGCACCACCGTGGTCAATGTACCTTTACTTGAGTAGCTATGTCTGTAGAGGTGCACTGCCATGCCTAAATTGAATGGACCCATAATTAATGCTAGGAGCAACACCCGTGTTATTCCAACTGTATAAAGGGGTGATTACTTTGGTCCCTCAATGCAACACTACCTCTCAAAGTGGGAGCCATCACTATTTGCCTTTGACTTTGTTCTGAGGCATACATTCATTTTACTGCATGATCGTGTGGTTGTCCCTCGTGTTTGTGAATGGGATGCGTGTGATCAAGTACTTTGTTGCTTTATGGTTTTCTCTCCTTGTATACATTTTGTTGTCTTTATGCTACGCACATTGCAAAGCAGTGTCACACGCCTATGCACAGATGGCTAGTCTAGCCCTAAGGTGCTGACACATGCGTCATGCATAAGGACACACACATACGCACATCCCCACACACACTCTTAATAAACCAACAACCCATGCCCGCGGGTCAGTTGGGACCAAACGGCGAAGATCCTTTCAAGATTGGCTCTCTGAGTGTGTGTGTGTGCATCTTGTGGTCCCACACCCACCTGCATACACACACACACACACACACACACACACACACACACACACACACACACACACACACACACACACACACACACACACACACACACACACAATTGCGCGCGCGCAATTTGTGGCTTCTGTGGGGAAATTACTTCTGCTCTTCCTCTCGATTTCTCGTCGGGCGTGACTCACTGCGCCCCAGAAGGTCCGCGTGCACACAGAAACACACACACACACACACACACACACACACACACACACACGCCCACACAGTGGCTCCGCTGCTGTCACGCGGGGCAGAAGACGGTAGTGCCACGTTGGTTGGCGTATGGGCCTCTCAGTGTAAAGCCTGTTACGTGAGCCCTAGGATAATGTAACCTACTTCTGCAGATGAGCCCCCGTCTTTGACTCGCTCACCCCGACCCACTCAAACACGCGTGTTAGCGGGGCCCGCACATGCATCGCGCCAGCCACGAATGTTCCTCTTTCACATGTGCTTAATGCGCACGTGTCCCATTTAAACACACACACTTCTATACTCTGCAACTCTGCGCGCACGCGTGTGTGTATGTATGAACACGGGCGAGAGTGTTGTATGCGTGTTATTTTGGGTGGAGTTGAATAGCAGGGAAAACCGGGATAAAGGGATTATTATAATTACAGCAATTCGAGACGGAACATGTGGAGATCCCCGAGTGATGGAGAGAGAGGGGGGGGGATGGGGAATACAGAATCATTGTGTGTGTGTGTGTGTGTGTGTGTGTGTGTGTGTGTGTGTGTGTGTGTGTGTGTGTGTGTGTGTGTGTGTGTGTGTGTGTACGTTCATGTCCATAGGAATACAATTAAAAATGTGTCTTCTCCTTTTATGTTGCTTATCTTTGTTGGCCGCACTGGGTATTCATTTGAAATATATTTTTGTGGTAATTTTATTGCAATCACTGCATTCAGCTGGTGTGTGTCACTGTCAGAATTAAGTCGGGGCTGCACTCATCTATGTGTGCTTGATGGCTAGCCCGATGACAAAAATCTCCCATTGTTCGATGCCTTTCCTTGGCATGTGATTGGCTTTTACCAGCTGTAACGTCTTGAGGGGCTCTAGCCAGGTGCGAGTTTTGCCCTCTTAGAGGCACCACCTGTTTGGAGGCTAAACGCTAAATCAAATGGTCTGACTATCCATGCAAATGATAGTCTGGCAAACAAAAGGCTTGAGTCTCAGGACTCGAAAGACTCAAGCCTCAGAGACTCAAACATATGTCATTGTCTATACAAACACTTTGTGTTCCCCTCTGGTGAAACATTTTGGACCTAGTGTTGTGTCACTTTCAGAGTGTGTGTGTGTATCAGGAACTAAAGGAGCCAGTCTGGGTGTATTTATGCATACTGATTAGCCCCTTTATAATCGTGTGTGTGTTCGTGTTCCTATGCACGTGCAGTGTATTGTGCATAAATGTTTATCTTTGTACGCCAGTCCCCACCACCACCATCATCATCTACCGACACCATCAGTGGGTGTGCAGGGCAGTATTATGGGCTGTGGTTCTGGCACGGACAAGATCCTAATCATGACCACCATGTGAGAGTTTTGCATGTTAGTGTGGCCATTTGCATAATGATTGTTTACTTTAATCAAAATGTGTTTGTTTAAGGCATTAGACAGCCCAGCGCATAACTGGCGGGATTCTCTACTGGTTTCTAGTTGTATGATTGTTTGTAGTGCTCTACTGGTGTGGAGTTCTCTACTGGTTTGTAGTTCTCTGCTGGTCAGTAGTCCTCTATTGGTGTGTACTTCTCTCTGCTGTTCTGTAGTTCTCTACTGCCACCCACGTGAAGTGACTATGCTGGTTTAGACATTCCCTGGTTTGTCCAGGCACCAGCTTTCAGTCAATACACAGACCTTTGCATTATTTAACCTCCATGCATTATTCACTCATACCCTTGCTCATCATCCAGACATGCGCTGTTTCTTTGTCTCCGCTGACCTGTATACTAGGCAGCAGGGCATTACTCCACAGTCATGATTAGGATTAGGATAGGCGTGTGTCGACTCGTTAAACAACGGACTAAAAAACGGCACAGAGAGACATGACACAGGAGCCAATAATAGTGCTGTTGAAGGTCTATGCACTGCATGATGCGCTGGCTGGCTGGTGGAGCAGCAGAGACTGTGCAGCGTCTCCTCCGTCTGCAGATGTGACCCGCATGGTAATCTGGAGGGACCTGGTCGGTGTGTGTGTGTGTGTGCTGTGGCTTGGGAGTGCGCACACACATGCACACGCACGCATCCCAGACTTAAAGCAAGCACACACCTATGCATTCACTCCCACACAAAGTGATTGCACGCATACACACACACAGACACACACACACGCACGCACGCACACACACACACACACACACACACACACACACACACACACACACACACACACACACACACACACACACACACACAGAGAGTATGGACTATGTGATGCAGTGAATTGCACATTCATAAAGCACGCACACGCCTACTCACTCACACACAAACTGCACACACACAGTCCAGACTATATGTAGTGAATTACACATTCATAGGCACGCCTGCATACAGCCTCCTAGATACATGTTCGCAAGCAAAGCCGAGACTAGCTGCATTAGAAGATACACACGTACGCTCACTCAAGCATACACTCCAGCAACCCTCCAGCCTTCTTTAAACTTGATAAAAGACGGCCCCATGTCCTTGCAGCATGATTGATTTACTGCTCAGCCACTGCCTCGTCTCTCCCGCCTGTGTGGCAGGGAAGTCCCGCCTCCTGACCAGCCCATCTGGCCAAGGCACTATGGTATGTGCATCAGAATGCATCATGTTGCTTTTTGTAGATACTCCTAACCTAGTCCTGTCAACACTTTGTTTAGTTTTTTTCAAAGAAAAAAACGTCTCCCCATTAATGAGAAATAATTTCACGAATTACTTGCCAACGACCAAAACACAATCACTACCGATTACATTCCGGTGCCCCTATGCTTCCGAAATGGGAAATGGCGTTGCGTTGTGACGTCAATCAGTTAGTGAACTATACTTTTTTTTTTGGCATAGCTCTACGTGAATGGCATTACACACTCTGTCCAAACGCCAACTGTATCCAAGCTAGCCAGAGTGTTAGCCCGTAGCACAGCACCGCCAAGAGGGTTTTCTCCAGAATAGACGATCGCTCGGTCACCGGGAATGTTTTACGCTCTAGTTATAGCCTAATTGAACATCTCTCGCTCTCCCTCTCTGTATCTCTGATTTCCAAATTGATTGCTCATCATACGAACTAAGCCTCGTGAGACCTTCCAGGTATTCACGTTTGAATATCCATCTGGCCTTGCCAGTTATGGATTTCCAAATATGGCCACGGCCTGAACAAACCCTGATATGATGACTCTGTAGATTGCTGCTTTTTTATTGAAACTCCCTCCATTTCATCCATCATTTTAAAATGTTTGGAAATGGCTTGCAACTTGATCAGGGGCAGATTGTGTGTGTGAGTGTGAGTGTAAGAGAGAGATCCTCCCGGGCATATATATATCTCCCAGGATCAAAGACTTTTGATCCAGAGATTTTAAGTGACTCTGGAGAGGCTACGCATTTGTTGAGGGAGGCAGAGAGGGCTGGACACACACACACACACACACACACACACACACACACACACACACACACACACACACACACACACACACACACACACACACACACACACACACACACACACACACACACACACACACACAGGACAGCTGTTTGATGTCATCTTTGGGTGTGAGTCACACTGGCCAACCCTTTATGTCTTTGTGCACCACATGATCGTTCTGTGTGTGTGTGTGTGTGTGGGGGGGGGGGGGGGGGGGGGGGGGGGAAGAGAGTCATCGGCCCTTGGGTTGGCTTTTAGGGCCCATTAACATCTCCTCAACAGGCTCTTCTGTTTACAGTTTTCGTTTGAAGGACACACACTCATGTAAGTCCTCACCTTACCCTCTGGCCTCGGACTCCGCTGAGTTGGGGGGGTGTCCAGGCGTTCACACTGTTATTCTAACGTACGTGTTGGTATGTGCCTTGTAGGTCGTGGGGGGGGGGATAAACAGTTTGAAGTTAAGAGAGAGGGAGAGATGTACAGAAGGGAAAACCTTTTTATGTCTGTGTTGGGGGCCAACATGTCCGCTCATGATACCATCTTGATACCAGGGGTCAAATAAAGAGAGAAAATACACAAACCAGTTGCAGCTCGGGCTGCTGGAAAAGACTCTGCAAGGTCAAGCTGCACTGGATTGATTGTTGCCACGGCAACCAGAAGCAAAGCACCTGCTTCTTAAAGCCACAGACACAGACACGTACACCGTCATGCACACACACACACACGCAATAACATAGACACGCACGTGTGTGCACACACAGTATGCAGACAAACATAATCTCATAAGTCACTGTGGGCTGCATCTCTGTTCTCATCCATATTAATTATTCCCTTAATGGAGTATTGAAGGACTGGGAAGGCACCCATAGTCAACTCATCCATTGATTTATTTTTAATTTGCTATTTTTAGCTGGTAAAATCATTTACAGACTGTCAATGTTTATCAATACATCTTCTGCTGATCGACTTATCGATCCACTATAGATGGTTATGAACATTTTGATGTCTTGCCGTGTGTGTGTGTGTGCGCGCGTGCGCTTGAACGTGCTTCCCACTGACATGCGGACAGGAGAAACCCTACACACCTTCCATCAAAGACTGAAAACTCATCGGAGTGCATCTTGGCCCAGAGAAAAAATAAATCAATAAATCATCCTCCATCTCTTGTTCTGTAAAATGGTGCGCTTCAAGCAGTCTGCTAGTTTGATGAGTTGTATGTACTTTCATGATTGTTAAAATTTCTGGTTGAATGCACTTATTGTAGGTCGATTTGGATGAAAGCTTCTGCTAAATAAAGTGTGTGTGTGGGTGGCTGGATGGGGGGAGGGGCTGTGTATGCATCAACACAGGTGCTCGTGAAACAACATTTTATAGGTCGGCTGTTCTGATTGGTCGAATGAAAACGAGGCATCATAAGCCTAAATATACTAAATAGACTAAAGCCCCCCCCCCCCATCCCCAAAGCATAGGGAGGCATGGTGCTACGTCATAAAGGAAGGACATGATTGCTCGCTCACCCACTCTCTCCTTTTTGAAGAGACTTGAGGCTTTTTGACTCCCTCAAAAGCACGAGGTGGGAATACATATTTTAGGTGAGCAGTGAGTCATATCAGGCACACACAAACATGCATGCTTGCCTTCTGCTTCAAGCACGCACACACACTTGCTGTGCACATTCACACACAAAAACACCGTGCTAGCTTTGCATGAACTTTTGTTAGTCGCACATATAACACCCCGTAAACAGTGTTGGACAATTAATTGATTCGCAACCGCCTCAACACCGCTTTTGCTGATAACTTTTACGACAAAAAGCGCTATATTCACACAGCTTTGTCGAGGTGTGTCCACTGGGGGCCCGCCGTTCACCTCTGCGCGGTTGTGTTGCGGGAGAGAGCGGGGTATCATGGGGGGGGGGGGGGGGAGGTAGAGTGGGTTGGCTGGTAACCACAATGTTGGTAGTTCGATCCCCGGCTCCTCCTAGCTGGGTGTCGAGGTGTCCCTGAGCAAGATGACCTCACCCTAACTGCTCCCGACGAGCTGGCTGTCCCCTTGCATGGCAGACGCCGCCGTCGGGGTGTGAATGTGTGCATGAATGGGTGAATGTCAGGCAATATTGTATAGCGCTTTGGATAAAAGCGCTATATATATATGCAGTCCATTTACCATTTGCCATCATAGGGCGGAGCAGGTTGTGGGAGGGAAGGCAGAAGCCATGAATCAACGTTGCGATGAACCTGCTGCTGCATCCCGCACAGCTACGCTCTGCCTCCGTTCGGGCAGGCACTTTCATGGTCCAATCAGGGGGGGTCCACCTGGTGGCTGTGCATTCTTCGCCCGCACCCCCTCGCCCTCGTCCTCGCCCTCCTCCGGCTCTGGCTCTTGATCTCTGACCAAGCCAAAGCCAGCGTCGCATCGTGCCAATAATGGAATTGCGCATGCACCCGCCACCATTGTGCCAAGTAATCAACGGCTCCAGCTGTCCCCCTCTTTGCTGAGGCCCCTGTGCCGGCTCGGCGGTGACGACGACAGCATGCAAAACCATACGCCCTGCGCTTTTGTTTTGAAGGCGGCGAATCCTCCCGAGAGCAGACACCCGACAGTCTCTGAGCCATGTGGGATTTGTTTTTTTATGTCATTGCGGTCTGTTGTTCTGTCCCTCTTCTCCTTCTGTCGAGCCACACCACGCATAGCCCATCCATTTTCTCGAAGTCCATTAATGGCTTCCTTGAGAGACCCCTGGCCAACAGCAGATCGACCGCTGGCATCTGACCATAATAAGCGGTGTTTGCACTGTTCACAAAGCACTGTTCGCAGCCACAAGGTGTAGGGTGAACTTGGCCTTATCCCGTGATTGGCGCCCCCCCCCGCCCCCGACTGTACTTTGGATTGACCTCTCATGTGCCCTTGTTGATTTATGCACAGCAGCGAAGGCCAGGGGAAAACAAAGGAGCCATCGCTAGTTTTAGAGAGATGGATAGATAGATGGGAGTGAGGCGTTGTACCGTTTAATGGCACAGGGGACAAAGGAGTTTTTCAATCTGTTGGTGTTGCACTTTGGGAGGAGCATCCTGTCACTGAACGAGCTCCTCTGGGTGCTGATGACGGTGTGCAGAGGATGGCCGACATTGTCCAGAATAGCCAGCAGTTTGTTGGATGTTCTCCTCTCGGCCACTGTCACCAGGGAGTCCAGTTTCATGCCGACCACAGAGCCAGCCCGCTTAGACTTTACACTCGCCTAGCGGTTAACTCTTAAGCTTCTTTTGTAGCCATAACTCTTAACAATACTACTTTATTTGTCAGTAGGGCATTGAAATTCATTTGGCTCTCTGTACGTTAACTGTTGACTACGTTAACTGTGACTGTTGCATGGCTTTCAACCGGTGCTCCTCAACTGGTCAATCTTAACATTGGGTATAGCTTTCCAATGCTAGCTGTCCACTTTTAGCCGTCCACTTTTAGCCGTCCACTGTCGGCCGTCCACTGTCGGCTTTCCACTGTCTGTTGTGAGCGATCTGCTTCTAGCGAACCACTTTTAGCTGACCACTGTTAGCTGACCTCTTCTGGCTGTCCGATGCTCTCTGTACGTTGCTTGTGGGCCACTATGCACCGTCCTCTCCTATGTATTCTTTAAATGCACCTCGGCGGACATTACCACTGTGGCCTGGAAGAGGCTGGGAGTGATTTGCATTAGTGCGGCCGAAGGGTAAAGTAGTCTGTGTATCCTCCCCATGGTCAGCATCAGGCCGTGGGGGGCCCAGGCCCAGAAGGCTTCAGCGGAACCCCCTCGGAGCGGGGCCGGCGGCGTAATGAGAGCGAGCCGGGCTGGGGGGCTCGAGGGTCTGCCAGTAAGCAGTTGAGGAGGAGTTGCTGCATTTGTGTGTGTGGACTTTTCTTTTGTTCAATTTCCCAGCTCTTTTTTGGGGAAATGAAGGTACTTTGCTTGTCTCGGGCTGTGTTTATTTCCTTTCATCCTGTCCTTCACTTTTTGAATTTCGTTCTCTTTTCTTTTCTTCCTTCCTTACTCCCTCCCTCCCTCTGAGATCTATTTTTGTCATTTTCTGTCCATCAAACGCCCAAGTGATGAATTATTGATTGCACTGACCCTGACAGAAACAGACGTGTGTGTGTGTGTGTGTGTGTGTGTGTGTGTGTGTGTGTGTGTGTGTGTGTGTGTGTATCCGCCCTTTGCCTATCAGTGTGTTGACTGGCACAATGCTCGGTCTTCCCCTACAGACTCGTCTACTAAGGAGAGCGTCCGGTGGGGGAAAGTGCTGTTGAATGGAAGGTCAAAAGCGGCCACCATTCTGACATTTTCAAATGACACTTCACGGCGCCATCTAAAAGCTAACGGTGTGTGTGTGTGTGTGTGTGTGTGTGTGTGTGTGTGTGTGTCTGTGTCTGTGTCTCCAGGCTCTTCAACCTGACTCTGAAGAAGCTGATCATGCTGAAGGAGCTGGACAAAGACTTGACCTCCGTGGTCATCGCGGTCAAACTGCAGGTATGTTCTCAGTGCAGGTGGACACTATGTAGATGCAGGCTGTGTCGGGCGTTTCCTCCGTGTTCTATACACAGTAATCGGTAATCAGCAATTCACTAGACTCAACATTGTTCTCACTCAGATCACGTCATAGATCACCAACTTATGTCGCCCTTTAGTCATCCAAAGGGAGCGATTGGATCCATATTGCTGTCTGCAATGTAACTAATGTAAATGTATGGTAGGCCTTGATGTTCAGCATGGCTGCTTGCACCAACAGGCGGTTTTCAATTTTATTTACCTAATAAAATCAATAGCCATGATTGTCAAAGAAGGTTTTTTCTCCACGTTAACAACATTGTTGACCGTATTGTCAAAGTGTGTTTGCGTCGCTATGCATTGAATCCGTTAGGGAAAAGCAGACGCATTGTGTCGGAGCTTATCTCAGCCCGTTTGGTTTATTCTTTTTTAAAAGCAGCAGTATTAGAATAAACCCCTTGAATCCTCAAGTGCTGATGTTTATAAATTCCTGCACATGGATTTCCCCCCTCCGCGCCTCTCAGACATCCCCCGAAGGGCCACACAGCCGCTTTAATCAATGGACTGAGTGGATTTGTGATGGCGTCTCTCTCTGAGCGCAGCTGTGGCCGGTACGAAGCGTTGTTTGCTTACCTACTCCATTGGTGTCTGGTCTTGAAGAGCGGAGCCGGTATGACCTCGGAAGAGAGGGCAGACATCTCTCTGTACTTTTAGCTTTTTGTAGTTTTCACATTCTGTTGAAAGGAGAGGTTCGCTATGGCGGACATTGGGGCATCTTCATTGATTGTCCAGCATGATTCCAGGACACACGCCGTCGTTTTATCCCAAATTGATCCGGTATTGAGTTTGTTGACTTCTTCCTGTAACGGTCCATCGATGTTACAATGGAATATGCCCTTGGGTCCAACATGACACTTATCCCTTAAACTTCCACCATAGTGAAAACATTTCAAAGGATTTTGTCAGTATTTTGAATTAGTTGATTGCTTTAATCAAGCGGATCATTATGTCACCATCTTTGCACTTCAGCTATTTTGTAAATTCTCCACCCGCTGTGGTTGTTGACGGCTACGGCACGTTGTCTTGGCAACGTGTCATCAGCAGTCATCTGTGATGGCTCTGTGCCCCCCCCCCCCCCCCCCTCCCCACCCAGCTGTTGCCAGTTGCCTTTGTCATTTCCTCTCTGTATGATGTATCCACAGTTGCAAAGACACACACACACACACACACACACACACACACACACACACACACACACACACACACACACACACACACACACACACACACACACACACACACACACCCCCCCCCCCCCCCATTGTTGTGGGGGCGACAGGGTGTTAGCCGGGGAACACTAATGATGTAACCCACCCCACTGACATTTAATCATGTCTTGTACTCTCTCTGCATCTCGGTGCCTCTCTCTTTCTCTCTATGTCTCTTTCCCAGGGCTCCAAGCGTATCCTGCGCTCCAATGAGATCCTCTTGTCTGCTGCGGGCCTGACCGAGACAGACCTGCAGCTCACCTTCTCTCTGCAGGTACATAACGGAGCTGCAGCCCCCGCCCTGGTCACCCACAGACCGTAGCCTTGTTCAACCTGTCGATGGTGACCTGTGGCTGATCTGAGCCGGTATCGCCGATCACCTATGTTCAGGTGGAGGGATCGGCGAAACACATTTAAATAGAGGACACGTATAATAAACTATATGTAACTCAATCCGATTGTTTTTTTTAATTGAACATTTATCCCTTTAAAACAGGCCAGCTCTTACCTGGCCTGTTTGAACCGATGGCCCGTCTCTTGACTGAACACGGTTGCTTTGTTGTGTTTATAGTCGGTGAACCCATTACCGGCCCGCATTGGGTCATGCTGTGGGGAAAGGGAATCTGTCAAGGGTTATGAATGTGTTGCAGCAGTCTATTAGATCACCAATTCGATGAGCCCAACCCGGATATAGATAGTCATGTGTTCAACACACTGTACCTCACAGGTGTGTGTGTGTGTGTGTCTAATGCGAGTTTAATGTTTATTTTTCCATCGGGTGTTCTCTGTGCCAGTCTGGCATGTAAAAAATGAGCCTGAACAAATACGACATGTGCTCCTCCCAGCTGTATCTGGGTCATCATAACTTCCCGTGTAATGGTGATTGTCCCTTTATCCCCCCCCCCCCCCCCTCCAGTACCCCCACTTCCTGAAGAGGGACGCCAACAAACTGCAGATCATGCTGCAGAGACGGAAACGCTACAAGAACCGCACCATCCTGGGGTACAAAACCCTGGCTCTGGGGCTCATCAACATGGCCGAGGTACCCCCCCCCTGTCTTTTATCCAGTTTGAAGAAGGCTGGAGGGTTGCAGGAGTGTATGCTTGAGTGAGCGTACGTGTGTATCTTCTAATGCAGCTAGTCTTGGCTTTGCTTGCGAACATGTATCTAGGAGGCTGTATGCAGGCGTGCATATGAATGTGTAATTCACTACATCTAGTCCGTGTGTGTGCACAAACACTTTGCGTGTGAGGGAGAAGGTGTGTGCGTGCTTTATTAAGGTGCAATTCACTACATCACATAGTCCATACTGTGTGTGTGTGTGTGTGTGTGTGTTTTTAGCTTTTATTAAATTGGACCATTCGGAACCAAACACAAATGACAAATATACCACACAAGTCCAGCGCACACACAACAAACGAAAGCCAAAAAGCAGGGAGGTAAACAAAGTCAGGAGAGAGAGAGAGAGAGAGAGAGAGAGAGAGAGAGAGAGAGAGAGAGAGAGAGAGAGAGAGAGAGAGAGAGAGAGAGAGAGAGAGAGAGAGAGAGAGAGAGAGAGAGAGAGAGAGAGAGAGAGAGAGAGAGAGACGCTTTAGAGTTGGCTTGAATGAGCAGACTTCAGTTCAAATCAAACTTCAAGTGAGTCCTCTGTCAGCGCCGCGAGTACCAAATGGTTTTGATGCAGTGCTTATTTAGTAAACCAATAGCGGTGGGGCCGCCAACTCAAAGATGGCCTGGTTGCTCGACGTCGCGACGTGCATGCGCTCGTAAACTGGATCGACGGCTTCTCTCTCACGGCTCAGTGAGGTAGTTACGAGCTGGGAAACCAACCAGAGGCGTCGCAATCTGTTATTTCAACACACAAGAGAGCTGTTGGGTTGGCTCCAGACGACGTAAGACAAGAGATATGTGTTGTGGACCACGCCAAGACGGACAGGAAGACCTGGCGTTGGACTCTTGGGCCAGGACCGGAGTGGGTTGCCAACTTACTGTCGGATATACGTTTTGAAGAGCACTTTGGGTCAGAGCGAGAACAGCCCCACAGTAAAAGAAAAGTACACACATTGACCCATTTCACAGAGGCGACGTCGTAGGACTGTGCGATTACTCGATAATTTTATCGAGATTTCCATTTTTGCGTCCAATGATCTCCAAACTAATATAATTAAGTTTATATTTTTATTTGCAGGTATATTTATTTTATTCATTAAATGTTTTATAGAAATCCAGCTGGATAAGTATTTGTACATTATTTTAGTTTTTTTGGAGAGAATGTTGAATAAATGCATCATGTTTTCAAACACAGAAACAATCGTTTGAATAATCGTGATGTGCTGGTTCTCCTTGTGCTGTAAATGATGACGTGTGTGTGTGTGTGTGTGTGTGTGTCACACAAACATTATAGGTGGTTGGGATAAAGGGTCTTCACAAAACAATAAATGAGCTGACTCACTCCAACACAACAACAACATAAACAACAATAGAAGTAGCACGCTGATGTGAACGCACGGCAGTAATAGAGGAGCAGTGATGTCAAAACGTCTTGTCCAGGCTCGTCCTTGTCCAGGCTCGTCTGGGTAACACTGTGCTACGCAGACTTCATTAAAGAGGGAGGGGGAGGGAGGGAGGGAGGGAGGGACAGATGGATGGGGGAGGGAGGGAGGGAGGGACAGATAGATGGAAAGGGAGAGTGAGAGGGAGGAGGCAGAGAGACGGTGAGAGAGGTGTGACCAGCATGCTGAGGCAATGCATGCCCATAAGCATGCATAGATGCGGTTGCACATACACAAGATGTGTGCATTACACACACACACGCAAGCACAAAATGTAGACACGGATAATACAAAACTCAACATCAAACAAATGCATTTGAAATACTTAATACACACAACCCTAAAGACTGGTTTAGGTCGAAGCTGCACCAAGGCCCCACTCACTTGCTGTCTTATAGAAACGCGTATAAACGCACACATACACACATAGATGTAATGAATTTGTTGGGACTTGCGAGCACAGGTGTAAGAGTTCTGAAGGTGAGGGGCTGGTTCAATCAAATTCACACGTGCACGGGCGCACACACAATGTTCTCCCTCCCCCATTCGTGTTTTCAATCCTGCCCTTTTCGCTTCTTCTTTTGCTTTTCTTTTTTTTTCTTTTTTTCATTATCGTCCCACTCTCACTCTCCCACCCTCCATCTAGTGCCTCTTCAGACACCAATTTCGTTTTCTCATTCCCCTCTCGCTCTCTCTATCACTCTCCTCCCTCCCTCCCTCCCTCCCTCCCTCCCTCACAGTCATTGACATTCATAGTTTTTCCAACATAGCCTAAGTCCCCTCACACTGAGGTGGCCTACATCAGTGTGAGGTGGTGTATGCATATGGAGGTATGTAACGGGGTGGGGCCCGCCAGTTGCGCTTCACCTGCTCATTTGCGACAGACAAGTTGAGGAGGTTTGCACATACAGTGGGGCAAAAAAGTATTTAGTCAGCCACCAATTGTGCAAGTTCTCCCACTTAAAAAGACGAGAGAGGCCTGTCATTTTCATCATAGGTAAACCTCAGCTATGAGAGACTTAATGAAAAAAAAAATCCAGAAAATCACAACTTCTGATTTTTTAAGAATTTATTTGCAAATTATGGTGGAAAATAAGTATTTGGTCACCTACAAACCAGCAAGATTTCTGGCTGTCACAGACCTGTAACTTCTTCTTTAAGAGGCTCCTCTGTCCTCCACTTGTTACCTGTATTAATGGCACCTGTTTGAACTCCTTATCAGTATAAAAGACACCTGTCCACAACCTCAAACAGTCACACTCCAAACTCCACTATGGCCAAGACCAAAGATCTGTCAAAGGACACCAGAAACACAATTGTAGACCTGCACCAGGCTGGGAAGTCAGAATCTGCAATAGGTAAGCAGCTTGGTGTGAAGAAATCAACTGTGGGAGCAATTATTAGGAAATGGAATACATACAAGACCACTGATAATCTCCCTCGATCTGGGGCTCCACGCAAGATCTCACCCTGTGGGGTCAAAATGATCACAAGAATGATGAACAAAAATCCCAGAACCACACGGGGGGATCTAGTGAATGACCTCCAGAGAGCTGGGACCAAAGTAACAAAGGCTACCATCACTAACACACTACGCCGCCAGGGACTCAAATCCTGCAGTGCCAGACGTGTCCCCCTGCTAAAGCCAGTGCATGTCCGGGCCCGTTTGAAGTTTGCTAGAGAGCATTTGGATGATCCAGAACAGGATTGGGAGAATGTCATATGGTCAGATGAAACCAAAATAGAACTTTTTGGTAAAAACTCAACTCGTCGTGTTTGGAGGAGAAAGAATGCTGAGTTGCATCCAAAGAACACCATACCTACAGTGAAGCATGGGGGTGGAAACATCATGCTTTGGGGCTGTTTTTCTGCCAAGGGACCAGGACGTCTGATCCGTGTGACGGAAAGAATGAATGGGGCCATGTATATTGAGATTTTGAGTGAAAACCTCCTTCCATCAGCAAGAGCACTGAAGATGAAACCTGGCTGGGTCTTTCAGCATGACAATGACCCCAAACACACCGCCCGGGCAACGAAGGAGTGGCTTCGTAAGAAGCATTTCAAGGTCCTGGAGTGGCCTAGCCAGTCTCCAGATCTCAACCCCATAGAAAATCTTTGGAGGGAGTTAAAAGTCCGTGTTGCCCAGCGAAGGCCCAAAAACATCTCTGCTCTAGAGGAGATCTGCATGGAGGAATGGGCCAAAATACCAGCAGCAGTGTGTGAAAACCTTGTAAAGACTTACAGAAAACATTTGACCTCTGTCATTGCCAACAAAGGGCATGTAACAAAGTATTGAGATGACCTTTTGTTATTGACCAAATACTTATTTTCCACCATAATTTGCAAATAAATTCTTTAAAAATCAGACAATGTGATTTTCTAGATTTTTTTTTTTCATTTTGTCTCTCATAGCTGAGGTTTACCTATGATGAAAATTACAGGCCTCTCTCATCTGTTTAAGTGGGAGAACTTGCACAATTGGTGGCTGACTAAATACTTTTTTGCCCCACTGTACGTTCACTCGTACGACACGATCCTCAGCTTACAGGGGATCAGCAGATAGCTAGTCGTCCGACCCAATGCGGAGCTTTTACCCATTCAGCTCCCTCTCTTACGTTGGCATTTAGTATTGGGGACTGCGGCCAGCCCATTGGTCCATTGATCTACTCGTACCGCCCACACAGAGTGGGCGGTACGAGTAGATCAATGGACCAATGGGCCGGCCCGCAGTAGTTCTTTGTAGTTCTTTGACGCTCGAAAGTGTCAAAAGAACGAGGCTACAGAATTTGCGACTCTTGCCGATTTTCTTACACTGTTGCAGAACCGTCAAAGCTAGAGAACCACGGGTGTTCAACGCAGAAGTGTGCCCCCCGCCCACCACCGTCAATCACCCAGCCCCCTGTCGCTGTGTGCTCCCTGCAGGTGATGCAGCACCCCAGTGAGGGAGCCCAGGTGCTGGGGCTGCACAGCCAGCTGAAGGACACCTCGGTGCCGGTGGCCGAGGTCCGGGTGTACTCCCTGTCCAGCCAGCCCATCAACCAGGAGGGGCCCAAGGCCAAGATGTCCGGTGAGGAAAGGGGGCGCGTTAAGGGGTCGGGAGGGTTGGGAGGTTTCCAGTTGGATACTTTCAGAATCAAGCTGACAAGCTGACTCTTGGCCTTGATGTTTGTAACTCTGGATACGGATAAAATATACCGCACCAGCATGAAGTAGCTAACTCTCTATTTCTCTCTCTGTCTCTCTATCCTTCTCTCCCTCTCCAGACCGTTCCCCAGACATTGACAATTACTCGGAGGAAGAGGAGGAGAGCTACTCTTCGGAACAAGAGGGCAGCGACGACCCCGTTCATGGGCAGGTGTGTGTGTTTGTGTGTGTGTGTGTGCGTGTGTGTGGTTTAAGTCGTTCCTCTTTTCTTGTTACTTGAGCCTGTTGCCATGGCGACACAGGCAAAGAGTCCGTATAAGATGATGAGCGCCCTTGGCGTGTTTGTTGGTTTGAGGCCCGGACTGCAACACAGAGGGAGGAGCAAGGCGCTGGTCTCCAGAGGAGTGTTAAGACTTAATAAATTCATCTAGAAAACCTACCAAAACATCTCTCTGCGTCTGCCTCTCTCTCAGTATCTGTTTGACGAAGAGGACGAGGTGAGGAAGAAGAAGCTGCGACGGAAGCCCCCCTCCAACACGGCCATCGCCCGGGTAAGAGATCCTCTCCCTCGTAGCTCTCTCCATCCCTCCATCGTTCTGTCCATCCCTCTCTTTCTCCATCCCTCATTGATTCTGTCCATCCCTCTCTCCCTCTATCCATCCATCCTTTTCATCTTCCCATCCCTCCTTCCTTCGACCCCTTCCTCCACCCTCTCCTTCGTCTCTGTCCGTCCGTCACTCTCGGTCCTTTTCATCTTGCTATCTTAATCAGCTCTTCCCCCGAGGTCTGGATGTTTATAATTTGGGCCCAATTCCCCCTGGTAGTAAAGCGGAGACAACTAAACACACACACACTCCCTCCCTCTCTCTCTCTTTTCCCCCTTCCAGGGGTAGAGATAAGTACACACTAGTGGAGACCAGTAAATTGTAGTAAATCTGCAACTGCCAAATAGGACAAGGGTGGTATATCACAAGTGTGGTTGTGTGTGCAAGCACACACACACACAAACCGCTGCAGGAATCGCGTAGCGATTGTGCATCGAATGTGCAGAACAGAACCCCTTAAAACACACACATGCACATATATATTCTCTCTTTCTCTTTCTCTCTCTCTGCTGGACCGCTGCACTTCATTGTCATCACTTCCTCCGTCCCAGCCCCATTCACACCTTTGATTTTTTTTTTTTGCATAACTCAGCCACCCTCATAGTTGCGCACACACAAACTCACTCACAGTCCCAGTCTCCACTCCCTTGACCCGTGTGTGTGATTCTCCTTCCAGCAACCCAACATCAAGCAGAAGTTTGTTGCCCTACTGAAGAGGTTCAAAGTGACCGACGAGGTAGGCCTCTCTTTCCCTCTCTAAGTCGCTCTCTTGTTCGCTCTTGCTCTCACCCTCTCTATGTATGTCTCTCTCTCTCTCCCCCTCGTTCGCTTGCTCGCTCTCTCTCATTCACTTACTCTAGCTCGCTCTTGCTCTCATTCACTTACTCTCTTGCTCTCCATCTCTGTTTTACTCCCTGCTCCCCCCCCCCTCAATTTTCTCTCTCTCTCCCAATGTATTGCTTTCACACCCTTCTTTCATATGTCCCATCTCTCTTCCCACCTTCATTCTCTCGCTCTTTCGCTCTCTCTCATGGTTGTGTTCTCAGAAGTGTGGGCGAAAGAAGTGGCAAAGGCAGCTCGCACTTTGACACTGTACGGGTGGGCTTAAAAAACAAAACAAGTGCATGTGAGGGTGCAGGCGTGTACGTGCCAGTGCTGTGTTGCCCCCACGAAAGTGTGCGTCTGTTTGGTTTCGGTGGATAGAAGCCAGCCGCCCTCATATTGTTATGGTTTCTATTTTTAATCCGCGGCATTTCGTGCCAAAACGAATGCCGGCTCAAATTATAGAGCAGTGCCTCTGAAAAGCCTGGTTATGTTACGATACGTTTTGCTATATTTATTTACCAGGAGCGTGTGTCTGCTCTGATGGCTTCTGACAAACCAATCTTTGCTTGTTTCTTATCTTTGCTGTTAGTGCTGCTGACACACACACACACACGTATACAAGCACACACACGATCACACAGACACACAAGCTAATTAAGAAAATGACTTCCGTGGGAAACAAGCAAACAAAGCACTTCTCCTATTTCCTTTTGGACGCCGGGCAATCTTTGTTTACACTGCCAGTGTTCCTAGTGCCTCTAATGACATCATCACGGTGTCTGTTGTAATTATCATTGACCCTAAGAGCATTTACTCCTGCGACTACCAGCCTACCTACTACTATAACACTACAGCTTCTGTAGTAACTACCGGGAGTGCTGCAGGAGTTAGCTACAGATTTGCAGTGTCAGAACACTTACCACTCCCATCGGCCCTGCTGCTGTTGGGATTTAAACTGACTCTGATTCTACCCCCTCCGCCCCCCCCGCCCGGTGCTTAGGTGGGCTTTGGCCTGGAGCACGTGTCCCGGGAGCAGATCCAGGAGGTTGAGGAGGACCTGGACGAGCTCTATGACAGCCTGGAGATGTACAACCCCAGCGACAGCGGGCCAGAGATGGACGAGACCGACAGCATCCTCAGCACGCCCAAGCCCAAGCTGAGGTACGCTAACGCAGAGCTAGGGTACGCTAAACCAAAGCCCAAGCTGAGGTATGCTAGCGCAAAGCTAGGGTACGCTAACCCAAATACCCAAGCTAGGGTATGCTAATGCAAGATAAGGTATGTTAACCCGAAACCCAATGTAAGGTACTTTTACCCAAAGATAAGGTACGCTACGCCATTAACGAAGCAAATCGACGTAGTCTCGTGAAGACTATACATGTTGTGCAGCTTAGAACAAAAGCCAGAATCAATTCAGTTCCGCAAAGTGCCAGCCACGCCAAGATACTGAAGGGGCATCACAAGGGGATTGCACCACGTGACCCGCCAGCGCACTGAAAGCCTTCAGATTCACAGCCCTGTGCACAATGACATCTTGACAGCTGATGGACCACCCCATGCTGCTCTGAGTCAGGGTGCCTGCTTAGGTGCTTCCCTAACGGACTAGTCACGCAATGCGCGTCGCACCGTTTGACACCAGATTAATTTGCTTTTTTAAGCACTTCGCAGTTAAGAGCCAAGATAATCCTTTTCCTCTTTTGATGAGCACATGCTGTGATTTAATGCAAAAAATGTACCTGCACGCGACTCTTCAAGGTATGCTAGCAAAAACCTCAAGCTAAGGTACGCCAGCCCAAACCCCAAGCTAAGGTTTGCTAACCCAAACCCTAAACTGAGGTACTCTAACGCTAACCCTAAACTGAGGTACGCTAACATAACAAGCGCTGAGTTTTGCTAACTATTGATTTTTAGTTTTCCAGAACCACTATGTTATTGGAGCTATAATGAGGTTTAACAACACAGGGGCCTTTTTAAAGCAGAATCCTCTGGGGTTCTGTACAAGCATTGCCAGGGAGAAATGACACAGCAAGACCAGCCACATTTCACATTATAATATAGGACATGCCAGTGCTCGGTCCCACACACATGAATGCACATACGCGCAAACACACGTGCACACGCACTCTCGCATTCACCGCCCATCTGCCAACATCCTTCATGTGCAGGAAGTAGAAGACACACCTAAACACACAACAAGCACTCACACATAAAGATTACTAGCACAGTATTCAAAAGGCTATTTTAATATTGAGGACTCTTGACCTGCTCCATTTGCTGTTAAGGTTAAAACGTCTAAAGTTAGTCTGCCCTCTGGTGGACAATATGAGTTACTGCTACCACCTGAAGACGTATCATTTTAAAAGAATAAGCATACAAATAAAAATATAAATATATTGACAAATAAAAATATAAATATATTGACCAGAATTTCCAATACCGAATCCTCCAGGTAAAAGACATTGTTTTAAGATTGAATCCTATTCAGTATTTACATATGCTCCAAGAATGGTGACTCATCCCTACCCTCGGTGAATCACAATCGATGAATTCTCTGTTATTAATCAGAATATAGTCTGACCATCATCAGAATAAACTCATTTAAAAAATAAAAAAGAATGCTCCGTTTTGAAAGTCTGAAGGAGAGCTTCTGTCTGTATCTCAAAGTGGTCTGAGCGTGAGGGTCTGGTGCAAGGAGCGGTTGAATAGTCCCTCGCTAACGACGGCCTTCCTTCCAGGCCGTTCTTCGAGGGGATGTCCCAGTCGAGCTCCCAGACGGAGATCGGCAGCCTGAACAGCAAGGGCAGCCTGGGGCGGGACGGCACCTTCAGCCCGGTACCACCAGCACGCACACATGCACGTACACACAGCCACACACACACGCACAGGCATGCATACATATATGCACACGTGTGTGTGTGCATGCCATTTGGTGGATGTTTTAATCCAGAGTGTTGTAATACCGTGTGTGCATAGCATACATAAAGCATTTATAAAATCCCACATAAAAAGAGCCTTTTTATAAAAAGAGTCCTTTTTATGTGGCAATGATAAAAACATTTCAATGTGGCAATGTTAGGGGTTTGATGCCCACATAAGAAGAGTCCTTTTTATGTGGGCATCAAATATTTTTTTTGACCAAATTCGTTTTTTTTCTTTGTCATAAATCCTTGTTTATTTTAACAATGCACGATCAATACTTATCGATCATCGATCCACACCGGTGCACAAACCGCACACATAGAAGATAATGTAGTCAGGCGGCGGCTATAGCAACTGTTGTCTCACTGTTGCGCAGAAGCTTGTGGGTTTCGAACCCCCAACCACGGCTTTGTGGCTGCAGCCGTGCCTCTCTGATGCTCTGGGTGTGGGAGTTTTCCGACATGAAAGAAGTGTTATATTTTTAGGAAGAACGTGACACAACATCACCCAACATTACATAACACCTGCCCGTGAGAACCTAAGGGGAACGGGTTCGCCGATCTGAAGAATGTGTCATGATGATCAGCCCAGGGTGCGGGGGGAATGTGTGTTTTCACTTTTAAAAAGGGTCAGAGACTCCATGGCAGCGATGGGATGTCTGCTCAGTCGATGTGAAACCGCTTTAGCTGTGTGGAGTCTATAGCACCCTTACTCATCTTCACCCTGGGGGTGGGGTCCACCTTCAACCTTCAAATCCAATTCAGTTATTGAGGGATTTAATAACAAACTATATAAAAAACATAAACACATATACAAAACACAATGGACTGGGGAGGCGGTCTCCTGACAGTGGCTCGTTAATGCCCCGCCCCCACCCGGGTGTTATGGTTACGGGGTGATTGACGTCTCGTTTGTCCAGCAGGGGGAGCCAGCGCCCATGGAGAAGATGAAGCTCTCCCGCAGCCGCAACCTAGAAGAGGCCCAGGCCGAGAGCAACACACTGGTACCCTCCTCTTCCTCCCTGTGTGTGTGTGTGGGGGGGGGGGATACAAATTAGTTATTACACTAGTAATGCAATAATTTCACATTGATTTTTATTATTTTATTTTATTATGATTGCTTTAACAGGTGTGTGGGGGGGGGTAATGCATAAAGAATATAATTTTATGAAGTTTAATGAACTGAATTGTATGTGATGCGAAGTAACGTATTATTACAATACATACACAGAGAATATTTGTCTCATTATATATCTACGTCATTATATATCTACGTCATTATATATCTACATCATTATATATCTACATCATTATATATCGACACTGAAAAAAAATGTGTGTGTGTGTGTGTGCACAGGAGCTGAATGACCAGGAAATGGTAGCCGAGGTGGGCCCCTCCATTACGGTGTCCGTGGCGGAGAAACCCCGTACGCCCATGAAGATCAGCAAGAACGAGAACCAGCCCATGCCGTCCCCAAGGTAACCAACTCTCCTCCCCCTGTTCCAGAATGTCAGGCAGATTCCCAACTGGGATTACTGAGTACAACTTCCGTTACATCTTCTGTTACTATACAAGTAAAATCACTCTTTAGCTACTCTTTTGATTTGTGAACACAATAAAGTTCTTATTATAAAAAATATATTATTATAATATATATATATATATATATATATATATATATATATATATATATATATATATATATATATATATATATATATATTTTAAGAAACATGGCTGTAAAGCACTTGAGATATCTTTAGTGCTAACACAACTTCTCCTCACTTGTCGCTTTGGACAGAAGCAAAAAAAAAAGACGACCAATTTTGACTAAACATCCCTGATGGCCTACTGACTCCGCCTTCCTCATCTCAGGCTGGATGGAAGCCACACCCCCAGGCAGAAGCGCGGGGCCACGCCCATGAAGGAGAGGCAGCTGTCCAAGCCACTCAGCGAGAGGACCAACAGCACGGACTCGGAGAGGTCCCCCGAGCTGGGGCAGACCGCGCCGGTGAGGGGCCCCCAGTAGACCCTCAGTAGACCCTCTCAAAGAAGCTTCGTCGTAGGGCTCGTAGGACCCAAAGTTAGAAACAGGGGCATGGGTAGTAGTCTAGCAAGTGGAGATGAGTCTACACCCCCTGATACATAAACACATCATTATATCAGCCAATATATTCAATATTCAAAAGATTCAAAGGTTTTTATTTATCACATACACATACAGGATGTGCAGTGAAATGTCGTGGCATTCTCTGTATTTTCTGTGCTCAAAAAGAATGAAATACAATAGAATAAAATAAAACGCAATAAAAGTTTTAACAAATGAAGAATACTATAAATGTGTGTAAAATTAAAACTGGACAAACTGGAAGATGTGCAAAATGTATTGTGCATTATGGCCAGGGTTGGATAGGAGTGGTTGCATACAACAACATGTGTTAGACACATAAAGGGCGTGGTCGTTTTTAATCATCATTCACTCTAAGTTTTGTTGGCAATTTAGCCAATGCTAGAGGACGTGTCGGCCGAGCGGATGTATGTCACGGCCGCCCGGTGACTAGCACATCAGGAAACACAGTGGGCTGCGCTGACTCACCACCGCCAACATGAAGGTGCTAGACTGTGGGATTGATGAGCTGGTCTATGAGGCATATGTGCACCTAAGATTTGTGTGTGTGTGTGTGTGTGTGTGTGTGTGTGTGTGTGTAGGTTCTGAGGAAGGCGGTGTACGACCAACTGAACCAGATCCTTTCCTCAGACTCGGCCCTCCCAGAAACACTGATCCTGGTCAACGGGACGGACTGGCAGGGACAGGTAGTGTGTCTGTCTGTGTGCGTTCCAGTGTTAAATAGCTCTGTGTGTCTGGTCCCCTACACTCTTCAGTGGCTTGTATTGGACAGCCCTCCAGCGTGCTGCGTGAGGTTTTCTAAACGGGGTCGTTCCAGCGGAAATCAACTCGACCAAGAGCCGTGTGTTCCACAATACTAATGGCTTCGTTATAAACAGTAGCGTACGTAGGTTCTCTATCAAATTAGAAGTCAGCCTCCTGACTGTGAAGTGTGTGTGTGTGTGTGTGTGCGTGCCCTACAGTACGTGGCCGAGCAGCTCCAGATCGGCAGGCAGCCGGTGGTGTGCACGTGTTCGGCGGCAGAGATCCAGGCGGTACTCTCCGCTCTGCTCACGCGCATCCAGAAGTTGTGAGTCTCTCTCTCTCTCTCTCTCTCTCTCTCTCTCTCTCTCTCTCTCTCTCTCTCTCTCTCTCTCTCTCTCTCTCTCTCTCTCTCTCTCTCTCTCTCTCTCTCTCTCTTGCACACATCTCTCTATCGTCGTTAATTCCACCAATCACCTCGCCACTCCTCCATCTGGTTTCAATCCAAATGTTTTGACATCTCTCTCTTGCCTCCCCTTTCCGCTTCTACTCTCGTCTCCTCTCCCCTCTCCTCCTTTCGTCTCTTCCCCCCAGTTGTAACTGTAACTCGTCCTCTCTCCGCTCCAGTTGTAACTGTAACTCGTCCTCTCTCCCCTCCAGTTGTAACTGTAACTCGTCCTCTCTCCCCCCCAGTTGTAACTGTAACTCGTCCTCTCTCCGCTCCAGTTGTAACTGTAACTCGTCCTCTCTCCGCTCCAGTTGTAACTGTAACTCGTCCTCTCTCCCCTCCAGTTGTAACTGTAACTCGTCCTCTCTCCGCTCCAGTAGTAACTGTAACTCATCCTCTCTCCGCTCCAGTTGTAACTGTAACTCGTCCTCTCTCCCCTCCAGTTGTAACTGTAACTCGTCCTCTCTCCGCTCCAGTTGTAACTGTAACTCGTCCTCTCTCCGCTCCAGTAGTAACTGTAACTCGTCCTCTCTCCCCTCCAGTTGTAACTGTAACTCGTCCTCTCTCCCCCCCAGTTGTAACTGTAACTCGTCCTCTCTCCGCTCCAGTTGTAACTGTAACTCGTCCTCTCTCAGCTCCAGTTGTAACTGTAACTCGTCCTCTCTCCGTAACTCATCCTCTCTCCCCTCCAGTTGTAACTGTAACTCGTCCTCTCTCCGCTCCAGTTGTAACTGTAACTCGTCCTCTCTCCGCTCCAGTTGTAACTGTAACTCATCCTCTCTCCCCTCCAGTTGTAACTGTAACTCGTCCTCTCTCCGCTCCAGTTGTAACTGTAACTCGTCCTCTCTCCGCTCCAGTTGTAACTGTAACTCGTCCTCTCTCCCCCCCAGTTGTAACTGTAACTCGTCCTCTCTCCCCCCCAGTTGTAACTGTAACTCGTCCTCTCTCAGCTCCAGTTGTAACTGTAACTCGTCCTCTCTCAGCTCCAGTTGTAACTGTAACTCATCCTCTCTCCCCTCCAGTTGTAACTGTAACTCGTCCTCTCTCCGCTCCAGTTGTAACTGTAACTCGTCCTCTCTCCGCTCCAGTTGTAACTGTAACTCGTCCATGCCGCGGGCGGTGAAGGTGGCGGCGGTGGGCAGCCAGAGTTACCTGGGCGCCATCCTGCAGTTCTTTGTCACCCAGCTGGCCAACAAGACGTCCGATTGGCTCAGCCACATGAAGTTCCTGGTGGTGCCGCTGGGTAAGAGAGGCTCTTCCTTTCTTTGTCCTTTTCTTTTCTTTCATTCCTCCTTATATTTTGTCTTTCTTCCTTTTATTATTTATTCCTCACTTTAGTGGCCTCCTTTTAATTGCCCTTTCCTCCTTTTTTTATTTTTTGTTCCTTTTCTCCTTTCTTCCCACCCTCCCTCCCTCCTTCGATCTCTCTCACGGTGTCCCCCCCGCCTCCTCAACAGGTTCCCACCCCGTTGCCAAGCACCTGGGCGCCCTCGACAACCGCTACAACGCGGCCTTCCTGGACACGGCGTGGCGGGAGATGTTCAACCGCTCTGAGCCCCCCCCTCCCTCAGGTACCCCAGAGAGAGGCCCTGGATCAGGGGGCCATCGTAGGACACACACAGGGGTCGCTGGTATCACTTATTATGGCCCCGCTGCTTTAATGTACCGGGGGGCACTCGTACGCAAGTAACCAAGTCGTTAAGGAAGTTCTTATTTTAATTCACGCGCCAAATAAAAGGAATTCAAAGTATTAATCATGTCAAGCATTTTTATATGTGAGCAATTTACAACGTCTGTACAAACTGTTTACAAGTTGTAAATGCACAGAATTAATTTCATTAATGGCTGCCAACATGAACCCAAATATAACGATAAAGCCGTATATCATTAGTGGGTGACTGTGTGTGTGTTGGTCTGCAGACCAGCTGTATAGAGAGACATAGTATATATGAAGAGAGCAAGGTGTGTGTGTGTGTGTGTGTGTGTGTGTGTGTGCCAGATGGATGCTACGGGGAGGATAGAGAGACATGCAGTATATATATAGAGAGAGGGGTTTCACTGTGTGTGTGTGCAGACAGCTGGACGGATGATAGAGAGACATGCGGTATATATGAAGCGAGAGAGGGGGTTGACTCTGAGCTGTGTGTGTGTGTGTGTGTGTGTGTGTGTGTGTGTGTGCAGACCAGCTGGACGTCGCGGGGAGGATTGCCCAGTACGTGGGCGGAGCCACGGTGACTCACCAGCTTCCTATCGCGGAGGCCATGCTCACCTGCAAACACAGGACGTGAGTGTGCACGTACAAACAGACACACACACACACACACACACACACACACACACACACACACACACACACACACACACACACACACACACACACACACACACACACACAGAGAGAATGTCATGCACCAGATAATGTGAGACGCTCTCTCTGTGAGAAATGTTGCAAGCCAGTACAAACAGGAAACCGCGCTGGAACCAATGTCGGCACGTGCTCTGTTCTTTCGTACCATAAAAATAGCTTGGGCTTATAGGCATTGTTTCGAGAGTATTATTATCAATTGTAATAGTTCATCATAATTAGCATAATAATTAATTGGAATAACAACGATGTTGACTGCAAAGTAACAGGGGTGTATGAAAACTCAATAAAATACTTATTATTGATTATGATTATGATTTAAAGCCTATTCATTATAATGATGAGCGGTTGCGTTCTCTTCCCTCTCAGGCGTGATGAGGACTCCTACCAGAAGTTTATTCCTTTCATCGGGGTAAGTGTATCGGCCTCTGTATTTATTTACTTTTAAAAATAGCCATTCAAGCACTGTGTCGATCCGTGGCAATATAACACATCTATTTACTGGATCACAGGTGGTGAAAGTGGGCCTCATCGAGTCCGGCCCCTCTCCGATGGGTAAGTGTTTTTTGCGATGATTAAAGGGGACATATTATGCCACCAGGTGGGAGTGTGGTGAGCCATTAGAAGCCGTTCAGAAAATCTGCCTCTTCTGACATCACAAGTGGGTGTATCCTCCTAGATGTATAATGGATAGATGAGCAACGTTTGCTATAGTCCAATTGGTTGGCTGGTAGACCGATCTTACACACATCTAGGTGGACCCGCCCCCTTGTGATGTCAGAAGAGGCCGATTTTCCAAACGGCTTGTAACGGCTAAACGCACTCACACCTGGCGGTATAATATGTCACCTTTAATGGAGAACAAACTGCATCGCGAGTTCAATATGAAACTTGTGACTGCGAGTGTGAACACGTTTTCTGACCCACGTCTCCGTGGCTTCCAGGCGACGCTGAGGAGGGCGTGGCCGTGAGCCTGGCCGTCCCCTCCACATCCCCCCCCACCAACACTTCCCCCTCTGGGGCCATCAAGGAGGCGGCGACTCCCCCCTCCTCCCCCTCCATGGGGTCCGTGCTGACGGTGCAGGGGTGAGACTATTGTTTATTTATTTATCTATATAACATGTTGTAGCTTGGTGGTTAAGGGCCGGTTGTTCCTCGCTGATGCCACGCCCTTAACGCACAGGTGTAGCTCGTTAAGGTGTGTTGAAGCAGCAACATGGGCTGGAGAGATCGAAGGAGGGAGGGAGGGAGGGAGGGAGGGGGGGAAGAAAAATGGAACGCGCCCCTAATTGGCTTCATTTCAGAATGCTTAGTTGGCCAAACTGCTCCATGTACAAAAACTGAAGCTGCAGTACAGTGCGGTACAAGATGTACAGCTCGTCCACTTCCCTCCCACAACTCTCGTAGGCTTGTTTTGGAACTGGCTCACTAGGTGACGAGTGTAGGGGGAATTCGGACACTAATTAAACGCCTCACATCCATCTGTGTGACGTGTGTCGCCGCCTGAGCAGGGTGGCACATGTCGGATCTCAGCCCACGACGCCATGAGTGCATCACAGGATTTAGCACGGAAATAAGTCAGTTCCAAACTTCATCCATGTATTATGGGTAAAAAGGCAGTAGCTCTGGAGGCAGAGCGGGTTGGGTGGTAACCCCAAGGTTCGAGTGTCGAGGTGTCCCTGAGCAAGGCACCTAACCCTAACTTCTCCCGAGGAGCTGGCTGTCGCCTTGCATGGTTGACTCCGCCGTCGGTGTGTGAATGTGTGCGTGAACGGATGAATGTCAGGCGATATTGTGAAGCGCTTTGGATAAAAACGACAAAACACAAAAATAGAAATGCAGTCAATTGACCACTTCCTGTGTTCCCCCAGGAGCCCCAGCATGTCACACGGCGTGGACGCCATCGGGCTGCAGGTGGACTACTGGCTGGCCTCGCTGGCAGAGAAGCGCCGGGAGGGGGAGCGGCGCGACACGGGCTGCAAGAACACCCTGAAGAGCGCCTTCCGCGCCCTGCAGGTCAGCCGGCTGCCAGGAGGGGGCGGCGTTGAGCCGCAGGCGCACGTCAGCACCATGGCCATGACGGTGGTCACCAAGGAGAAGAACAAGAAAGGTGGGTGGCTATTATTATAACTGGGCTGTTTTGGTCAGATAGGGTTGAGAAAGTGTGCTGAGATTCAGCATAAAAGGCAACCGCTAGAGCAGGTGTCGTGCATAAGACTTGTTATGGGTCGGCTGCTTTGATGCAGCACTGAGTTTTGTACTATGATTAGGCCTCTGTGAAAAGGGTAGATGGAAACCTTTATGGATTAATATAAAAGGGGGACGGAGCTGGCGGTAAACTATCTCATGATGAAATTAAAATGTGTGTAATTGAATCCTCCATAGCATTTGGCTTTCTCTTGGTTTCTATGGCTTTTGAATATTTATCAATTCAAAATGGTATTATTTATCGTTTGTTCGAGTGCCATTGCTTTGCCGTAACTGTAAGGTGGGGTTTGACTGGTCCGCCCTCTGTGTTGTCCTGCAGTGCCTACCATCTTCCTGGGGAAGAAGCCCAAGGAGAAGGACCTGGACTCCAAGAGCCAGATGATCGAGGGCATCAGCCGGCTCATCTGCTCCGCCAAGCAGCAGCAGACCATCCTGAAAGGTAATGGCGGCCATCTTTGTAGTTCTTTTTTTTACAAGAAACAATAAACAGGGGACGGTAACAAAGTTACCGTCCCCTGTTTATACCAGATGGATGCTTTTTTTCTAGGTGTGCTTTAACCATAACTATCCTTATCAGATGGGGTACTTCTATTTGTGTATATGTGACGCTAAATACAGCCATATTTGGGGAGCCGCGGTGGCTTACCGTGTAGAGCGCGTACCATGTAGGCCGAGTCCTGATAGCAGCGGCCCGGGTTCGAATCCTGCCGGTTGTCACTGCTGAAGGTCCTCCTCCTCCCTCTCCCATACCGTCCTCTCTATCTCACTCCGTAATAAAGCATAGAAATGCAAAAATATGTCTTTAACTGAGGCCATATGTATAGTGAGTTGGTTGAACTGGGGCCAGATTCATCAAGCTCCTCCTCTTCCGCGTCCTCCCCAGTGTCCATCGACGGCGTGGAGTGGAACGACGTCAAGTTCTTCCAGCTGGCCGCGCAGTGGCCCACCCACGTCAAGTACATCCCCGTCGGACTCTATGGCTACAGCAAGCCCCCCTCCTAGGGGTCCGCGTCCATCACGACCTCGGACCCCCCCCCCCCCCCTCGACCCGGACCCAGCCCGACTCGACCTCATGACCTCCTCCTCCTCCTCCTCCTCCTCCTCCTCCTCCCCCAGCGTGGCTGCGCAGGCGGAAGCCTAACCCTTCAACCCCGCCAAGGCCCTTGAGCAATGCAGCGTCATCCAGACGCGGGTCTCGTTCGTTGGGTTTGTTGTCGTTTGTTGTGTGCGTTTGTTTCTTCTACTGTTTGCTCATTTATTCTCCAAGACGCACAGAAGGGAGAGAAAGGGAGTGTGTTTCTTTGGGGGGGGGTGCATCGCTACTACTAGTCACTTTATTACGTGTGTGCATGCGCGTGTGTGTGGGTGCGCGAGTTTATGTGTGTGTGCGCGTGTGTGTGTGGCCATGTATCCGTGTACACGTGAATGTTAATTGACAAATGAATGTGTGTGTGTGTGTGTGTGTTCATTAGGGGCTTACATATTGGCACAGCTTTCCTTCTATACCTGCTCATTAGCTACTGATCCATGACACCCCCGAAAGCATGAAGACTACAAACTATTGTACTCTTAACCCTCCCCTGGTACCGCTGTTCCTAAATCACTTAACCTTTGACCCTGACCTTGATGGTTTCAAACCTAAAAAAACTGCCCTGAAACCACAAGACCAAAACTCAAACCATGCATGTTTAGACATCCCGTCTATGCCACTCGTGTGCCAGAAAAACAACAACAACAACAACAACAATGTGAAAATCAGGGCTACCGCTTTAGCATGCGACGGCTAGCTTACAAAAAACGTTTACCAAATGAAGGCTAGTAGCATGCGATGCTGTTGCTGACCGTGTTTCATACAGATGTGCCCATCGGTTTGCTTAGAATTGAAGGGCTTCCGTTGTTGCAGAAAGCATTTCTGATGCCTTATGGCGTCTGGGTCTCTATGATCATGCATATTGTACCTTGGGAACCGCCCCCCCCCCAGGCCCTCCCCTTTCATCCTGCGTCAGGGCGTGTCATCCTAAAGGAGCACACTGGAAAGAACTCTGGTGCCAAGTTGCACTTCATTGTCTTATTTTCTATGCACTTTTCTTTTTCTCAATAACAAACCGGCATGAAGTCCCTCCCTACTCTCCTGTTGCGCCTAATTGAGCTCAACCGGGGGGTTAGCTCCCGCCCAACTGCAGCTAATCCTGAGAAAATACCAAGGGAAACGTTTGGAATTGGATCAAAGACCAAAACTGTTCGCCAGTGATTTCGACCAGAATCTACTGAAACAGAACGACGCTAACTCCGTTACTAGCTTGTCCCCCCCCTGCCACTGAGAACTGCCTTGACTGTGTGTGTCTGTGGATGCCCTCAACCCCTCCATATATTAAAGCACAATGTAATCAGTCTGCTGGCCCTCCCCTCCCCTCCCCAAAGGAGCTGCAACAGCCGGTTCAACTCTTTTTAATACTGGATCGTTGTGGTCCCGGCTCATAATCTGATCTTCATGTTTTACTGTGAAAATTTTCAAGTGATGCAAACTATCCGCCATTGCGTAATTTCACAGGACCCATCCTGTCTGAAAAAACGAAAAAGAACATATGTTGGAGACCGCTTTTATTTATTGTGCTTTTGACCCAAATCCACAATACATAATGTAGGTTGTTATATGGTGATCAGTGTGTGTACAGTACCTGGTGATATTGTGTGTGTGTGTGTGTGTGTGTGTGTGTGTGTGTGTGTGTGTGTGTGTGTGTGTGTGTGTGTGTGTGTGTGTGTGTGTGTGTGTGTGTTCGGTAAATTGAAATCCAAAATAAGAAAAATACTTCCTTTTTTTTTACCATGGGCCAATTTTTACCAGTGTGTCAACGTGGTCGTTAATATTACAATGTCGTCTATATTAGATTAGGCCTGCGACGTCGACAATGGTGCACCAATGTTTACTCTGGCCTGGCACCAGGCCAATTCATTGAACCCCAATGAGCTGTACGTTCAACTGAAACCTTGAGGAACAGTCAACTTTAATAATCAAATAACCTGATCACACTGAACCCAAATGACAACAGCTTCATCTTTAGAAAATGTGGCTTTGGTGCAAAATAGGAGTTGGTTTTTCCGTGTGAGAGTTATGATTATTGTTATTATTGTTGGTGTTTTAAAAAAAGAGAAGGAAATTTCCAGACTAGGATAGCTCTGGCTTTTGTATTTGCATAGCAACACTCCTCGTCAGAGTAGGTATTAAGGACACAAGTTTTAATAGTATTAATGCAATTGCCTTGATTGTTACAGGTTTGTTTGTTCATTCGTTTTCGAATTGGACATTTTTATTTTCCTTTTATGTCAACGTAACAGTGTTACAGTTATTTTAACTCAAATACCACATGTCTGCCCGGTTTTTACTTTGGCCATTTCTCTATTCATCGTATCCTTATATATTGGGATGTTTAAAGCCTCTTCTGGCTATAGGTGAAAGCATTTCTTTCGACTATTTTAATTTCATTTTATAGTTAAAATGGGTGTAAAAAATGTTGCTTGATAAAATAAGTTATTTAGAAAGCTGCAGCGTTCTCTTATTGTTCTAGGAGCATGCTCTGTATCTGCAATGTTTTCGGTAAAACTGGGTGGTCTCTCAAATTTACGAACCATTTGTGAACTTGAACGCATCACGCTACCCTCCTGTGAGCGATGGAGAGGGAGGGGTCTGTGCAACAGCGCGCAGCGCAATCGGGAAGATTTGATATTAAGCATTCAGCATCATTAAAAGAATATCGACTTGCACCATGTAGGGTTTTAAAACTAATTGATGGTATATCTGTACTTATAGGTGTAAGCATTACTTTCTCTGAAACAAAATGCTCTCTGCTAGTTGTTAACCTCATTATTGTCCAGATGTGATTCTAATGTGGTTCAATGTGGTTCCAAATCAAACCGGCTGGAGACAGCCGATGGATGTGGAGATGTGTCTCATACACCTCACCATGCCCAGTTTATACATGATGTTATGTCACCCATGATGACTAAGGGTTGTGTGTGTGTGTGTGTGTGTATGTGTGTGTGTGTGTGTGTGTGTGTGTGTGTGTGTGTGTGTGTGTGTGTGTGAGACGTACCTATGATTTGTGAGCGTTTTTTTGGGGGGGATATTCGCAAAATCAACCGCCTGAAGTGACTGGTGTTGCATTTTTTTATTTTTCCATTTCCGAACTTTCGGATCCACTGGCTGTATGTGTGTTTGGGTGTGCGTGTGGAAATCTCACGTTTAGTTCCTGTGTGTTGACGCGTGCGCCGTTTACGTCTACCCGTGTAACCTGTGTTCGACTCCGTGTTCGTGAAATTAAACCGTGACGTCGGTCGTTGCCTCGCTTTTCCGATGACCGTACTACTCGTTGCTTAGGTTTAGAAATGTATGTTCAAGCCGATTTGATCTAACAGTGGCCTTTTCTCTCGCTCTCCACTGTCCTCGGATACGTTGTGACTCACGCACTCACACGGTGACACACACACTTATACACCTTCTTCCAAAGTCTTCTCCCAGGATTCCACAAGCTTAGCCTTCTTCACATATTTTTTAAATCCCTCTTTATCCTTCCTTATCTCACACACAACACACACACACACACACACACACACACACACACACACACACACACACACACACACACACACACACACACACACACTACTAATTCTAGAAATTTCAAGGAAAGAAATACATAGCAGTTGTCTGTGTATCCACCTGTGTAGGTGGAGAGCATTTAAACAATTCTAAGCTTGTGGAATTGGAAAGTATTTTGCACACGTCATTGTTTTCCTCCGTCTTCAGCATTTTGCCTTCAATGACTAAGTAATAATAATAATAAACTGTAATGCCTGTACATATCTGAATAGTTCTTGTTATATTGTATTCTAGTTGGTTTTCTTCATGTGTTTTGTAGTACGGCTTTTTCATGATTAAGTTGTCAATCAAACATGTGGAATGAAAGGTGGGATTATTAATTGTTTTGTTTGTTTTTTAATAAAAAACAAAGATCATCATTTTTAGTTCTTCCTTTGTGATTTTTTTTCTTTAGTTCAAGCTTTGCTGTGGGTCAGGATGTTCCCAGCCAAGAGGTTGTGTGTTCAAACCCCTATTTCCGGTGGCCTACCTTCAAGCCTCCTTGAGGAAGATACCATGTGCCTTAATTCACTTTTAAGTCGCTTTGGATAAAAGTGAATGCTCTATGACCTGACAGTATTGAACTATACGAGGCCACGTATAGATATAGTCTTAACTAATTCCAATAGCCTAGAGTTGTATCAAAATGTAAATCTAGATCTAGGTGGACCTACATCCTGACCTGTAAAATGGGCCTCTGCATCATCAGCTGTAGGATGCACTGTATTATATGGCTCATAACTGCCAGTCACCATAGCTGCCTATTCCCCGTCCTACCACCTCACCACACCGCCCTTGGTAGGAGGCTGCCAATGCTGCTGAGGATGATGAGGATGATGATGATGATGATGACGATGACGCAACCGACTCGGCTTGGCTGTGGATTCTGGGAGAAATTCACTCAACAGCCATCTTCGGGGTCTCGGCTGTCAAGCGGCACCTTTACATTATACAGTAAGGGTCACTTGTCTCAAAACAACAAACCATTTCAGTATGGCCGCTCTTTAAAGGGTTGCACCATCGCTGCAGCAGATAGCTGAAGGGAAGCGAGTCTCAGGCGTTATCGGTGGATTGCTAACGGAAAGCCGCTACCGCCTCTCATCTGGTGCCAAGCGATCCGAGGTAAGAACGCTGCATGTCATTGAATATTAACCGGCTAGCATATCGTGTTGGTGTTATTTGCATTGCATTCAACAGATTAAGTTATTGGCGAGGTCGTATCGGTGTTTACTTTGCCGGAAAACGTGTATTTGGGGAAACGACGTTTAGGATAGCGGGCATTAAGGAAAAGGTAAACAAATGATGACATCGGCTAAATCCGCACATGTTGGCCTTTTTTATATGACGTGTTTTACGATCCATCTTGCGGGGGGAAACGATGAGAAACATGGTAGATGGTCGCGACTGAGCTCCGCGGATGGTGGTGGTCGGGTGGGCGCAAGGTGCTCCGGAGCGTCACCACAACAAGAGCGCTTTGTTCGGGACCAGGAAGGGAACAGGCGCACTTGTTCCCGGTGCACTTGCTAGCTCTAAGCGGCTTCACCCGGAGTCCAAACCAACGAGGGATCCTTTAGGAGACTTAACACCGGGAGTTGTTGTGTATGAGCGTGTTTCTACTGTTTTAATCAGTCTACGTAGAGATGCATGGGTGTTTCTAAATGCATCTTGTCTTTTGGTATCCGCTTGTTGTTAGGAAGGGCCTGACCCGAGAGGTACTGTTTACAAACACCGACAGTCATTTGGTCCAAACTTGGCTTAATAGCTTTGACAGTGATGGTTAATCAACGTTTTAAATCGGTCTTAAAACCAGCTCTCCTCATTGATACAGTGAGCGATGGTCTATATTGTCGGTCACCTTGGGTTTGATCGATCCTCTTCTCTGACTGATAGAATAACACGGATGGCGCCTGTGTCTGGGTGACCTACTTTAAAATAAGAGCTGGTGATTTGTTGATTGGTCATTTTCTGAAATCGATATGAAGATTTCCTCCCAAATGTCAATGTTAAGGTCGGGACTTTAAACGTTCGTGTTGGTGCATTGCAGTGAATGGATGAGGGCGGCCGGGCGGGGTATGGAGAGAGGAGGGTGGCTGAATGAGGAGGAGAAGGCTGGTGTGTGTGTGTGTGTGTGTGTGTGTGTGTGTAGGCACGTGCAGGACAGGTACTCGTCACTGAGCACTGCTATCGGAATGTCACGTTGTATGCAGAGCGGCTGTCTTTCATTGATTATTACTATCATGCTAAGATCCTTTTGAGGTTGATGTGCGCATGCTGCCATCAGTTGGAACTCATCCAAGTTTAAACACTAGTCTCAACATTGTTCGACCGAAACACCTAGTTAACATGAACCGTTCGGGTTGAAAGCACAGTGTGCACCTGTGCTATTTTAACAGCTTCCCCCTGTATTCCTCCAACAGTCAAGTGTACATTTAGGGGGATGTCGACCATGGTGTACCCGCGAGACGAAGCCCTGGAGCGGCTGAGTCAGGACGAGATCGTCCTCAACACCAAGGCGGTCATCCAGGGCCTGGAGACGCTGCGGGGGGAGCATGCCCAGCTCCTCAACTCCCTGCTGGACTGCACGCAGCCCCCCGTAGCCCAGGAGCGGTCGGGCCTGCTGCGCAAGAGCATGGAGGCCATCGAGTTGGGCCTCGGGGAGGCACAGGTGAGTGGATGGGTCGATTTGGTTTTGAGCGGTGAGTAAGTGGTCTAAAGTAGCTCTTTGTACATGAAAGTGTGTCAGCGCTTACTCCTAATTCCCGCACGGCTTTCCCCCTGGGCTATGCTCCGAATCCTCCCTGGGATTCGGGCTATTGTGATACAAACACAGGAATGCTGGTTATTGTCATTGTTGTCCTGGGCTGGTCTTAAAGGGATACGCTGAGGTGCCTGTAAATTGTTTGAAATTCAATATTGTGCGTCCAGAAGAGGAGTACAATGGGTTAGCATTTGCTTTCCGTTAGCCTCTTCCATTGACTTGCAGAGTAACAGTAGCCTAGCTTGTGTTCATGTGAGGGGAATACACTTTTTATTACCTTCCAAGATTCCCAATGTGTTCCGAATAGCCGCTTATTCAAAAGGAGTAGAGTAGCAACACACAGATTATTCAGCGCTATTTTCGTCGCTGTTATAATTACGCAACCTTTGATGTGTCGTTGATGCTAATATATAATCAGCTACTTCTGCGTTGGTAATCAAAGCGGAGTGTGTGTGTGTGTGTGTGTGTGTGTGTGTGCGTGCGTGTGTGCGTGTGTGCGTGTGTGCGTGTGTGCCAGTTTCAATTCACGATTCAAATCGGACTAGAACTTAAAACCAAGTCCCCTCTCTCTCTCTCCCCCCCCCCCCCCTTCCCCAACCAGGTGATCATCGCCCTGTCCGGCCACCTGAGCGCCGTGGAGTCGGAGAAGCAGAAGCTGCGGGCCCAGGTGCGCCGGCTGTGCCAGGAGAACCAGTGGCTCCGCGACGAGCTGGCCAACACGCAGCACAAGCTCCAGCGCAGCGAGCAAAGCGTGGCGCAGCTGGAGGAGGAGAAGAAGCACCTGGAGTTCATGAACCAGATCAAGAAGTACGACGAGGACCCCGCCGCGGGGGCCTCGTCGTCCGACGAGAAGGGCCAGGCTGGGGGAGGGGGAGGGGGAGGAGGGGACGGCTCCAAGGACAACCTGGATGATCTGTTCCCCAACGACGAGGACCAGGGGCCAGGTACGAGGGGTGGGGTCTGGGAGGAGGAGGGGGGCTGGTTTGGATGGGGCTGGGTGGGTGGCATAAGGGTGAAGGGCGTTGGGTTGATTCCCTGCTGGAAGGTTCTGGGGGTTAAATGACCACATTGTACACAGATAGTTTACGTGTAGGCGGCCTTGACCTTCTGACCTTACCGGGTATACTCCTAAATGTCATCCATCTGAAGTTACCTTAAATCTCTTCGATTGAAGTGTCGGCTAATTGATTGAACAGTAATAGAAAGTGTATCAAAATATGGAGCAGTCAACACTCTTTGATCTAAAATACAGTGAATAACAATGTGAAAACGTTGACAGAAAATCTGCACAGAAGGCTTTTCACAGAGAGCACGAGATTAAATTACTTATATAATCGACTCGTGTTTCCTTTGATGGGCCAGACCTATTTATAAAAATCGCTTGCTGCCCAGCCAGGGCCATACCTAGACTCACTGCAAACTGATTTGAATATGTGGACTCTCTCTCTCTCCCTTCCTTTCTCACTCTCTCCCTCCTTTTCCCTCTCTCTTTCTCACTCTCTCCCTTGTCCTCCTCTCTCTATCCCTCCCACCCTTCCTCTCTCCCTCCCTTTCTCCCTCCCTTTTTCCCTCCCTTGTCTTTCTCTCTCTCCCTCCCTTTCTCCCTCTCTCTCCCTCCCTTGTCCTTCTCTCTCTCTCCCTCCCTTTCTCACTCCCTTGTCTTTCTCTCTCCCTCCCTTTCTCCCTCTCTCTCTCCCTCCCTTGTCCTTCTCTCTCTCTCCCTCCCTTCCTCCCTCCCTTGTCCTTCTCTCTCTCTCCCTCCCTTTCTCCCTCCCTTGTCTTTCTCTCTCTCTCCCTCCCGTTCTCCCTCCCTTGTCCTCTCTCTCTCTCCCTCCCTTGTCCTCTCTCTCTCTCCCTCCCTTGTCCTCTCTCTCTCCCTCCCTTTCTCCCTCCCTTGTCTTTCTCTCTCCCTCCCTTTCTCCCTCCCTTGTCTTTCTCTCTCCCCCTCCCTTGTCCTTCTCTCTTGCTCCCTTCTTTTCTCCCTCCCTTGTCTTTCTCTCTCTCTCTCTCCCTTTCTCCCTCCCTTGTCTTTCTCTCTCCCCCTCCCTTGTCCTTCTCTCTTGCTCCCTTCTTTTCTCCCTCCCTTGTCTTTCTCTCTCTCTCTCTCTCCCTTTCTCCCTCCCTTGTCTTTCTCTCTCCCCCTCCCTTGTCCTTCTCTCTTGCTCCCTCCCTTTCTCCCTCCCTTGTCTTTCTCTCTCCCTCCCTTTCTCCCTCCCTTGTCTTTCTCTCTCCCCCTCCCTTTCTCCCTCTCTCTCTCCCTCCCTTGTCCTTCTCTCTCTCCCCCTCCCTTTCGCTCTCTCTTCCTCCCTCCAGCCCAGCCCAGCGGCGAGGTGGCAGCCCAGCAGGGGGGCTATGAGATCCCAGCCCGCCTGCGGACCCTCCACAACCTGGTGATCCAGTACGCATCGCAAGGCCGCTACGAGGTGGCCGTGCCGCTCTGCAAGCAGGCTCTGGAGGACCTGGAGAAGACCTCGGGCCACGACCACCCCGACGTGGCCACCATGCTCAACATTCTGGCCCTGGTCTACAGGTGAGGCCTTATTGTGTATTATGATCACCGTGTGACCACTATTGTTGTTATGGTTAGTACATGAAGTTCATGGAGGTTATAACTTTACTATTGTTATATGGTTATGACCGAATGAAAATGGGACATTTGGCGATTCGATTCAAATTATAGTGAATAAGAGTGAATACTGGTGTACTGCTTATTTATTATAAATAGGTAACATCGATGTGATTATCCAAGTACTATCTCGTCTTAAGACAATATTGAAACCGAAAACTTAAACTTACGTAATGAAACTCCCTTTCTATGCTAACTCTCTCTCTCTCTCTCTCTCTCTCTCTCTCTCTCTCTCTCTCTCTCTCTCTCTCTCTCTCTCTCACACCTCTCTCTCACACACCTCTCCCCCTCCCCCCTCCCCCCTCAGGGACCAGAACAAGTACAAGGAGGCGGCCCACCTGCTGAACGACGCCCTGGCCATCCGGGAGAAGACCCTGGGCCGGGACCACCCGGCGGTGGCCGCCACCCTCAACAACCTGGCCGTGCTCTACGGCAAGAGGGGCAAATACAAGGAGGCGGAGCCGCTGTGCAAGAGGGCCCTGGAGATCAGGGAGAAGGTGGGCTACGGGGGGCGTAACGCTGGACTCGTACACCGTCACATAATAAAGGGACTCCAACAGAATTCAATTTTAAATCAAAAAGATAATTTATTTGAAATGATACAAAACAAGGCGAAACAAATGACCAGGGGTAATTGGTTTACCTGCAAGGGTTTGTGGGGAAAGAATTAAGACAAAGCAAAGTGCCCATGTGAAAGAGTAGAGCATGAGAGTGCCTGCCTCAACCGAAAGGCACCCCAACTGAGGGAGGGTGAAGACCTGCTTATATAACCCCACCCCCAGTACCCAGGTGTGGTCCATCAGGTCGTTAGGACACTGAGCCCTGCCCGTAGTGGCAGCTAGGACCAAAGGAGGCGCAGGTGGTCGTCAAAGGGGAACTGATGCTGGGACTCTGAACTTAGATGTTGGACTCCCTAAGCAAAGAAGCCTTGTTAAGAGAGTTGTAGTCCAACCAGAGACAATTCCACAGATAACAGAGAAATAAAGTCATTTTTGTGTGTAGATTTAAAGGTATTTCAAGATTTTAAAATGCAATTTGTATTTGTGATGCACAGTATTACTATTGTAGCTCAAATGTTGAAGAGCCTTGTTTGGCTAGGCTATTCAAAAGATGATAAAGATTAAAATAGTATAAAATATTACACATCCCATTCTCTGGATGTTCATAACTCGCCCGTAATAAATGACCGCAGCAATAGCTGCCGACACTTGACACACACACACACACATTTATAAATACTAATAACAATAACCACAATGCAGTTTGTCATTCTACCCCCCCCCCCCCCCTCAGGTACCATGAAAGCACCACCAGGACGTGACTAAACTACTGAATAAAACCTAAAAATAGCACAAGAATGTCAATAGATTATCTGGTGCAAATCCCCTAGACGTTTGTTTCTTATCTTTCTGCGCAATATGGTCCCCATGATAGTTCCCACCAGCCTACACACACTGAGCCATTTAAGTCTGTATTTGACCCCGCCACACACACACACACATACACACACACACACACACACACACACACACACACACACACACACACACACACACACACACACACACACTCTCTTGCTTACGGCTGTCCATCGTATTCGATGATGACGTTGCTCCACTTGAGCTGGGTTATTGTGGGGGGGGGGGGGGGGGGGCTTTCGCTATGTACAAACAAACACATACACGCACACACCGGCGCTTGAACCTGCTCAGTCGTTGTAGCTAACGGCCCAAAACGGCGTGTGTTTTTTGTAATCGCTGCATCCATTATAATGCGCAGGTCCTGGGGAAGTACCACCCGGACGTGGCCAAGCAGCTCAACAACCTGGCGCTGCTGTGCCAGAACCAGGGCAAGTACGAGGAGGTGGAGTACTACTACCAGCGGGCCCTGGAGATCTACCAGTCCAAGCTGGGCGCCGACGACCCCAACGTGGCCAAGACCAAGAACAACCTGGTCAGTGGGGGGGGCGGGGGTTTAGACACGATTGTAATTATAATTCAAATTCAATTTCAAATTCCACTTATTTTGCCAAACATGTTTTCTTTCATTTTTTTATCGTTAATGTTTATGTGTTTATACCTTATTGTAAGGCAAGGCAAGGCAACTTTATATATATATCGCCCTTTTCATACACGAGGCAGACTCAAAGTGTTTCACATAGAAACATCGTCATGAAATAAATAATAAAATAGATAAGTAAAATAAAACAAAGGCAAAGTTAAAAAAAATGATCAATTGTACACTATCTGCCTCCATGTTTGTACTCCAAAAAAACGATCAAATCAACAAACTTGTAGGCCCACCACTAAGGTCCTGAGCCCGTTCCCCTCTGCCTCTCTGCCCTCCCCAGGCCACCTGCTACCTGAAGCAGGGCAAGTACAAGGACGCCGAGGCCCTCTACAAGGAGATCCTGACCCGCGCGCACGAGAAGGAGTTCGGCTCCGTCAACAGTACGTACACAGCAGCCCCTCCGTGGTGTCATTAAGGCTCCTTTTCTGAGAACCCACCAGTCAGCTCTTTTCAATTTTGTGAACCGACGGTTAAAGAACGATTTGTTGACGGCAGACATTGTTAATCCTCATCGTAAACTTGCCGAAAAATGGGACTGACATTTTTTGACTGAAATGTTATTATTATTTTTAAATGGGACCGAAAAGAATGTCTTGTATCTAAAAGATAACCGCTGATTACAGAGATGGCGTTACTATCATACACATTGCTCAATGCTTCAGTTTACCTTGAATTAAAGGCATTCACTCCTGTGGTGCGTACAAGCTGGCGATCCGTTGCCTCGGTAACTCAGGGCATTAATCAGTGGCATTCGACGTGCACAAGCACTGTTCACGTTTGCACTGGACATTGCAAAGCTAAGCCAATTAAAACTCTCCCTGCACTTACATGCAGACTATAGTCTGCAAGTCTCGAGGGACTGCTGAGTATTATCCGACGGAAGCATCTGGACAGAAATGCAATTTAAGATTGCTTGCTTCCCGTGAGCAAGGGTCTCCTTTGGGAGATCAGACGGCCTGGGAATGAGGTCGTGCATAGGACTGGAGTGCTGTAGGGAGGCGTTGATAGTGACACCCTCACACACACACTCGCACACCAAACTATGTGCACACACTACGACAAATATGTCACAAGACAAGACGCGCAAACAGACTCACACTTCCAAACGCTTCTGCGATGGATTTGAACGTTTTCATTTATTGATGTTATTTTTAAAATGCAACACTTTCATCTCTGCTATACATAGATCTTATTCTGTGACGGCCCCGTTTAGACCGAGCCTTTGGTGAATCCAGCACCTCCTCATAGTCACATACACAATAAATGTACAAAGCCCAGTAGCCGTGCAGAGAGAGCGCTATGCTATAGCTCACAGCCAGGCAATGTATGGGAAACCCGATCCGTGTGTGTGTGTCGTTGGGCGTGCAACGGAACCGCATGCTCGGCCGTCTCCACGGCGACGCCCCGTGACTCGCCCCGCCCTCACGCGTCTTGGCTGAGGGCTGTGATGGATGATGGCCTCCCTGCCGGCTGCCCTTTCAAATACATCTCTCCCCGTGCCCTCTCTCCCTCCACAGACGACAACAAGCCCATCTGGATGCATGCAGAGGAGCGGGAGGAGAGCAAGGTGGGTCTTTGTGAAGCCCCCCCCCCCCTCCCCCCTCTGCCATCATCACTAGTTGATGACAATATATATATATATATATATATATATATTATTATTATTATTATTATTTATTTCATTTTTTTAGTGGCTGGATACATATTTGTGCATTATTTTCTGTTTGAACATTTTCTATTTGTATTTGTCTTTTTTTGGGGGGAAATTTCAAGTTCTCAGTTACAAAGATTTCTTAAGAGAGAAATGCTGAATAAATGCATCAGGTTTTCAAACTCAAATATAATCGTTTGAATATGGTTTTGCTCTCTCAGGGAAAGCGTAAGGACTGCGGCCCCTCTGTGGAGTATGGAGGCTGGTACAAGGCCTGCAAGGTGGACAGGTGAGGGCACGCCGATAATGAGGATAATATTGTTCATATTGCTGACAATACAGTGTTTGATTATCGAGCGCTTTACAGAGTAATACTGTGAAAATCGACAAAAGACCAAAGTGAAAAGTAGACGAACAGAGATGCAATGCGCCGTTCTTGTATGAGTCAAACCCGAACCGTCCACACACGCATTTCCTCCGCCCTGACTCAGCTCGCCACCGCTGTTTTCTCCTTACTTTGCTCATGGTTTTATCTGGATATTTCCGATAAGCGAGTGGCACAGCACTTCCATGCCTTCCCCTGGTGATCAGCCCTGACCAGGCGGTCAGCTCGGAGCCACTCGGTTGTGGCACATGATGACAAACGGATCCGAGACGACCGAGACCCAATTTACCTTGATAAAACCTGGTAACCGTAGTAACGTCTACGGTTCTCGGGTCGGCTCAGATCCCAGGGTTTGGGGAAGACCTCTACCTCAAAACACGAAAACACAAAGAAAATGAAAACTTCATGGAGCTAGTTTTAGTACGTGAAACGCATGCGAAAGTACGCTGTACATTTGTACACTGTACAAAAGTGAACTCGAGATTTCTTCCTTGCTGATTAAGGGAGTTTTTTCTTGCCCTTTTGGGGTTCAGGGCGTTGACATAAATGTATGGCCTGTTATGCCCTTTGAGACTGTAATGGTGATTGAGGGCTATCCAAATACAATTGAATTGAACAATAACCTTTTGTATGTCTTTTCCCATTCCCTGGTCCTAGCCCTACGGTCAACACCACCCTGAAGAGCCTGGGCTCGCTGTACCGCCGCCAGGGCAAGCATGAGGCAGCCGAGACACTTGAGGAGTGCGCCAACAAAACCCGCAAACAGGTACAGCCCCCCCCGGAGCAGCCTCCTCCTCTGATTGGCCTAGCCCGCTGCTGTCTGCAGCGCGTGGTTGAATCTCATTGGTCACATGCTGTTCAGTTCTCTCTTTGTAGTCTGTTTCCTTCTGTCGCTCTCTCTGTCTCTCTCTCTCTTGTATATAGATGGATTGTATACCTTATAGATGGATTGTATACCTGTGTACCTTATAACATAAGGTACACAGGAAGTTAATTAATAAATATTAATTATTGAGCTTTGGAAAATGGGTAGGATTAACTACGTTTTATACTTCTTCCTACTCCTCTTCAGGCATATCAATTGAATCAATGTAATATCCTTTTTTGTTTTTATTATTTTCAAATAATTTAAACATCGTTTTTGTTTATTGATTTTCGTGCTTGTCATTTCGTTTTGTACTTTTGATGTGTTTTGATATTTGTTGACGCGTCTGAAATAAATGTCATCAATTCAAATGTAATCAATTCCGTTCCCCCCAAGGGTATCGACGCCATCAACCAGAGCAAGGTGGTGGAGCTGCTGAAGGACGGGGGGCACGGGGGGTCCGAGCGACGGCCGGGCCGGGACGGCAGCGGCCAGCGGGGGGACAGCGAGGGCGACGACTCGGCCGAGTGGACCGGGGTCAGTGTCACGCTTGGGGGTCCTTTTGAAGCCAATGTTGACAGCTGTCTGTGGATGTTTGTGCTAAAGGTTGTGTTGAAGCTAATGTTGACCACTGTGACCGTATTTTTATGCTAGTGGTCATCTTAAAGGTGACATGTTATACCACCAGGTGTGAGTGTGATTAGCCGCTACAAGCCGTTTTTAAAATCGGCCTCTTCTGACATCACAAGTGGGCGTGTCCACCTAGACGTCCACGAGATTTTCAAAACGGCTTGTAACGGCTAATCACACACACACATGCTGGTATATTCGTATATATTTAAAGCTAATGTTGAGCGTTGTCAACAGACCTTTACGCTCACGGTCAGCTTAAAGCTTATATTAACCGCGATTAGCTGACACAAATGCTAATGCTCGGCTCAAAGCTAAAGTGGAGTGTAGGGAGCAGATGTTTGTGCTTGTGGCCTTCTTAAAGCTAATGCTTTAAGCTACCAGCTGTTGAGAGGTCAGGACAGATGTTTTTCACTTCCACAAATCCTCTTAACACACGTTGTAGTGGAAGTACAGTCCATTTGTTGATCCTCATTAAAGCTGTCTTGTAGCTTAATAAGATTTCTGTAGTGCATTGGACTTTTGTGTTTTATTGTGCTGAGTGGGAAGATGCTGGCTTGCTCTGAGTTTTGTTGCGAATAAATGCTTTGCAGTGGAGTGCAGTGCAGTTCTGGGTCATATATCAATTAATGTCCCTTTTTAAAAAAGTGTACATTTGGTTAAAAAGGTAATTATAACCAGAATGTGATGTGACAGGCCGACAGATTGGGTGGAGATGTTGCTCTTTCACTCTCTGAATGAATGACAAAGCTTTGCTTCATGAACAACATCCTTTGAACCCCCCCCAGGATGGCAACGGGGCTCTGCGTCGCAGCGGCTCCTTCGGCAAGATCCGGGACGCCCTGAGACGCAGCAGCGAGATGCTGGTGAAGAAACTGCAGGGCAGCGGCCCCCAGGAGCCCCGCAACCCCGGGTGAGACTAACACGCCCCTGTACACCCCGGGTGAGACCGGACCCCCGGGGTCTAACACACCCAGGGTGAGACTGACACGCCCCTGTACACCCCGGGTGAGACCGGACCCCCGGGGTCTAACACACCCAGGGTGAGACTGACACGCCCCTGTACACCCCGGGTGAGACCGGACCCCCGGGGCCTAACACACCCAGGGTGAGACTAACACGCCCCTGTACACCCCGGGTGAGACCGGACCCCCGGGGTCTAACACACCCAGGGTGAGACTGACACGCCCCTGTACACCCCGGGTGAGACCGGACCCCCGGGGCCTAACACACCCAGGGTGAGACTAACACGCCCCTGTACACCCGGGTGAGACCGGACCCCCGGGGTCTAACACACCCTGGTTCAGACTAGGGCTGGCCGATTTATCGAATTTTGATCGCGATTTCGGTTTTAGAGTCAAACGATCATAATTATTTATGTTTATGTTTTATTCATTATTCATGTTTATTTTGTCAAGTCAATTTGATTCTAGCTATTGTAAGTTGGGGGAAAATGCATGGAAAAGATTTTGTTTGTCGTTATTTTTGTTTGTGGTTGTGTGTTTGGGGTCGAAGCCCCTTGTTAATCCCCTCGTAAGCTGCTGTTCACAAGGTACTCACTAGAAGGTTCACATTACCTCCAACTTGTATCAGTCTTAATAAATGGAACTGACGTAGATCTTCTCACTCTGTTGCTAGAAGAAAACGTAATCTTTCGACTGTATACAAGGTAAAATTTGAGGCTGTGATAGTACAGTGGTTGTGTTTATTATACTTTATTATACTGTCCCCTCTTTTTGCTTTTTGTGTGTCATGTCTTCATACACAAAGAAATCTATTTTACTTCAATGTATCATGTATGTAGATCCAACTGGAAAATGTTGACTTAAAATGTGGCCAAGAATCCGTCCATTGGAGAGCTTCTGTTGTTTTACCTCATAATTGAGTTTTTTGATTTTTTTATTTCTTTTCATTATTTTTTTCATTTAATTTTTAATAGAAAGGGCAGAACAGCTAGAAACATATCTGTATATTATTTTAGATTGGAACATTTTCTTTTTGACCATTTTGTGTATTTTTTTAAGGCGAAAATTCAAAGTTCTCAGTTACAAAGTATTTTTTGGGAGAAACATGCTGAACAAATACAACCTGTTTTCAAACTCAAAAATAATCGTTTGAATAGTCGTGATTTCAATATTGACCAAAATAATCGTGATTATGATTTTTCCCATAATCGAGCAGCCCTAGTTTAGACCGGACCCCCCGGTTTAGAGAGACAGCCTCCAGCGGTGACATAGTATATACATGATAGCTCACCAATGTCTCCTAGCCGTCATTAGTGTGCGTTACTGTGTTACCGTGTGGATGTGTGTTAACAAACGTGTTGTGTGTCCCTCAGGATGAAGAGGGCCAGCTCTCTGAACTTCCTGAACAAGAACGCAGAGGAGACCACACAGGTGTGTTCTGTCTGAAGTTCTTCTTTTCCTGTTTCAGAATGCAGAAGTCCTTGTTTCCATTCACCATCTTGTCGTTGTTCAAGGCCAAAAGCAGAACCGTGTCCAGTTATTGGCATGTCGGGTTCCACGTCATTTGTCATTATGAAACACAGTTGTGAAGCCATGTGGCAAAGCGATATATTGATATATTTTCTTGTCTCGTTTATCTGTATAGGAAGCCAACTCCGGCCTATCAGACTGCAGGGGACTTAGTTCCAGTAACGTGGACCTAACAAGACGCAGCTCTGTGATTGGTTAGATGCAGAGAGAAGGTGGGACTAGAGAGAAAAGAGCGGCCCAATGAGGAGAGGCTGTTTTGCATCTGAGAATCAATCAAACACCATACTCTCGACCAAGCTCCAATACCTGAATACAAAGTTTCCTCTTTTTCTTTTATATAACACTGAAGAACAAGAAAATCAAACTGAAATATATTTTCGTCCAATGATCATTGAGGTCGGGATCACACGTAAGGCATCTAAATCCATTACATTTGCATAATATGCAAATAGAGCAAATAAGTAAATATCTTACGACTGCATTGATATGCTGATGATGCCCTGCTTCACAGAGCACAATGCATGAGCCGTTTAATTCTGCTTGCTGAATTCTCTTATTTCTGTGGTGGGATGAGGGAGGGTCACCATAAACAATTTTGCAATTGAATGAATGACACAGGTTAATGAAATATGAATTCCCGGATTGAAATGGCTCATGTGTGATCCCAGAGTCAGTGCTGAGTCCCTGCTGCATCTGCATTATGTAAAAATTGTTAGCGATGATCTGATGTCTTAGAGAACTGAGAGCTGTGACATTGTACGCATGCAGCTTACTAGGAAGTTGGATTTCTACACATGACTGCCCCTTTGTGGTGTCTCGGGCGTTTCGGTTCAGAGAGGGTGCGATAACTGGGGAGGAGGGGAAGCTAACGTGTAGCACAAACTACTTTGCTAATGGCCCACCTGCACATTATCACCGATGTTGAAGCGGCTATGATTCGTTAGACTTTAATGCAAAGGAATAAATAGTGGTTGTTTTTGAAGGAAGAAAAAAATATATACTTTGGATTGTCAAACAATAGCACTGACCGGTTAAACCTCACTTTTGCCTTTTTAGTTTATTTTATGTATACACAGGGTTAAATTATTAGATATTTTTCTTTTGTACATAGTTTGTTTTTGTTTACAGTGTCTGGTTGGTAATGGACCTCATATGAAAAGCTGTAGTAAAACGAGATCTAAAGATTAGTGGGGGGAGGAGGAGAGAAAAAAGTGAACAAGGAAGGAAAATGAGGAGTGTCAAAAAGGACGGAAGTATTAAGGTCAGACCTTTCAGTACCTCAGGCAGGTAGGGGAGCATTTTAACCCGCCGAATAAGCTAAAAAACAAAACACTACCGACCTAGACCCCATCTCGCCATAGAGGTTTCAACCCAGACGGCTACGATGCACGTTTTGTTCCAGTAGGGCGGCCATCTTTAATTTCTGCATCTCAGCGACGTCTGAAAAACAATTCCTAAACCAAACCGCTTTGGAAAAAAGGAGAGGGAGAGCTACATTCTGACAAAATTCCAATATTATGTTTTCAACCAAAAAAATGAGTCAAGAGTTTTGAAATTATTTATGTTTATTTTGTCAAGTCAATTTGATTCTAGCTATTGTAAGTTGGGGGAAAATGCATGGAAAAGATTTTGTTTGTCGTTATTTTTGTTTGTGGTTGTTTGTTTGGGGTCGAAGCCCCTTGTTAATCCCCTCGTAAGCTGCTGTTCACAAGGTACTCACTAGAAGGTTCACATTACCTCCAACTTGTATCAGTCTTAATAAATGGAACTGACGTAGATCTTCTCACTCTGTTGCTAGAAGAAAACGTCATCTTTCGACGGTATACAAGGTAAACTTTGAGGCTGTGATAGTACAGTGGTTGTGTTTATTATACTTTATTATACTGTCCCTTCTTTTCGCTTTTTGTGTGTCAAGTCTTCATACACAAAAAAATCTATTTTACTTCAATGTATCATGTACGTAGATCCAACTGGAAAATGTTGACTGAAAATGTGGCCAAGAATCCGTCCATTGGAGAGCTTCTGTTGTTTTACCGCCACACCCGCTTGGCCGGCTTCTTTGTGTTTAGTTTTGTAGTGGTTTTACTACTGAATATTCTATTGGTAGCCGTTTTGAATGTTTGAATATTGCTTTGAAGGTTGATAATGTGGACTGGGGGGAGATGAGAAGGGGTGAACAGTAGCTGAACACCTACAGAGGATGCATGTTACATACCATAAAACCAGGACCTTGAAACATGACCCAGCGAGTTGATGTGTTAACGCCTCGGAAATTCAGGTTTGATTCGTCACCAAGATGCAACCACCATGACCCCGCCCCTCGCCCCCACCTCCCAAAGCTGAATTTCAGACAATCCAAACGTGGGAACGTCCTCCTTCGTAAAGAGAGGGCCGGTCAGACGACCCCGGGAGGTGATGGGTGTCTAACAAAGGGCCTCCCTGAGCTCAAATGATCCGCCGTCTCTCTGTCTTCTTTCTCTTTTTGGTTGAGGACCCTGTTTCAGGCTGCATACATGTCAACTTGCTGGGGTGACACTTTTGAAGGGCCCGTACGGTCTCTGCTTGTGCGCTCGGAGGGCTCGGAGAGGTAGAACAGGATGTGGGGGGCTTTGTAAGACAAAGGGCTGATGCATGACGGAACGCCTTTGGCCAAATGATTGTGATTGGTTGAAGATGAAAATCATGACGGCGATAATTGTTCAGAAGATTGTCGAGATGTTTCCGGTGTCGGAGATACTCGACAAAAGTGCTTTTACTGTTTGTTTGCAGCAAATGATGTACTTCATTATATTCCACGTATGAAGCATATAGATCTATGTATATATATATATATAGATATCTGCACATCGGTCACTCATAATGTCAATATCAGTAATATCAATGTCACACTGAATATTTTCACTAGACTCTTAAAAGTATCAGTTTTTATTCTCTTCCTTGTCACACACACACACACACAACATTTTCCCGCTGTGTATAATGTTAGATTTGTGTTTTGTTTTCTGCAGATCTCCCATGAAATAAAGAATGTTCTAGAGACCAGAGCAATAGGTTCTGTCCTCTTATCAGAATCTAGAAACCACAGGCAGATACCGCTTCCTCTATATCATACATAGATAGACATATATGTAGTTCATAGAGCACCTGTATGAATATAAATAAGCAAGTAGACCATACTAGTGAAGATAAGTCTTCTAGCCGTGCAGCGGAACAGAAAAGTAACATCCATAATCAAGGTTATGAGTGACCACTGTATCGCCTCTGAAAATATTAACATCAGCACACAATCTCAATGCAATGAAGGTTCTTAAAACATCAAATGGTCCAATTCAGCACTTTTCCTGGTGGTTCTCGTTAACGCCCTCATGCAGTTCAAATGCTTCTATTAATAGCCTTCACGCAGCTACCCAGAAGAAGAGCATGGTCATGGTGGAGGTAAGAGGGGAGATCTGAGAACCGTTGATACGTGGATGTGATGTTATGGATGTGAAGCTGCATTGTTCAGGGAGCGAGTCGTTGCTATATTTTACCATTAAAGTAATCCGCACACACTTTGCTTTGCAAACTCATTCTGTGTCTCTGTTCGTGCACTGAGGAAAATGACATTAGTCTGTAAGGCTTTTGAAGTAATGATGAATTACAGAGCGATGTCATTCCCCCGAACCTACACGCAAAAGCTGGCCACGGAGCCCCCACTGTAGGGCAGAGGGTGTGTGGGTGTGGATGTTGGTCGGGAGGGGGGGGTTATCTACGTTTCATTTCCTGTCACATTGTCACTTACACCAAGCGGTGTGCGCTGAAACCAGTTACCAGTGTTCATACACGAGCACAATCGCAGGAAAGCAGAGAATGGCAGATCACAGCCAGTTCCCTGCTCCGTAGCGTTTACATGTGTATGTCTACACACACACACACACACACACACACACAGGCGCACACCGAGATCCCTGGAGAAGATACTACTGCCATCGGTACGTACCACCCATTCCATTCAACAATCTTTACAACAGCAACCACAGCACCACATTGTTCTCACTCTACCTCAGATGAAACTTCTTCATACCCATGGTGTTGTTTTTTTTTTTTTGATCCTAGGTGACATCGCCATGGCGACCTTGAACCCCACGGCCCCTGAGAGCCCCAGTGGCCCTGCCGTGGCCCGCTCCGCGCCCACTCCCCCGGCGCGGCCGGTGGGCGGGGCAGTGTGGGAGACGGAGGCGCCGGTGTTGGTGCAGTTCCAGCTGGGTCTCTCCAGAGAGGTGGTGCGCCTTGCCGGGGCAAACGTCAGCTACCGCCACGCCAAGAGGCTGGCCATGGAGATCATAGCCCGCAAGGTCAGCATGACCCGCATTGCGGTTTGATGAGTGTGTTGTTTGGGAGACTGAAGCCTTAAGGAACCTGGTTGGAGTCGGGGGTTCCTAAACATGTGTCTGAACGAATGGATGTGGATGGGGGTCGCGACAGGGGGTTTCTGTTGTCCACAGCATCACCTACGTGTAGATGTTGGTTCAATTTGTCAAGGAGTGCGCTTGTATTGATTGTTGTACGATTTTGCTCTATGTGCAACAGACATAATACCAGGAATTGAATTCATGAAGTCATGTTTTCACCGTTATAAACCAAAAAGCTTGAAGGATGTGACCGTGCCAGGCTTTTTTGTTATAAAATTTGGAGGTCGCAAGGATCTTATGTGATCGGAAACAATGTTGTGGTCATTGGCTCGAGCAGGAAGTGCCATGGCGCCTCAGAAGGACTCACTAGGGTCACGAGGAGAGTTTCCCTAGTCATTTCAGACAAATCTAAACTTTTGATACCCCTACTTCCTTTTCCATTCAAGGCATCTTTTAGATTGACACTTTCTTACCAAAAGATGGCACTTTATTGGAAATGAGTGGCAAAACCGCATATGGAATGACACTCATTTATACACGTGATATATATTATCCCTTAGTCACAACATTAGAACTACATTTTTCAGAACTACATTTTTCTGCACACAGAATAATTATTCAATGTTATAATCTAACATTTGTTTTCAACGTTTTCTTGAAAAAAAATCCTGATTTGTTTTAATATCGTGGCACATCATCCACCTTTAGACACCATGAACTGCCATGAACAACCATGCAATCGATGCTTCCTTAGCCCCACATGATGGGCCCTGATTCAGTCCTACCTCCATGGAGCTAGCAGGCTTTTCCCTATACACAGGGCCTCAAGGTTTGTCTTCATGAGCAGTATTCCTTTACAGAGGGAATCAAAATGAAGGGGTGTTCCGTACGTTTTAGTTTTAGTTTTAATGATCTGATTCCAAATGGTGATCTTTGGCGGAGTTCATCCTGTTGTGTGACACTGTATCGTATGCCCGCCTGACTTTTAGAGATTGTTAAAAAAAGATCTGTTTTTAGAGATAAGTCGATTACGTTAACAACAGAGTGGGTTGAAAATTTACAAGAATTGTCAGAATTATTAAGAAATATATTTTTTAGGTCGAGACCAGTCATGATAATAGATTATGAGGAAGTTAATTACTGTAGGAAAGAATACACAATTACCATTTTATTATCTCTTTCACAACAAATGACACAATAGGCCCTGACACACACAATTGTGGAAATCAACCCTACTTCAAGTCTAAAGAACACATCCAATTTTGGAAATCTAAGTCTGTTCAAGATGACAGTGTTTCTCAAGCTATTTTCAGCCTTAAAGGTCAACCACCCTTGTGTGTATGTGTTCATTTGAAACGCTCCAAATTAAAGTATCTTCTATCTAGAGAATACAGGCACATCATTTAAGAGCAGGTATAGGGAGTTTAGCGCATCTTGTTCAAGGATGGTGTGTGTGTGTGTGTGTGTGTGTGTGTGTGTGTGTGTGTGGGTGTGTGTGTGTGTGTGTGTGTGATCATGTATAGCAAGAGACTATATACTTGGTTTTCGTGCTGCGACTCTGAATTCAGTGTGAAACTGCTTGACTAAATGATTGGACCCATGGAACTAAATCAGTGTAACAGCCCTTTAATTCACATAAACACGCTGCGGCACAGAGATGTCGGTCATCAAATTAGTGTAAAGTAAAGATGAATATAACGTGTCAGTATGATTCAAAAACATAAAGCCATGGTTCGAACACGAAATGAAATCAGCCCATCTGCACAACGGAGAGTGTCGGCGGAGTTCTACCATTTTAAGTGAAATACAACCTGGTTATATAATATTGTGTCTATTACAAATACATATTCCCATAGGGTCCCAGTTATCTCTAACACACACACACACACACACTGCATAAAGGACATAGTGTGCTTGTAACATTAGAGTACATTACAGCCCAGACTCGGTTTAGTGCAGATGTTAAGACGTGTAAACATGCATCTTTTATGCCTGTGTGTGTGTGTGTGTGTGTGTGTGTGTGTGTGTGTGTGTGTGTGTGTGTGTGTTTGTGTGTGTCCCAGTTCAGACAGGTTCTCTGAGTAGGACTGGTCTGCTGATCTTACTGGGCCTGCAGCTTAGTTCACATCCGTCTGCATCTACACCTCACTTTCCAACCACACGCTAAGATGAACACACAGATGCACACACACACACACACACACACACACACACACACACACATACACGTATAGAGACTGCGCTGCGCTTTCCTTTCATCGTCAGATTTCCAGGCAGACGTGCAAGAGGTCTTCAAAAGCGTCTCATTGTAGGGGTGTGAGAGTGGGTGTCGGTGTATCTGTGTGTGTGTGTGTGTGTGTGTGTGTGTGTGTGTGTGTGTGTGTGTGTGTGTGTGTGTGTGTGTGTGTATGTGTTCGGTAAATTGAAATCCAAAATAAGAAAAATACTTCCTTTTTTTTTACCATGGGCCAATTTTTACCAGTGTGTCAACGTGGTCGTTAATATTACAATGTCGTCTATATTAGATTAGGCCTGCGACGTCGACAATGGTGCACCAATGTTTACTCTGGCCTGGCACCAGGCCAATTCATTGAACCCCAATGAGCTGTACGTTCAACTGAAACCTTGAGGAACAGTCAACTTTAATAATCAAATAACCTGATCACACTGAACCCAAATGACAACAGCTTCATCTTTAGAAAATGTGGCTTTGGTGCAAAATAGGAGTTGGTTTTTCCGTGTGAGAGTTATGATTATTGTTATTATTGTTGGGGGGGGGGAGTAGGTGCATGGTAGATGATGAACCCTTCTTACTGCAGCAAAACACAGACAGACAGGCAGACGTCAAATACTTCAATACCCTTGAGAGATCAGAGTGCCACAGTGCTGCGTCTGGCTGACTGATCTGAGGACATATCTTAGAGCCAATCAGACCTGACCTGAGCTCCAACCCTCTCCGCCTCAACCCAGAGCAGTTGAACACACACACACACACCGCTGTGACATTTAGATCTGAAGGAACGGTCACCATAATCTTTTTGTGATATGTCACACCTCTGTTTACTGGCATGGGGGTATAAAAGGTTACATATATATGCATGGTTCATTTAGGTCAATAAGCGCCTACCTATCTTAATTTATTTATTTATCTTGTTACTGCTTTCTTTCTTTTTTTACTTTTCTCTCTCTCGCTCTTAAAAGGGGGACCGTCACATTCTGCTACTTTCTACTATAAGCGAGGACCACTTAATACGCGTCTTGTGAAGAATCATAGTCTGAGACATCTACTCCGTTACTCTGAAAGGGTTGGGCCATTGACTCAGCTTTAAGCAGTCGGACCAATGGTGGATGGTACTGCTGCCATAGTAACTAGGTTCTGGGTTCCAGCTGCGGGGGGGGCAGCAAGCCACTACTCCTAGCTCCAAGGATGGGTTTAATGCAGAGGAGGAACTTCCCCAAAGGGATTAATTCAACTTTTTCAACCAATGTGTTTGGGGAAAATTATACAAATGGCCCTACATTTCTGCGATTTCAAACTCTGTGTGTGTGTGTGTGTGTGTGTGTGTGTCCCAGGCCCCCTACTGCAGCGTGGTGGGCCCGGGAGAGAGCATCCTGCTGTTCAGACACCAGCAGCAGAGTCTGCAGCGCCTGGCCAAGACCGACGAGCTGCAGAACGGAGACCTCATTGAGGTCATCATCGCAGGTCAGCCCTGCTCTGGGATCCACGAGTTCTCTATGAAAGGGCCGTACCTCTCGTTAACTAATCCATGGATCTTAGTCACTTGTTAACCATCTCCTGAGTTAGATGCTAGACCCAAGAGAGCTCTGTCCAGTATCTCATTTAGAGACCTCAGTCAACCTTACTAGGTTTCATTCTTCTCTATCAGTCGGGGTAAGAGCCCTAACTTCCCTGGGACTCCTTCGTAGGATGATTATTTTGTGCACAGTCCAGTATCGAGTTTCAACCCTGTGGTAGAGATGAGGGTGGTTTCTTATTTCTTGTTTTTTGGGTTAGGTATACTTTAGCAAAGGTGGTTTAGCACAGGAGGAACCCGAAACGTCTTAAGTCCAAGTCCTTTGGAGACTGGATATATTTATTTCAATAACGGGTCAAATCCAAAAAGAGTAACCTTACAGAAAAGTTAGAAAAATGAAAAACCAATCTGATGGTCATCTTCTGATGAAGAGAGCTGGCCTATTGGGTCCTCTGTCCTTTTTCCTCGTCCCTGATCTTCCTTGATTCCCTCCTACATTTTATGCTGAATACATTTAAACAATGTCACAACACAAAAAGGCTTTTTGGGCTGAGACAACTCACTAAGAAGAAGAGGTTACAATGTTTTTGGAGATCTGATTAGATATTCGCACAAAGAGGAAGTCCATTCTTTCTTTTTTATGTTATATAAAATTGAAGAATAACAAAGTTACATTTTGGCATACAGAGTTACAGCATAGGGGACGTTGATAGTGTGTTGACATGAGTGTGTCGTACAAAACTATAGTTCTCTTTTTGCCTAACAGTTTTAAAGGGGGTCCATCAAATCTCAACCCCCTGAAATCTGCGTGGGCGGCCGCGTTCCAACCGTCCTTCTGCTCTCTGTGCTCCTCCCTCAGAGTCGGCCGGCGTGACGGAGATGAAGGTCCGCCCCCACTCGCTGGTGGTGCACTCGTACCGCTCCCCCACCTTCTGCCACCACTGTGGCGAGATGCTGTGGGGGCTGGTCCGCCAGGGCCTGAGATGTGAAGGTGGGGGGAACGGGAGGGAGGCCATGAGGGGTGGGGTGGTGGGGTTTGATGGGATGATGATGATGGTGGTGGCGGTGGTCGTTTTGGATGGCGATGGTGGTGGTCGGGCTTTACGTGATGGTGGTGCTGGTGCTGGTTGTGATGGTGGTGAGGATGATGATGGTGGTGATGAGGATGAGGATGATGGTGTGGGTGGTGATGATTATCTTCTTTGACCCTCCCTCCTACATTTCACCTCCTTACGTTCACACCCCCCCCCCCCCCCCCCTTGACCGTATCCCCATCTGTTATAGGGAAGACCTAGAAGGCGTATCTTCAGTTTTATTGCCCACTTAAAACAATAGTCCGCTTTTTTGGTTATACTGGTTAAAAAGCTGCTACTTTGCCTGAACCCCACTTGACACTTTTAATTTCTACATCTAACCTTTCCTTCTTTACCACTGTCTTTCATTCTTTCTCTCTCCCACTCCATCCCTCTCTCTCTGGCAGGCTGTGGGCTGGACTTCCACAAGCGCTGTGCCTTCATGCTGCCCAACGACTGCAGCCACACCAAGCGTCACATCGCTGCCAGCCTCTCCCTGTTCCCGCTTCGGAGACCCAGGGCGCCCTCCCTCTCCTCGCAGACAGGGGGCAGTCTAGAGGAGGTAGGAACCACAAACATACAGAATATATGGCTGCATAGAAAGCACAGGTGTCACCCATAACCCTAATTGCTCTGTTAATGTACCTGGCTACAGTTAGTAAGATAGGTCTGCTATCTGTGCCCTGGCATGTATAGGTAGCAGAGCCATAATTAGTGCTATGAGGGACACCTGTGTTTGTCCCGATGACGCTGACACTGTGAAACGGCTCAATGCTAGGAGTTCCATGAACCATGTTCTTGTTGTGGTTCTTGTTAAATTTTTATATTTCTTTTTATATTATATATATATTTTTTATATTTCTTCTTAAGTTTGTGAAAACCAATGGACATGTTTACACAGCAGCTCTCAACCTCCCCCCCCCCCCCATCCAGATCAGCCTATCCAAGCCCATCTCGCGGCCGGCCTCGTGGGCGGAGCCCCCGGTGTGGCTGGGGGTGGGCTACGGCGACGTGGTGAAGACCAAGGTCCCTCACACCTTCCACATCCACAGCTACACCAAGCCCACCGTCTGCCAGTACTGCCACCGGCTGCTCAAGGGCCTCTTCCGACAGGGGCTGCAGTGCACCGGTGAGACAGCAGGGGGCAGCGTTTCTCTCCAACGCTTTGTGTCCATCGGGCTGGGGATTTAATTTTTGTTTCAGATTAGGTCCTAAATATGGTACAAAAAAACACCCAAAAAGTTATTATTGATAAAGATAATTACTTATGGAGCGATTTTCTAAAACATTTGTTGACTTAAATCAGGGGACTGTAGCAGTCCAGGGTTTCAATAGCAGTCCAAAAAGTTATTATTATTGTTCCTCCCCCTCCCCAGACTGCAGGTTTAACTGCCACAGACGCTGTGAGCTGCTGGTCCCTCGAGACTGTCCAGGGGAAAGGAGAGGCATCTCTGGACAAGGTGACCGTGCAATGCCACACAATGCAGTGTAATGCAGGGCAGTAGCATGCAGTTCAGGACAGTACAGTACAGTGTAGCAGTTCAGTGCAGTGCATTGCAATAAAATGTAATACATTATAATACAAAACGATATGATTCAATAAAACACAATTCAAAACATATAGTACAAGAGGATACTAAACAATACACTATTATACAAAATAGAACCATAAAATGTTATATCATATAATACAATGCAACACAAGACAATTCATTTGCTTTACTTGTCCCAAACGGAGCTTATAGTCAAACAGTTCTTCTCACTTATCATACATCACTTTAAAGTTCAGTTAGATGGTGTGTATCAGTTAAAGTCTAATGATGGAATACAGTCATCAACAAATGCCTTCCTGTGTACGCTGTCATCTCCTCTGACTCCACAGCCAATCACAGCGGCAAAGACGAGAGCGAGGACACAGAGTCGGAACTCGTTAGTATGACATCACTGGACAGCAGTGATGAGGAGATGCATGCTGATGAAGACCCATTGGCTGACAGCCAGGCAGCTTTGCTCCAGCAACCACCAATCAGGTGGGGGTGAAACTTTTGCTGTGTCCATTGGGGATTCAAAGCGGTTCAAATGATTGTTTGTCTATTATTATTGTTTCCTCTCTTTTAAGATTCCCTTTTTAAATTTGAGCTTGTCATAAGATTTAGGAATTGGGTGTAAGGACTTGATTTGAAGACTAGAGGTCTATAGTGATAGCTCTATATTCTCTCATATAACAAGGTATAATTTATTTTATTTTGTCAATAGTATTTACAAAAAATGAAAAGTCAAAGAATGCCAGATGTTTCTTTGAAAGGCAGTTTCTTTAGTGTTTATTGATGTAGCATTAATATCATCTATTCAAATTGCCAGTCATCAGGTATCGTACCAACTACATTTCCCACAATGCAACAACAAACAATGAGATAGTTGAAGGCTGACAAAGAGATTGTGATGACTATTTTGGGGGGAATTTGCATGACGGGGGTGGCATGGTGGGGGCATGTGACAGGTTGTAATGTGGTTGTTTGTTGCGGTTGTAGTCCGTGTTTCAGCAGCTTCATCCCACTGATGAGGGTGGTGCAGTCTGTGCACCATGCTAAGAGGAGAGCTAGCTGTGTGCTGAGGGAGGGATGGCTGCTGCACCACACACACATTGACACGCTGGTGAGGGTGCACACACGCGCACGCACACGCAAACACACACACATATTCATTCACACACACACACACACACACACACACACACACACACACTTAATTGTGTATTTTTTCTGAATGTGTCCCAGAGAAAACGTCACTACTGGGTGTTGGACTGGAAGAGCATCACTCTGTACCAGAACGAAGGCAGCAGCAAGTTCTACAAGGTACTGCGGACCAGCGCTCTTGTTGCTGTGTCGATAACTTACTCCGTCCTTCACTGTAGCTCTCTTCAGTGACACCTAGTGGCCAAATCGAGTTAATGCACCCATCATTCCTACGTTCCACTACAAAAACGTACAACTTTATATAAGAGATTAGTTATAATATTAACTATATTTATATTTACTTAATGATTTGATTGCTTTTAATTAGGTGTAAGTAAGTTTCTGTGACAACTAATGAAATATAATAAGTTAGAATTAGTGTTTTTATTCCCCTTCATTCATCATCCTCTTCCACTCCCTACCTCCTCCTCCTCCTCCTTCTCCTATGCCTCCTCCTCCCCCTCCTCCTCCTCCTCCTCCTCCTCCTCCTCCTCCCCCCCCCCCCTCCTACTCCTCCTCCTCCTCCTCCTTCTCCTATGCCTCCTCCTCTACCTCCTCCTCCTCCTCCTCTACCTCCTCCTCCTCCTCCTCCTCCTCCTCCTCCTCCTCCTCCTCCTCCTCCTCCTTCCCCCCCTCCCCAGGAGATCCCTCTCTCGGAGGTGCTGCAGGTCCGGGGCCCCACGGAGCTCTCGGTGGCCGCGTTGCCGGGCAGCCGGCCCCACACCCTGGAGGTGGTGACGGGCCCCGTGGTGTACTGTGTTCAGGTGCAGAAGGACGCCCAGGCCTGGGAGCGGGACCTGCGGCGGGCCCTCATGCCCATGCTGTGCAGCGGCGACGGGGCCATGGGCGTACGGGCCAACCAGGAGGGAGCTGGTGGTGCTAGGGGGGCCCCAGCAGTGGGGGGCCAAGGTACGGAATTAAATGTGCACTGGATCAGTCGCGTCCAAAGTGACTGGTGGTTGGTCTGCAGTGTATCGGTCGTGACTGGTGTGATCTGGGGTTGAATCGACCTCGGAAAGTGCATGGATTTAGAAAGAGGATTATAGTTCTATTAATTTGATGCTCCTTACCAGATCTATGTTCACGAGCCCATCTCTCTTTGTACGCTGACTTTATGATATTTTTGGACCACCGTTCAGGATCCTCTGAAGATGATTACACTCGATCGATCTTTAAATAACTTTATTAACTGCTGTTTTTCTTCTACAGGCCTGCACAGAGAAGCGAGTGCAGTAAGTAGTGCTGCATATTAACACTCAAATGGACTCAAATTATCCTCATTGTTATCATCAGCCCCATGTCCGACTGCTGTGCGTTGTGTTCTTCAGGACATCAGCCTCGTGTACCAGATCATAACGGACGAGATGCTGGGCTCGGGCCAGTTCGGCGTCGTGTTCGCAGGTAATGCCAGACTCTCATCGGCCCTCTACGTAGAGGTGCCATCGTAAGGTCAGACACAGCTGTCGCTCATAACACTAACGATGGGTCAGCTACTTTAATGTACCAGGGCCATGGGTAGCAGACTCAGCTGGTGAAGATGAATCCACCAGCGTGCCCCTGGTACATGAAGGTTGTCTATACGTGATTAGTGTTATGAGCCACGCCTGTGGTCAGCCCATGATGACACCTCTCACGGTTGCAATCATGATGCATTTATTCAGCTATTATTCTTTTCAAGAAAACACTTTGTTACTGAGAACTTTGAAATTTCCCCTTAAAAAAATAGAAAATGTTCAAATCGAATATAATGTACAAATATGTAGCCAATTGTTCTGTGATTTCAATAAAATATCTTATAATAAAAATAATAATAAAAAGAAAAAGTTTCTACTCGATTAATTTAGTTTGGAGATAATTTGACCGAAAAATCAGATTAATTGCATAGCCCTATCCATCGGCCCAGTCCCTTTAGATGCTAATGTGGAACGCTAATGCCGAGGCTCCTCCAGTCTGCTGACTGGCCCTACCGTACTGCTGAGTGAATTCTACTTCCTGTCGCCGCTGCGTCCCTCCAGGTACCCACAGGACGTCGGGCCGCTCGGTGGCCATCAAGGTGATCGACAAGAGACGCTTCCCCTCCCACCAGGAGGGCCAGCTGAAGAACGAAGTCACCATCCTACAGGTACTGCAAATAGTTATCACTGTGCACAGTAAACGGAGCACCAGATACCTGGGCTTCTCTGTGTGTGTGTGTGTGTGTGTGTGTGTGTGTGTGTGTGTGTATGTGTGAGTCATTGATTTTATTTGTGTGTGTGTGTGTTTGCAAGTGTTCAAACTCATGTGTGTGTATGTGTGTGTGTGTGTGTGTGTGTGTGTTGTGTGTCCTCCGGCCCAGAACCTGTGCCACCCCGGGGTGGTGCAGATGGAGGCCATGTTTGAGACGGTGGAGCACATCTTCGTGGTGATGGAGAAGCTCCAAGGGGACATGCTGGAGATGATCCTGTCCAGTGAGAAGGGCCGCCTCCCCGAGCGCAACACCCGCTTCCTGGTCACCCAGGTCAGCCCCCCCTACCCCCCTCTGGAGGTCCCAGATTGACTCCTAGGAGGATCCAAAGTTTCATGTTTAACCTTCACATTAGTAGTTGGCCGCAGTCACGAACAGCTGCTTGAACCTTAGGCTGACCCAGTCTTTACCCTGTGTGTGCGCATATGTTCTTGTGTGTGTGTTTGTGTGTATGTGCGTGTGCATGCATATGTGTGGGTGCATGTGTGTTTTTTCTGTGTGTGTGTGTGTGGGGGGGGGGGGGGGGGGGGGGGGGTTTGTGTGCGTTCAGGTCCTGGAGGCGCTCCGGTACTTGCATCTGAAGCACATCGCCCACTGCGACCTGAAGCCGGAGAACGTCCTGCTGGCCTCCACCGACCCCTTCCCCCAGGTAGACACACTGTTACAGCCGATGCACTACCACACATTCACTAACCATTTACCAATGGTGCTCATGTTTACTTTGTTGTTCATGTTAACTAATGTAGTGGGCTTCTGGTTAACCAAGGTGTTCATTCATCCATTATTTGCTAGTTTAAAATAAACTTCACAATAAGCAGCCATTAATGAACCATTCGTTAGCATAAGGGTTCATGTTAGGGGTAGCACTGTGCACTTTGTATTATTGGTTAGTATCACCACCCCCCCGTCCATCACCCCACTTACATCCCGACAACCAGCGAATCCAAACACTACGGGTTAACCCTCCCCCCCCCCCCCCCCCCAGGTGAAGCTGTGTGACTTTGGCTTCGCCCGCATCATCGGGGAGAAGTCGTTCCGCCGCTCGGTGGTGGGCACACCGGCGTACTTGGCCCCCGAGGTGCTGCGCAGCGGCGGCTACAACCGCTCTCTGGACATGTGGTCGGTGGGCGTCGTGGCCTACGTCAGCCTCAGCGGCACCTTCCCCTTCAACGAGGACGAGGACATCGGCCAGCAGATCACCAACGCCTCCTTCATGTACCCCCGGCAGCCCTGGGCCACCATCTCCCTGGAAGGTAGCGCCCGCGGCCAGGTCCTAACAGTAACCCTGGCGACCGTGGCTAGGATACATGAACCATGACAGTAACCATGGCGACCGTGGCTAGGATACATGAACCACAACATTAACCGGGGCGACCATGGCGACCGTAGCTAGGACACATGGACCACAACAGTAACCATGGTGGCCATAGCTAGGATACATTAACTACAACAGTAACCATGGCGACCGTAGCTAGGATACATGAACCATGACAGTAACCCTGGCGACCGTGGCTAGGATACATTAACCACAACATTAACCATGGTGGTCATAGCTAGGATACATTAACTACAGCAGTAACCATGGCGACCGTAGCTAGGACACATGGACCACGACAGTAACCATGGCGACCGTAGCTAGGATACATGAAGCACAACAGTAACCATGGCGACCGTAGCTAGGATACATGAACCATGACAGTAACCCTGGCGACCGTGGCTAGGATACATGAACCACAACATTAACCATGGTGGCCATAGCTAGGATACATTAACTACAGCAGTAACCATGGCGACCGTAGCTAGGACACATGAACCATGACAGTAACCATGGCGACCGTAGCTAGGATACATGAAGCACAACATTAACCATGGCGACCGTAGCTAGGATACATGAACCATGACAGTAACCCTGGCGACAGTAGCTAGGATACATGAAGCACAACATTAACCATGGCGGCATTAGCTAGGATACACGAACTACAACATTAACCATGGCGACAGTAGCTACAGCTGTGAAGAGAGCAATGACAATTACAGTCAGGGTTAATAGATGCGTTAGCTACGAAGGTTACCATGCAGAAAGAAAGCATTGACAATAGCTACGATAGTTACTGATATCGCTGTTAGCCACGATTACCACCCTATCGATGATAGCGACGATATTGACCATAGCGATGTTAGCTACGATAGCGATGTTAGCTACGATAGTGATGTTAGCTATGATAGTGACCGTGTCTAATGCTGACCATCGGTGTGAGGTTTAAATATTTGGTGTGTGTGTGTGCGCGTGCATAAAGATGTCAACAACACCTAAGCCTGTCCTCCCTTCTTTCCTTCCGCCCCTCCCTCCTGGGACCCCCAGCGGTGAGTCTGATCAGCAACCTGCTGCAGGTGTCTGTGAGGAGGAGGTACAGTGTGGGCAAGGCCCTGGGACACCCCTGGCTGCAGGTGAGACACACACACACACAGAAGTGTAGGTAATCGTAAACTCTAGGCCTCAATCTTTCTAATTTCCCCCTTCTCTTCTATTTAACCGCCAGATGTGATGTTGACATTAAAAGCCATTTCAAAAGCAAACCAATTGTGGCATAGATAGAGATGATAGATCAGCCTACCAGCCTACTGGACTGGGCCAGCCTATAGGGTTATCCACCATTATGCATCTTGGTGGGACTAGAACCACAAGTAGGTCTTAACACTCCGGGGACTGAAGACAGTGTGAAGCTTTACAGTGTTTTGCTGTACTACAAATACAGTAAATATAAAAGTCATGGATTAGTGTGGCTTTAAATCCATCTCTTAATAATACGGAGAAGGGCTGGGATTAAATAAATGCACTTCTTCCCACTCCTTTTTGGAACATGTTATTCCAATCCGCAAGTGTTTGTCATTTACGTATCTAATTATGCTTTCTATTTTGTGTAAAATCATTAATTTCTGTATGACAATTTCTGTTAGTTTCTTTTTACATGTTCAAAATAAAAATGGCAATCAATCTAGCAATCAATATTGCGTCCTCTGTGAACCAGGACTTCCAGCTGTGGGGTGACCTGCGGGCGTTTGAGCAGCGGATGGGCAGCAGGTACCTGACCCACGAGGGTGACGAGGCGCACTGGCGGCGGTACGCCCAGGAGAGGGCGCTGGTGTACCCCCCGCAGCTGTGCTGCGATGCGGGCAGGAGCCTCCCCGTCTGACCTGGCGTTATTCGTGGTTATTAAAGTTATTAAAAGGGACATTTTCTATTGGTCATTCTTTCAAAAACAAGTTTGCGTTTGTCGAGGGATCTGAAAGGTGAAGAAAAAATATTCAGGGGACCAGGTAGCGATGTAGTCGCATCTGTCGTTTGTTATTGGCCGTCATGGAAAGAAACATAAGGGGTAACACCTGTCATTTTCTATTGGTCGTCATGAAGAAATACATCAGGGGTAACACTGTTGTTCTTTATCCAATTAAACATAAGAGGTAACACTGTCGTTTTTCATTGGTCGTCATGAGTAACACTGTCATTTTTCATTGGTCATCATGAAGAAAAGCATAAAACAACACTGTTTTTTATCCAATGAAACATAAGGGGTAACACTGTCGTGTTACATCGATGGTCATGAAAAAAACATAAGGGGTAACACTGTTGTTTTTTATTGCTCGTCATGAAGAAATGCATTAGGGGTAACACTGTCGTTTTTCATTGGTCGTCATGAAGAAATGCATTAGGGGTTACACTTGTTTTCTATTGGTCGTCATGAAAAAATTATAACGGGTAACACTGTCGTGTTATATCGATGGTCATGAAAAAAACATAAGGGGTAACACTTGTTTTTCATCGGTCGTCATGAAAAAAAACATAAGGGGTAACACTGTCGTGTTACATCGATGGTCATGAAAAAAACATGAGGGGTAACACTGTTGTTTTTTATCGGTCCTCATGAAAAAAAACATAAGGGGTAACACTGTCGTGTTAAATCGATGGTCATGAAAGAAACATAAGGGGTAACACTGTCGTGTTATATTGATGGTCATGAAAAAAACATAAGGGGTAACACTGTTGTTTTTTTTTTTAGAAAACATAAGGGGTAACACTGTCGTGTTATATTGATGGTCATGAAAAAAACATAAGGGGTAACACTGTTGTTTTTTATCAGTCGTCATGAAGAAATGCATTAGGGGTAACACTGTTGTTATTTATCAGTCGTCATGAACAAATGCATTAGGGGTAACACTGTTGTTTTTTATCAGTCGTCATGAAGAAATGCATTAGGGGTAACACTGTTGTTTTTTATCAGTCGTCATGAAGAAATGCATTAGGGGTAACACTGTTGTTTTTTATCGTTCGTCATGAAGAAAACATAAGGGGTAACACTGTCGTGTTATATCGATGGTCATGAAGAAATGCATTAGGGGTAACACTGTTGTTGTTTATCAGTCGTCATGAAGAAATGCATTATGGGTAACACAGTTGTTTTTTATCGGTCGTCATGAAGAAATGCATAAGGGGTAACACTGTTGTTTTTTATCGGTCGTCATGAAAAAAACATAAGGGGTAACACTGTCGTGTTATATCGATGGTCATGAAAAAAACATAAGGGGTAACACTGTTGTTTTTTATCGGTCGTCATGAAAAAAAACATAAGGGGTAACACTGTTGTTTTTTATCTGTCGTCATGAAAAAAACATAAGGGGTAACACTGTCGTGTTATATCGATGGTCATGAAAAAAACATAAGGGGTAACGCTGTTGTTTTTCATCGGTCGTCATGAAAAAAAACATAAGGGGTAACACTGTTATTTTTTATCGGTCGTCATGAAAAAAACATAAGGGGTAACACTGTCGTGTTATATCGATGGTCATGAAAAAAACATAAGGGGTAACACTGTTGTTTTTTATTGGTCGTCATGAAGAAATGCATTAGGGGTTACACTTGTTTTTTATCGGTCGTCATGAAAAAAACATAAGGGGTAACACTGTTGTTTTTAATCGGTCGTCATGAAAAAAAACATAAGGGTTAACACTGTCATGTTATATCGATGGTCATGAAAAAAACATAAGGGGTAACACTGTTGTTTTTTATCGGTCGTCATGAAAAAAACATAAGGGGTAACACTGTTGTTTTTCATTGGTCGTCATGAAAAAAACATAAGGGGTAACACTGTCGTGTTATATCGATGGTCATGAAAAAAACATAAGGGGTAACACTGTTGTTTTTTATCGGTCGTCATGAAAAAAAACATAAGGGGTAACACTGTTGTTTTTTATCGGTCGTCATGAAAAAAACATAAGGGGTAACACTGTTGTTTTTTATCGGTCGTCATGAAAAAAACATAAGGGGTAACACTGTCGTGTTATATCGATGGTCATGAAAAAAACATAAGGGGTAACACTGTTGTTTATTATCGGTCGTCATGAAAAAAAACATAAGGGGTAACACTGTTGTTTTTTATCGGTCGTCATGAAAAAAACATAAGGGGTAACACTGTTGTTTTTTATCGGTCGTCATGAAAAAAAACATAAGGGGTAACACTGTTGTTTTTTATCGGTCGTCATGAAAAAAACATAAGGGGTAACACTGTCGTGTTATATCGATGGTCATGAAAAAAACATAAGGGGTAACACTGTCGTGTTATATCGATGGTCATGAAAAAAACATAAGGGGTAACACTGCTGTTTTTTATTGGTCGTCATGAAGAAATGCATTAGGGGTTACACTTGTTTTTTATCGGTCGTCATGAAAAAAAACATAAGGGGTAACACTGTTGTTTTTAATCGGTCGTGATGAAAAAAAACATAAGGGTTAACACTGTCATGTTATATCGATGGTCATGAAAAAAACATAAGGGGTAACACTGTTGTTTTTTATCGGTCGTCATGAAAAAAACATAAGGGGTAACACTGTTGTTTTTCATTGGTCGTCATGAAAAAAACATAAGGGGTAACACTGTCGTGTTATATCGATGGTCATGAAAAAAACATAAGGGGTAACACTGTTGTTTTTTATCGGTGGTCATGAAAAAAAACATAAGGGGTAACACTGTTGTTTTTTATCGGTCGTCATGAAAAAAACATAAGGGGTAACACTGTCGTGTTATATCGATGGTCAAGAAAAAAACATAAGGGGTAACACTGTTGTTTTTTATCGGTCGTCATGAAAAAAAACATAAGGGGTAACACAGTTGTTTTTTATCGGTCGTCATGAAAAAAACATAAGGGGTAACACTGTTGTTTTTCATTGGTCGTCATGAAAAAAACATAAGGGGTAACACTGTCGTGTTATATCGATGGTCATGAAAAAAACATAAGGGGTAACACTGTTGTTTTTTATCGGTCGTCATGAAAAAAAAACATAAGGGGTAACACAGTTGTTTTTTATCGGTCGTCATGAAAAAAACATAAGGGGTAACACTGTCGTGTTATATCGATGGTCATGAAAAAAACATAAGGGGTAACACTGTTGTTTTTTATCGGTGGTCATGAAAAAAAACATAAGGGGTAACACTGTTGTTTTTTATCGGCCGTCATGAAAAAAACATAAGGGGTAACACTGTCGTGTTATATCGATGGTCATGAAAAAAACATAAGGGGTAACACTGTTGTTTATTATCGGTCGTCATGAAAAAAAACATAAGGGGTAACACTGTTGTTGTTTATCGGTCGTCATGAAAAAAACATAAGGGGTAACACTGTCGTGTTATATCGATGGTCATGAAAAAAACATAAGGGGTAACACTGTTGTTTTTTATCGATGGTCATGAAAAAAACGTAAGGGGTAACACTGTTGTTGTTTATCGGTCGTCATGAAAAAAACATAAGGGGTAACACTGTCGTGTTATATCGATGGTCATGAAAAAAACATAAGGGGTAACACTGTTGTTTATTATCGGTCGTGTTACGTACAGTGTTTTGTATGTCTTATATGTTATACATGGTATAGGCCTACATGTATTGTGTTCTGTTTTGTGTAGTATGTTTGTGTTGTTCTGTCTCTTCCTCCTGTTTTCATTCTCCAAATTCTCAGATGTGCACACCTGGTCCCAGTCACCAAATCACCACACCTGTTCCAGATCTCCCATCAACCATTCCCCTTTAAATAGTCCTGTGTTTGTTTGTCAGGAGGGAGTGCTTTGGTTTGAGCTGTGGCAGAGCTTTAGTTGAGCTCTGTTGGCTTCTTTTGGAGTTTATTTGCTGGTGTTTACTAGTGGTTGCGAGTGCTTGTGAGTGCTTGGTTTCTTTGTTGGTTTAGTGTATTGTCTTTAGTTATTACACACTTGTTTAAACCTCATTACTTTAGTTGTTAGCAGCCTACTTTAGTTTTGTCTTTGCCTTTGTTAATTATTTTGTTGTGCGCACAGGGGCAATAAGGATAGGTAAGATACCCTGGGGTTTACATATTTCATACACGTAGGTTTACCTGTTGTTAATACACCAGGTTAGAGTGAGCACCACCCACTGTACTTTTTGGGTGCAAAGCACCTGTCAATGGGGGGGTGGGTTTTGTTATGTTCTTTTCTTTGGTGCCACTGACAGTCCTTGTTGATTCCTGTGTTGCCTTTTTTTGTAAGTAAACACTTTATATTGAATTCACCTTTTGTCTTGGATTTTGTGTGACCGCACCCTCACTTGCCCAAACCTGTTGCCCTTATGTTGCGTCCTACTCCGAGCCACCAGGGGGAGTAACAGGTCGTCATGAAAAAAACAAGGGGTAACACTGTTGTTTTTTATCGGTCGTCATGAAAAAAACATAAGGGTTAACACTGTCGTGTTATATCGATGGTCATGAAAAAAACACAAGGGGTAACACTGTTGTTTTTTATCGGTCGTCATGAAGAAATGCATTAGGGGTTACACTTGTTTTTAATCGGTCGTCATAAAAAAAAACATAAGGGTTAACACTGTCATGTTATATCGATGGTCATGAAAAAAACATAAGGGGTAACACTGTTGTTTTTTATCGGTCGTCATGAAAAAAAACATTAGGGGTAACACTGTCGTGTTACATCGATGGTCATGAAAAAAACATAAGGGGTAACACTGTTGTTTTTTATCGGTCGTCATGAAAAAAAACATAAGGGGTAACACTGTCGTGTTTTATCGATGGTCATGAAAAAAACATAAGGGGTAACACGGTTGTTTTTTATCGGTCGTCATGAAAAAAACATAAGGGGTAACACTGTCGTGTTATATCGATGGTCATGAAAAAAACATAAGGGGTAACACTGTTGTTTTTTATCGGTCGTCATGAAAAAAACATAAGGGGTAACACTGTTGTTTTTTATCGGCCGTCATGAAAAAAACATAAGGGATAACACTGTCGTGTTATATCGATGGTCATGAAAAAAACATAAGGGGTAACACTGTTGTTTTTTATCGGTCGTCATGAAAAAAACATAAGGGGTAACACTGTTGTTTTTTATCGGTCGTCATGAAAAAAACATAAGGGGTAACACTGTCGTGTTATATCGATGGTCATGAAAAAAACATAAGGTGTAACACTGTTGTTTTTTATCGGTCGTCATGAAAAAAAACATAAGGGGTAACACTGTTGTTTTTTATCGGTCGTCATGAAAAAAACATAAGGGGTAACACTGTCGTGTTATATCGATGGTCATGAAAAAAAACATAAGGGGTAACACTGTCGTGTTTTATCGATGGTCATGAAAAAAACATAAGGGGTAACACGGTTGTTTTTTATCGGTCGTCATGAAAAAAACATAAGGGGTAACACTGTCGTGTTATATCGATGGTCATGAAAAAAACATAAGGGGTAACACTGTTGTTTTTTATCGGTCGTCATGAAAAAAACATAAGGGGTAACACTGTCGTGTTATATCGATGGTCATGAAAAAAACATAAGGGGTAACACTGTTGTTTTTTATCGGTCGTCATGAAAAAAACATAAGGGGTAACACTGTCGTGTTATATCGATGGTCATGAAAAAAACATAAGGGGTAACACGGTTGTTTTTTATCGGTCGTCATGAAAAAAACATAAGGGGTAACACTGTCGTGTTATATCGATGGTCATGAAAAAAACATAAGGGGTAACACTGTTGTTTTTTATCGGTCGTCATGAAAAAAACATAAGGGGTAACACTGTCGTGTTATATCGATGGTCATGAAAAAAACACAAGGGGTAACACTGTCGTTTTTTATCGGTCGTCATGAAGAAAAACATAAGGGGTAACACTGTTGTTTTTTATCGGTCGTCATGAAAAAAACACAAGGGGTAACACTGTCGTGTTATATCGATGGTCATGAAAAAAACATAAGGGGTAACACTGTTGTTTTTTATCGGTCGTCATGAAAAAAACATAAGGGGTAACACTGTTGTTTTTTATCGATGGTCATGAAAAAAACATAAGGGGTAACACGGTTGTTTTTTATCAGTCGTCATGAAAAAAACATAAGGGGTAACACTGTCGTGTTATATCGATGGTCATGAAAAAAACATAAGGGGTAACACTGTTGTTTTTTATCGGTCGTCATGAAAAAAACATAAGGGGTAACACTGTCGTGTTATATCGATGGTCATGAAAAAAACATAAGGGGTAACACTGTCTTTTTTTATCGGTCGTCATGAAAAAAAACATAAGGGGTAACACTGTTGTTTTTTATCGGTCGTCATGAAAAAAACACAAGGGGTAACACTGTCGTGTTATATCGATGGTCATGAAAAAAACATAAGGGGTAACACTGTTGTTTTTTATCGGTCGTCATGAAAAAAACATAAGGGGTAACACTGTCGTGTTATATCGGTCGTCATGAAAATAACATAAGGGGTAACACTGTCGTGTTATATCGATGGACATGAAAAAAACATAAGGGGTAACACTGTTGTTTTTTATCGGTCGTCATGAAAAAAAACATAAGGGGTAACACTGTTGTTTTTTATCGGTCGTCATGAAAAAAACATAAGGGGTAACACTGTCGTGTTATATCGATGGTCATGAAAAAAACATAAGGGGTAACACTGTTGTTTTTTATCGGTGGTCATGAAAAAAACATAAGGGGTAACACTGTCGTGTTATATCGATGGTCATGAAAAAAACATAAGGGGTAAAACTGTTTATTATCGGTTGTCATGAAAAAAAACATAAGGGGTAACACTGTTGTTGTTTATCGGTCGTCATGAAAAAAACATAAGGGGTAACACTGTTGTTTTTTATCGATGGTCATGAAAAAAACATAAGGGGTAACACTGTTGTTTTTTATCGGTCGTCATGAAAAAAAACATTATGGGTAACACTGTCGTGTTACATCGATGGTCATGAAAAAAACATAAGGGGTAACACTGTTGTTTTTTATCGATGGTCATGAAAAAATCATAAGGGGTAACACGGTTGTTTTTTATCGGTCGTCATGAAAAAAACATAAGGGGTAACACTGTCGTGTTATATCGATGGTCATGAAAAAAACATAAGGGGTAACACTGTTGTTTTTTATCGGTCGTCATGAAAAAAAACATTAGGGGTAACACTGTCGTGTTACATCGATGGTCATGAAAAAAACATAAGGGGTAACACTGTTGTTTTTTATCGGTCGTCATGAAAAAAAACATAAGGGGTAACACTGTCGTGTTTTATCGATGGTCATGAAAAAAACATAAGGGGTAACACGGTTGTTTTTTATCGGTCGTCATGAAAAAAACATAAGGGGTAACACTGTCGTGTTATATCGATGGTCATGAAAAAAACATAAGGGGTAACACTGTTGTTTTTTATCGGTCGTCATGAAAAAAACATAAGGGGTAACACTGTTGTTTTTTATCGGCCGTCATGAAAAAAACATAAGGGATAACACTGTCGTGTTATATCGATGGTCATGAAAAAAACATAAGGGGTAACACTGTTGTTTTTTATCGGTCGTCATGAAAAAAACATAAGGGGTAACACTGTTGTTTTTTATCGGTCGTCATGAAAAAAACATAAGGGGTAACACTGTCGTGTTATATCGATGGTCATGAAAAAAACATAAGGTGTAACACTGTTGTTTTTTATCGGTCGTCATGAAAAAAAACATAAGGGGTAACACTGTTGTTTTTTATCGGTCGTCATGAAAAAAACATGAGGGGTAACACTGTCGTGTTATATCGATGGTCATGAAAAAAAACATAAGGGGTAACACTGTCGTGTTTTATGGATGGTCATGAAAAAAACATAAGGGGTAACACGGTTGTTTTTTATCGGTCGTCATGAAAAAAACATAAGGGGTAACACTGTCGTGTTATATCGATGGTCATGAAAAAAACATAAGGGGTAACACTGTTGTTTTTTATCGGTCGTCATGAAAAAAACATAAGGGGTAACACTGTCGTGTTATATCGATGGTCATGAAAAAAACATAAGGGGTAACACTGTTGTTTTTTATCGGTCGTCATGAAAAAAACATAAGGGGTAACACTGTCGTGTTATATCGATGGTCATGAAAAAAATATAAGGGGTAACACTGTTGTTTTTTATCGATGGTCATGAAAAAAACGTAAGGGGTAACACTGTTGTTGTTTATCGGTCGTCATGAAAAAAACATAAGGGGTAACACTGTCGTGTTATATCGATGGTCATGAAAAAAACATAAGGGGTAACACTGTTGTTTATTATCGGTCGTGTTACGTACAGTGTTTTGTATGTCTTATATGTTATACATGGTATAGGCCTACATGTATTGTGTTCTGTTTTGTGTAGTATGTTTGTGTTGTTCTGTCTCTTCCTCCTGTTTTCATTCTCCAAATTCTCAGATGTGCACACCTGGTCCCAGTCACCAAATCACCACACCTGTTCCAGATCTCCCATCAACCATTCCCCTTTAAATAGTCCTGTGTTTGTTTGTCAGGAGGGAGTGCTTTGGTTTGAGCTGTGGCAGAGCTTTAGTTGAGCTCTGTTGGCTTCTTTTGGAGTTTATTTGCTGGTGTTTACTAGTGGTTGCGAGTGCTTGTGAGTGCTTGGTTTCTTTGTTGGTTTAGTGTATTGTCTTTAGTTATTACACACTTGTTTAAACCTCATTACTTTAGTTGTTAGCAGCCTACTTTAGTTTTGTCTTTGCCTTTGTTAATTATTTTGTTGTGCGCACAGGGGCAATAAGGATAGGTAAGATACCCTGGGGTTTACATATTTCATACACGTAGGTTTACCTGTTGTTAATACACCAGGTTAGAGTGAGCACCACCCACTGTACTTTTTGGGTGCAAAGCACCTGTCAATGGGGGGGTGGGTTTTGTTATGTTCTTTTCTTTGGTGCCACTGACAGTCCTTGTTGATTCCTGTGTTGCCTTTTTTTGTAAGTAAACACTTTATATTGAATTCACCTTTTGTCTTGGATTTTGTGTGACCGCACCCTCACTTGCCCAAACCTGTTGCCCTTATGTTGCGTCCTACTCCGAGCCACCAGGGGGAGTAACAGGTCGTCATGAAAAAAACAAGGGGTAACACTGTTGTTTTTTATCGGTCGTCATGAAAAAAACATAAGGGTTAACACTGTCGTGTTATATCGATGGTCATGAAAAAAACACAAGGGGTAACACTGTTGTTTTTTATCGGTCGTCATGAAGAAATGCATTAGGGGTTACACTTGTTTTTAATCGGTCGTCATAAAAAAAAACATAAGGGTTAACACTGTCATGTTATATCGATGGTCATGAAAAAAACATAAGGGGTAACACTGTTGTTTTTTATCGGTCGTCATGAAAAAAAACATTAGGGGTAACACTGTCGTGTTACATCGATGGTCATGAAAAAAACATAAGGGGTAACACTGTTGTTTTTTATCGGTCGTCATGAAAAAAAACATAAGGGGTAACACTGTCGTGTTTTATCGATGGTCATGAAAAAAACATAAGGGGTAACACGGTTGTTTTTTATCGGTCGTCATGAAAAAAACATAAGGGGTAACACTGTCGTGTTATATCGATGGTCATGAAAAAAACATAAGGGGTAACACTGTTGTTTTTTATCGGTCGTCATGAAAAAAACATAAGGGGTAACACTGTTGTTTTTTATCGGCCGTCATGAAAAAAACATAAGGGATAACACTGTCGTGTTATATCGATGGTCATGAAAAAAACATAAGGGGTAACACTGTTGTTTTTTATCGGTCGTCATGAAAAAAACATAAGGGGTAACACTGTTGTTTTTTATCGGTCGTCATGAAAAAAACATAAGGGGTAACACTGTCGTGTTATATCGATGGTCATGAAAAAAACATAAGGTGTAACACTGTTGTTTTTTATCGGTCGTCATGAAAAAAAACATAAGGGGTAACACTGTTGTTTTTTATCGGTCGTCATGAAAAAAACATAAGGGGTAACACTGTCGTGTTATATCGATGGTCATGAAAAAAAACATAAGGGGTAACACTGTCGTGTTTTATCGATGGTCATGAAAAAAACATAAGGGGTAACACGGTTGTTTTTTATCGGTCGTCATGAAAAAAACATAAGGGGTAACACTGTCGTGTTATATCGATGGTCATGAAAAAAACATAAGGGGTAACACTGTTGTTTTTTATCGGTCGTCATGAAAAAAACATAAGGGGTAACACTGTCGTGTTATATCGATGGTCATGAAAAAAACATAAGGGGTAACACTGTTGTTTTTTATCGGTCGTCATGAAAAAAACATAAGGGGTAACACTGTCGTGTTATATCGATGGTCATGAAAAAAACATAAGGGGTAACACGGTTGTTTTTTATCGGTCGTCATGAAAAAAACATAAGGGGTAACACTGTCGTGTTATATCGATGGTCATGAAAAAAACATAAGGGGTAACACTGTTGTTTTTTATCGGTCGTCATGAAAAAAACATAAGGGGTAACACTGTCGTGTTATATCGATGGTCATGAAAAAAACATAAGGGGTAACACTGTCGTTTTTTATCGGTCGTCATGAAGAAAAACATAAGGGGTAACACTGTTGTTTTTTATCGGTCGTCATGAAAAAAACACAAGGGGTAACACTGTCGTGTTATATCGATGGTCATGAAAAAAACATAAGGGGTAACACTGTTGTTTTTTATCGGTCGTCATGAAAAAAACATAAGGGGTAACACTGTTGTTTTTTATCGATGGTCATGAAAAAAACATAAGGGGTAACACGGTTGTTTTTTATCAGTCGTCATGAAAAAAACATAAGGGGTAACACTGTCGTGTTATATCGATGGTCATGAAAAAAACATAAGGGGTAACACTGTTGTTTTTTATCGGTCGTCATGAAAAAAACATAAGGGGTAACACTGTCGTGTTATATCGATGGTCATGAAAAAAACATAAGGGGTAACACTGTCTTTTTTTATCGGTCGTCATGAAAAAAAACATAAGGGGTAACACTGTTGTTTTTTATCGGTCGTCATGAAAAAAACACAAGGGGTAACACTGTCGTGTTATATCGATGGTCATGAAAAAAACATAAGGGGTAACACTGTTGTTTTTTATCGGTCGTCATGAAAAAAACATAAGGGGTAACACTGTCGTGTTATATCGGTCGTCATGAAAATAACATAAGGGGTAACACTGTCGTGTTATATCGATGGACATGAAAAAAACATAAGGGGTAACACTGTTGTTTTTTATCGGTCGTCATGAAAAAAAACATAAGGGGTAACACTGTTGTTTTTTATCGGTCGTCATGAAAAAAACATAAGGGGTAACACTGTCGTGTTATATCGATGGTCATGAAAAAAACATAAGGGGTAACACTGTTGTTTTTTATCGGTGGTCATGAAAAAAACATAAGGGGTAACACTGTCGTGTTATATCGATGGTCATGAAAAAAACATAAGGGGTAAAACTGTTTATTATCGGTTGTCATGAAAAAAAACATAAGGGGTAACACTGTTGTTGTTTATCGGTCGTCATGAAAAAAACATAAGGGGTAACACTGTTGTTTTTTATCGATGGTCATGAAAAAAACATAAGGGGTAACACTGTTGTTTTTTATCGGTCGTCATGAAAAAAAACATTATGGGTAACACTGTCGTGTTACATCGATGGTCATGAAAAAAACATAAGGGGTAACACTGTTGTTTTTTATCGATGGTCATGAAAAAATCATAAGGGGTAACACGGTTGTTTTTTATCGGTCGTCATGAAAAAAACATAAGGGGTAACACTGTCGTGTTATATCGATGGTCATGAAAAAAACATAAGGGGTAACACTGTTGTTTTTTATCGGTCGTCATGAAAAAAAACATTAGGGGTAACACTGTCGTGTTACATCGATGGTCATGAAAAAAACATAAGGGGTAACACTGTTGTTTTTTATCGGTCGTCATGAAAAAAAACATAAGGGGTAACACTGTCGTGTTTTATCGATGGTCATGAAAAAAACATAAGGGGTAACACGGTTGTTTTTTATCGGTCGTCATGAAAAAAACATAAGGGGTAACACTGTCGTGTTATATCGATGGTCATGAAAAAAACATAAGGGGTAACACTGTTGTTTTTTATCGGTCGTCATGAAAAAAACATAAGGGGTAACACTGTTGTTTTTTATCGGCCGTCATGAAAAAAACATAAGGGATAACACTGTCGTGTTATATCGATGGTCATGAAAAAAACATAAGGGGTAACACTGTTGTTTTTTATCGGTCGTCATGAAAAAAACATAAGGGGTAACACTGTTGTTTTTTATCGGTCGTCATGAAAAAAACATAAGGGGTAACACTGTCGTGTTATATCGATGGTCATGAAAAAAACATAAGGTGTAACACTGTTGTTTTTTATCGGTCGTCATGAAAAAAAACATAAGGGGTAACACTGTTGTTTTTTATCGGTCGTCATGAAAAAAACATGAGGGGTAACACTGTCGTGTTATATCGATGGTCATGAAAAAAAACATAAGGGGTAACACTGTCGTGTTTTATGGATGGTCATGAAAAAAACATAAGGGGTAACACGGTTGTTTTTTATCGGTCGTCATGAAAAAAACATAAGGGGTAACACTGTCGTGTTATATCGATGGTCATGAAAAAAACATAAGGGGTAACACTGTTGTTTTTTATCGGTCGTCATGAAAAAAACATAAGGGGTAACACTGTCGTGTTATATCGATGGTCATGAAAAAAACATAAGGGGTAACACTGTTGTTTTTTATCGGTCGTCATGAAAAAAACATAAGGGGTAACACTGTCGTGTTATATCGATGGTCATGAAAAAAACATAAGGGGTAACACGGTTGTTTTTTATCGGTCGTCATGAAAAAAACATAAGGGGTAACACTGTCGTGTTATATCGATGGTCATGAAAAAAACATAAGGGGTAACACTGTTGTTTTTTATCGGTCGTCATGAAAAAAACATAAGGGGTAACACTGTCGTGTTATATCGATGGTCATGAAAAAAACATAAGGGGTAACACTGTCGTTTTTTATCGGTCGTCATGAAGAAAAACATAAGGGGTAACACTGTTGTTTTTTATCGGTCGTCATGAAAAAAACACAAGGGGTAACACTGTCGTGTTATATCGATGGTCATGAAAAAAACATAAGGGGTAACACTGTTGTTTTTTATCGGTCGTCATGAAAAAAACATAAGGGGTAACACTGTTGTTTTTTATCGATGGTCATGAAAAAAACATAAGGGGTAACACGGTTGTTTTTTATCAGTCGTCATGAAAAAAACATAAGGGGTAACACTGTCGTGTTATATCGATGGTCATGAAAAAAACATAAGGGGTAACACTGTTGTTTTTTATCGGTCGTCATGAAAAAAACATAAGGGGTAACACTGTCGTGTTATATCGATGGTCATGAAAAAAACATAAGGGGTAACACTGTCGTTTTTTATCGGTCGTCATGAAAAAAAACATAAGGGGTAACACTGTTGTTTTTTATCGGTCGTCATGAAAAAAACACAAGGGGTAACACTGTCGTGTTATATCGATGGTCATGAAAAAAACATAAGGGGTAACACTGTTGTTTTTTATCGGTCGTCATGAAAAAAACATAAGGGGTAACACTGTTGTTTTTTATCGGTCGTCATGAAAAAAACATAAGGGGTAACACTGTCGTGTTATATCGGTCGTCATGAAAATAACATAAGGGGTAACACTGTCGTGTTATATCGATGGACATGAAAAAAACATAAGGGGTAACACTGTTGTTTTTTATCGGTCGTCATGAAAAAAAACATAAGGGGTAACACTGTTGTTTTTTATCGGTCGTCATGAAAAAAACATAAGGGGTAACACTGTCGTGTTATATCGATGGTCATGAAAAAAACATAAGGGGTAACACTGTTGTTTTTTATCGGTGGTCATGAAAAAAACATAAGGGGTAACACTGTCGTGTTATATCGATGGTCATGAAAAAAACATAAGGGGTAACACTGTTTATTATCGGTTGTCATGAAAAAAAACATAAGGGGTAACACTGTTGTTGTTTATCGGTCGTCATGAAAAAAACATAAGGGGTAACACTGTTGTTTTTTATCGATGGTCATGAAAAAAACATAAGGGGTAACACTGTTGTTTTTTATCGGTCGTCATGAAAAAAAACATTATGGGTAACACTGTCGTGTTACATCGATGGTCATGAAAAAAACATAAGGGGTAACACTGTTGTTTTTTATCGATGGTCATGAAAAAAACATAAGGGGTAACACGGTTGTTTTTTATCGGTCGTCATGAAAAAAACATAAGGGGTAACACTGTCGTGTTATATCGATGGTCATGAAAAAAACATAAGGGGTAACACTGTTGTTTTTTATCGGTCGTCATGAAAAAAACATAAGGGATAACACTGTCGTTTTACATCGATGGTCATGAAAAAAACATAAGGGGTAACACTGTCGTTTTTTATCGGTCGTCATGAAAAAAAACATAAGGGGTAACACTGTTGTTTTTTATCGGTCGTCAGGAAAAAAACACAAGGGGTAACACTGTCGTGTTATATCGATGGTCATGAAAAAAACATAAGGGGTAACACTGTTGTTTATTATCGGTCGTCATGAAAAAACATAAGGGGTAACACTGTCGTGTTATATCGATGGTCATGAAAAAAACATAAGGGGTAACACTGTCGTGTTATATCGATGGTCATGAAAAAAACATAAGGGGTAACACTGTTGTTTTTTATCGATGGTCATGAAAAAAACATAAGGGGTAAGACTTGTTTTTTATCGGTCGTCATGAAAAAAAACATTAGGGGTAAAACTGTCGTGTTACATCGATGGTCATGAAAAAAACATAAGGGGTAACACTGTTGTTTTTTATCGGTCGTCATGAAAAAAAACATAAGGGGTAACACTGTCGTGTTTTATCGATTGTCATGAAAAAAACATAAGGGGTAACACGGTTGTTTTTTATCGGTCGTCATGAAAAAAAACATAAGGGGTAACACTGTTGTTGTTTATCGGTCGTCATGAAAAAAACATAAGGGGTAACACTGTCGTGTTATATCGATGGTCATGAAAAAAACATAAGGGGTAACACTGTTGTTTATTATCGGTCGTCATGAAAAAACATAAGGGGTAACACTGTCGTGTTATATCGATGGTCATGAAAAAAACATAAGGGGTAACACTGTTGTTTTTTATCGATGGTCATGAAAAAAACATAAGGGGTAACACTGTTGTTTTTTATCGGTCGTCATGAAAAAAAACATTAGGGGTAACACTGTCGTGTTACATCGATGGTCATGAAAAAAACATAAGGGGTAACACTGTTGTTTTTTATCGGTCGTCATGAAAAAAAACATAAGAGGTAACACTGTCGTGTTTTATAGATGGTCATGAAAAAAACATAAGGGGTAACCGTGTTGTTTTTTATCGGTCGTCATGAAAAAAACATAAGGGGTAACACTGTTGTTTTTTATCTGTCGTCATGAAAAAAACATAAGGGGTAACACTGTCGTGTTATATCGATGGTCATGAAAAAAACATAAGGGGTAACACTGTTGTTTTTCATCGGTCGTCATGAAAAAAAACATAAGGGGTAACACTGTTGTTTTTAATCGGTCGTCATGAAAGAAAACATAAGGGGTAACACTGTCGTGTTATATCGATGGTCATGAAAAAATCATAAGGGGTAACACGGTTGTTTTTTATCAGTCGTCATGAAAAAAACATAAGGGGTAACACTGTTGTTTTTTATCGGTCGTCATGAAAAAAACATAAGGGGTAACACTGTTGTTTTTTATCGGTCGTCATGAAAAAAACATAAGGGGTAAGACTGTTGTTTTTTATCGGTCGTCATGAAAAAAACATAAGGGGTAACACTGTAGTTTTTTATCGGTCGTCATGAAAAAAACATAAGGGGTAACACTGTCGTGTTATATCGATGGTCATGAAAAAAACATAAGGGGTAACACTGTTGTTTTTTATCGGCCGTCATGAAAAAAAACATAAGGGGTAACACTGTTGTTTTTTATCGGTCATCATGAAAAAAACATAAGGGGTAACACTGTCGTGTTATATCGGTCGTCATGAAAAAATCTTAAGGGGTAACACTGTCGTGTTATATCGATGGTCATGAAAAAAACATAAGGGGTAACACTGTTGTTTATTATCGGTCGTCATGAAAAAAAACATAAGGGGTAACACTGTTGTTGTTTATCGGTCGTCATGAAAAAAACATAAGGGGTAACACTGTCGTGTTATATCGATGGTCATTAAAAAAACATAAGGGGTAACACTGTTGTTTTTTATCGATGGTCATGAAAAAAACATAAGGGCTAACACTGTTGTTTTTTATCAGTCGTCATGAAAAAAAAAATTAGGGGTAACACTGTCGTGTTACATCGATGGTCATGAAAAAAACGTAAGGGGTAACACTGTTGTTTTTTATCGGTCGTCATGAAAAAAAACATAAGAGGTAACACTGTCGTGTTTTATCGATGGTCATGAAAAAAACATAAGGGGTAACCGTGTTGTTTTTTATCGGTCGTCATGAAAAAAAACATAAGGGGTAACGCTGTTGTTTTTAATCGGTCGTCATGAAAGAAAACATAAGGGGTAACACTGTCGTGTTATATCGATGGTCATGAAAAAAACATAAGGGGTAACACTGTTGTTTTTTATCGGTCGTCATGAAAAAAACATAAGGGGTAACGCTGTTGTTTTTCATTGGTCGTCATGAAAAAAACATAAGGGGTAACACTGTCGTGTTATATCGATGGTCATGAAAAAAACATAAGGGGTAACACTGTTGTTTTTTATCGATGGTCATGAAAAAAACATAAGGGGTAACACTGTTGTTGTTTATCGGTCGTCATGAAAAAAACATAAGGGGTAACACTGTCGTGTTATATCGATGGTCATGAAAAAAACATAAGGGGTAACACTGTTGTTTATTATCGGTCGTCATGAAAAAAAACATAAGGGGTAACACTGTTGTTTTTTATCGGTCGTCATGAAAAAAACATAAGGGGTAACACTGTCGTGTTATATTGATGGTCATGAAAAAAACATAAGGGGTAACACTGTGGTTTTTATCGGTCGTCATGAAAAAAACATAAGGGGTAACACTGTCGTTTTTTATCGGTCGTCATGAAAAAAACATAAGGGGTAACACTGTCGTGTTATATCGATGGTCATGAAAAAAACATAAGGGGTAACACTGTCGTTTTTTATCGGTCGTCATGAAAAAAAACATAAGGGGTAACACTGTTGTTTTTTATCGGTCGTCATGAAAAAAACATAAGGGGTAACACTGTCGTGTTATATCGATGGTCATGAAAAAAACATAAGGGGTAACACTGTCGTGTTATATCGATGGTCATGAAAAAAACATAAGGGGTAACACTGTTGTTTTTTATCGATGGTCATGAAAAAAACATAAGTGGTAACACTGTTGTTTTTTATCGGTCGTCATGAAAAAAAACATTAGGGGTAACACTGTCGTGTTACATCGATGGTCATGAAAAAAACATAAGGGGTAACACTGTTGTTTTTTATCGGTCGTCATGAAAAAAACATAAGGGGTAACACTGTTGTTTTTTATCGGTCGTCATGAAAAAAAACATTATGGGTAACACTGTCGTGTTACATCGATGGTCATGAAAAAAACATAAGGGGTAACACTGTTGTTTTTTATCGATGGTCATGAAAAAAACATAAGGGGTAACACGGTTGTTTTTTATCGGTCGTCATGAAAAAAACATAAGGGGTAACACTGTCGTGTTATATCGATGGTCATGAAAAAAACATAAGGGGTAACACTGTTGTTTTTTATCGGTCGTCATGAAAAAAACATAAGGGATAACACTGTCGTTTTACATCGATGGTCATGAAAAAAACATAAGGGGTAACACTGTCGTTTTTTATCGGTCGTCATGAAAAAAAACATAAGGGGTAACACTGTTGTTTTTTATCGGTCGTCAGGAAAAAAACACAAGGGGTAACACTGTCGTGTTATATCGATGGTCATGAAAAAAACATAAGGGGTAACACTGTTGTTTATTATCGGTCGTCATGAAAAAACATAAGGGGTAACACTGTCGTGTTATATCGATGGTCATGAAAAAAACATAAGGGGTAACACTGTCGTGTTATATCGATGGTCATGAAAAAAACATAAGGGGTAACACTGTTGTTTTTTATCGATGGTCATGAAAAAAACATAAGGGGTAAGACTTGTTTTTTATCGGTCGTCATGAAAAAAAACATTAGGGGTAAAACTGTCGTGTTACATCGATGGTCATGAAAAAAACATAAGGGGTAACACTGTTGTTTTTTATCGGTCGTCATGAAAAAAAACATAAGGGGTAACACTGTCGTGTTTTATCGATTGTCATGAAAAAAACATAAGGGGTAACACGGTTGTTTTTTATCGGTCGTCATGAAAAAAAACATAAGGGGTAACACTGTTGTTGTTTATCGGTCGTCATGAAAAAAACATAAGGGGTAACACTGTCGTGTTATATCGATGGTCATGAAAAAAACATAAGGGGTAACACTGTTGTTTATTATCGGTCGTCATGAAAAAACATAAGGGGTAACACTGTCGTGTTATATCGATGGTCATGAAAAAAACATAAGGGGTAACACTGTTGTTTTTTATCGATGGTCATGAAAAAAACATAAGGGGTAACACTGTTGTTTTTTATCGGTCGTCATGAAAAAAAACATTAGGGGTAACACTGTCGTGTTACATCGATGGTCATGAAAAAAACATAAGGGGTAACACTGTTGTTTTTTATCGGTCGTCATGAAAAAAAACATAAGAGGTAACACTGTCGTGTTTTATAGATGGTCATGAAAAAAACATAAGGGGTAACCGTGTTGTTTTTTATCTGTCGTCATGAAAAAAACATAAGGGGTAACACTGTCGTGTTATATCGATGGTCATGAAAAAAACATAAGGGGTAACACTGTTGTTTTTCATCGGTCGTCATGAAAAAAAACATAAGGGGTAACACTGTTGTTTTTAATCGGTCGTCATGAAAGAAAACATAAGGGGTAACACTGTCGTGTTATATCGATGGTCATGAAAAAATCATAAGGGGTAACACGGTTGTTTTTTATCAGTCGTCATGAAAAAAACATAAGGGGTAACACTGTTGTTTTTTATCGGTCGTCATGAAAAAAACATAAGGGGTAACACTGTTGTTTTTTATCGGTCGTCATGAAAAAAACATAAGGGGTAAGACTGTTGTTTTTTATCGGTCGTCATGAAAAAAACATAAGGGGTAACACTGTAGTTTTTTATCGGTCGTCATGAAAAAAACATAAGGGGTAACACTGTCGTGTTATATCGATGGTCATGAAAAAAACATAAGGGGTAACACTGTTGTTTTTTATCGGCCGTCATGAAAAAAAACATAAGGGGTAACACTGTTGTTTTTTATCGGTCATCATGAAAAAAACATAAGGGGTAACACTGTCGTGTTATATCGGTCGTCATGAAAAAATCTTAAGGGGTAACACTGTCGTGTTATATCGATGGTCATGAAAAAAACATAAGGGGTAACACTGTTGTTTATTATCGGTCGTCATGAAAAAAAACATAAGGGGTAACACTGTTGTTGTTTATCGGTCGTCATGAAAAAAACATAAGGGGTAACACTGTCGTGTTATATCGATGGTCATGAAAAAAACATAAGGGGTAACACTGTTGTTTTTTATCGATGGTCATGAAAAAAACATAAGGGCTAACACTGTTGTTTTTTATCAGTCGTCATGAAAAAAAAAATTAGGGGTAACACTGTCGTGTTACATCGATGGTCATGAAAAAAACGTAAGGGGTAACACTGTTGTTTTTTATCGGTCGTCATGAAAAAAAACATAAGAGGTAACACTGTCGTGTTTTATCGATGGTCATGAAAAAAACATAAGGGGTAACCGTGTTGTTTTTTATCGGTCGTCATGAAAAAAAACATAAGGGGTAACGCTGTTGTTTTTAATCGGTCGTCATGAAAGAAAACATAAGGGGTAACACTGTCGTGTTATATCGATGGTCATGAAAAAAACATAAGGGGTAACACTGTTGTTTTTTATCGGTCGTCATGAAAAAAACATAAGGGGTAACGCTGTTGTTTTTCATTGGTCGTCATGAAAAAAACATAAGGGGTAACACTGTCGTGTTATATCGATGGTCATGAAAAAAACATAAGGGGTAACACTGTTGTTTTTTATCGATGGTCATGAAAAAAACATAAGGGGTAACACTGTTGTTGTTTATCGGTCGTCATGAAAAAAACATAAGGGGTAACACTGTCGTGTTATATCGATGGTCATGAAAAAAACATAAGGGGTAACACTGTTGTTTATTATCGGTCGTCATGAAAAAAAACATAAGGGGTAACACTGTTGTTTTTTATCGGTCGTCATGAAAAAAACATAAGGGGTAACACTGTCGTGTTATATTGATGGTCATGAAAAAAACATAAGGGGTAACACTGTGGTTTTTATCGGTCGTCATGAAAAAAACATAAGGGGTAACACTGTCGTTTTTTATCGGTCGTCATGAAAAAAACATAAGGGGTAACACTGTCGTGTTATATCGATGGTCATGAAAAAAACATAAGGGGTAACACTGTCGTTTTTTATCGGTCGTCATGAAAAAAAACATAAGGGGTAACACTGTTGTTTTTTATCGGTCGTCATGAAAAAAACATAAGGGGTAACACTGTCGTGTTATATCGATGGTCATGAAAAAAACATAAGGGGTAACACTGTCGTGTTATATCGATGGTCATGAAAAAAACATAAGGGGTAACACTGTTGTTTTTTATCGATGGTCATGAAAAAAACATAAGTGGTAACACTGTTGTTTTTTATCGGTCGTCATGAAAAAAAACATTAGGGGTAACACTGTCGTGTTACATCGATGGTCATGAAAAAAACATAAGGGGTAACACTGTTGTTTTTTATCGGTCGTCATGAAAAAAAACATAAGGGGTAACACTGTCGTGTTTTATCGATGGTCATGAAAAAAACATAAGGGGTAACACTGTCGTTTTTTATCGCTCATCATGAAAAAAAACATAAGGGGTAACACTGTTGTTTTTTATCGGTCGTCATGAAAAAAACATAAGGGGTAACACTGTCGTGTTATATCGATGGTCATGAAAAAAACATAAGGGGTAACACTGTTGTTTTTTATCGATGGTCATGAAAAAAAACATTAGGGGTAACACTGTCGTGTTACATCGATGGTCATGAAATAAACATAAGGGGTAACACTGTCGTGTTTTATCGATGGTCATAAAAAAAACATAAGGGGTAACACGGTTGTTGTTTATCGGTCGTCATGAAAAAAACATAAGGGGTAACACTTTCGTGTTATATCGATGGTCATGGATAAAAACATAAGGGGTAACACTGTCGTGTTTTATCGATGGTCATGAAAAAAACATAAGGGGTAACACGGTTGTTTTTTATCGGTCGTCATGAAAAAAACATAAGGGGTAACACTGTCGTTTTTTATCGGTCGTCATGAAAAAAAGATAAGGGGTAACACTGTCGTGTTATATCGATGGTCATGAAAAAAACATAAGGGGTAACACTGTGGTTTTTATCGGTCGTCATGAAAAAAAACATAAGGGGTAACACTGTTGTTTTTTATCGGTCGTCATGAAAAAAACATAAGGGGTAACACTGTCGTGTTATATCGATGGTCATGAAAAAAACATAAGGGGTAACACTGTTGTTTTTTATCGGTCGTCATGAAAAAAACATAAGGGGTAACACTGTTGTTTTTTATCAGTCGTCATGAAAAAAACATAAGGGGTAACACTGTTGTTGTTTATCGGTCATCATGAAAAAAACATAAGGGGTAACACTGTCGTGTTATATCGATGGTCATGAAAAAAACATAAGGGGTAACACTGTTGTTTTTTATCAGTCGTCATGAAAAAAAACATAAGGGGTAACACTGTCGTGTTTTATCGATGGTCATGAAAAAAACATAAGGGGTAACACGGTTGTTTTTTATCGGTCGTCATGAAAAAAACATAAGGGGTAACACTGTCGTTTTTTATCGGTCGTCATGAAAAAAACATAAGGGGTAACACTGTCGTGTTATATCGATGGTCATGAAAAAAACATAAGGGGTAACACTGTAGTTTTTTATCGGTCGTCATGAAAAAAAACATCAGGGGTAACACTGTTGTTTTTTATCGGTCGTCATGAAAAAAACATAAGGGGTAACACTGTCGTGTTATATCGATGGTCATGAAAAAAACATAAGGGGTAACACTGTTGTTTTTTATCGGTCGTCATGAAAAAAACATAAGGGGTAACACTGTTGTTTTTTATCGGTCGTCATGAAAAAAACATAAGGGGTAACACTGTCGTGTTATATCGGTCGTCATGAAAAAAACATAAGGGGTAACACTGTCGTGTTATATCGATGGTCATGAAAAAAACATAAGGGGTAACACTGTTGTTTTTTATTTTTCGTCATGAAAAAAAACATAAGGGGTAACACTGTTGTTTTTTATCGGTCGTCATGAAAAAAACATAAGGGGTAACACTGTCGTGTTATATCGATGGTCATGAAAAAACATAAGGGGTAACACTGTTGTTTATTATCGGTCGTCATGAAAAAAAAACATAAGGGGTAACACTGTTGTTGTTTATCGGTCGTCATGAAAAAAACATAAGGGGTAACACTGTTGTTTTTTATCGATGGTCATGAAAAAAACATAAGGGGTAACACTGTTGTTTTTTATCGGTCGTCATGAAAAAAACATAATGGGTAACACTGTCGTGTTATATCGATGGTCATGAAAAAAACATAAGGGGTAACACTGTTGTTTTTTATCGATGGTCATGAAAAAAACATAAGGGGCAACACTGTCGTTTTTTATCGGTCGTCATGAAAAAAACATAAGGGGTAACACTGTCGTGTTATATCGATGGTCATGAAAAAAACATAAGGGGTAACACTGTCGTTTTTTATCGGTCGTCATGAAAAAAAACATAAGGGGTAACACTGTTGTTTTTTATCGGTCGTCATGAAAAAAACATAAGGGGTAACACTGTCGTGTTATATCGATGGTCATGAAAAAAACATAAGGGGTAACACTGTCGTGTTATATCGATGGTCATGAAAAAAACATAAGGGGTAACACTGTAGTTTTTTATCGATGGTCATGAAAAAAACATAAGGGGTAAGACTTGTTTTTTATCGGTCGTCATGAAAAAAAACATTAGGGGTAACACTGTCGTGTTACATCGATGGTCATGAAAAAAACATAAGGGGTAACACTGTAGTTTTTTATCGGTCGTCATGAAAAAAAACATAAGGGGTAACACTGTTGTTTTTTATCGGTCGTCATGAAAAAAACATAAGGGGTAACACTGTCGTGTTATATCGATGGTCATGAAAAAAACATAAGGGGTAACACTGTTGTTTTTTATCGGTCGTCATGAAAAAAACATAAGGGGTAACACTGTTGTTTTTTATCGGTCGTCATGAAAAAAACATAAGGGGTAACACTGTCGTGTTATATCGGTCGTCATGAAAAAAACATAAGGGGTAACACTGTCGTGTTATATCGATGGTCATGAAAAAAACATAAGGGGTAACACTGTTGTTTTTTATTTTTCATCATGAAAAAAAACATAAGGGGTAACACTGTTGTTTTTTATCGGTCGTCATGAAAAAAACATAAGGGGTAACACTGTCGTGTTATATCGATGGTCATGAAAAAACATAAGGGGTAACACTGTTGTTTTTTATCGGTCGTCATGAAAAAAACATAAGGGGTAACACTGTCGTGTTATATCGATGGTCATGAAAAAAACATAAGGGGTAACACTGTTGTTTTTTATCGATGGTCATGAAAAAAACATAAGGGGTAACACTGTCGTTTTTTATCGGTCGTCATGAAAAAAACATAAGGGGTAACACTGTCGTGTTATATCGATGGTCATGAAAAAAACATAAGGGGTAACACTGTCGTTTTTTATCGGTCGTCATGAAAAAAACATAAGGGGTAACACTGTCGTGTTATATCGATGGTCATGAAAAAACATAAGGGGTAACACTGTTGTTTTTTATCGGTCGTCATGAAAAAAACATAAGGGGTAACACTGTCGTGTTATATCGATGGTCATGAAAAAAACATAAGGGGTAACACTGTTGTTTTTTATCGATGGTCATGAAAAAAACATAAGGGGTAACACTGTCGTTTTTTATCGGTCGTCATGAAAAAAACATAAGGGGTAACACTGTCGTGTTATATCGATGGTCATGAAAAAAACATAAGGGGTAACACTGTTGTTTTTTATCGGTCGTCATGAAAAAAACATAAGGGATAACACTGTCGTTTTACATCGATGGTCATGAAAAAAACATAAGGGGTAACACTGTCGTTTTTTATCGGTCGTCATGAAAAAAAACATAAGGGGTAACACTGTTGTTTTTTATCGGTCGTCAGGAAAAAAACACAAGGGGTAACACTGTCGTGTTATATCGATGGTCATGAAAAAAACATAAGGGGTAACACTGTTGTTTATTATCGGTCGTCATGAAAAAACATAAGGGGTAACACTGTCGTGTTATATCGATGGTCATGAAAAAAACATAAGGGGTAACACTGTCGTGTTATATCGATGGTCATGAAAAAAACATAAGGGGTAACACTGTTGTTTTTTATCGATGGTCATGAAAAAAACATAAGGGGTAAGACTTGTTTTTTATCGGTCGTCATGAAAAAAAACATTAGGGGTAAAACTGTCGTGTTACATCGATGGTCATGAAAAAAACATAAGGGGTAACACTGTTGTTTTTTATCGGTCGTCATGAAAAAAAACATAAGGGGTAACACTGTCGTGTTTTATCGATTGTCATGAAAAAAACATAAGGGGTAACACGGTTGTTTTTTATCGGTCGTCATGAAAAAAAACATAAGGGGTAACACTGTTGTTGTTTATCGGTCGTCATGAAAAAAACATAAGGGGTAACACTGTCGTGTTATATCGATGGTCATGAAAAAAACATAAGGGGTAACACTGTTGTTTATTATCGGTCGTCATGAAAAAACATAAGGGGTAACACTGTCGTGTTATATCGATGGTCATGAAAAAAACATAAGGGGTAACACTGTTGTTTTTTATCGATGGTCATGAAAAAAACATAAGGGGTAACACTGTTGTTTTTTATCGGTCGTCATGAAAAAAAACATTAGGGGTAACACTGTCGTGTTACATCGATGGTCATGAAAAAAACATAAGGGGTAACACTGTTGTTTTTTATCGGTCGTCATGAAAAAAAACATAAGAGGTAACACTGTCGTGTTTTATAGATGGTCATGAAAAAAACATAAGGGGTAACCGTGTTGTTTTTTATCGGTCGTCATGAAAAAAAACATAAGGGGTAACACTGTTGTTTTTTATCTGTCGTCATGAAAAAAACATAAGGGGTAACACTGTCGTGTTATATCGATGGTCATGAAAAAAACATAAGGGGTAACACTGTTTTTTTTCATCGGTCGTCATGAAAAAAAACATAAGGGGTAACACTGTTGTTTTTAATCGGTCGTCATGAAAGAAAACATAAGGGGTAACACTGTCGTGTTATATCGATGGTCATGAAAAAATCATAAGGGGTAACACGGTTGTTTTTTATCAGTCGTCATGAAAAAAACATAAGGGGTAACACTGTTGTTTTTTATCGGTCGTCATGAAAAAAACATAAGGGGTAACACTGTTGTTTTTTATCGGTCGTCATGAAAAAAACATAAGGGGTAAGACTGTTGTTTTTTATCGGTCGTCATGAAAAAAACATAAGGGGTAACACTGTAGTTTTTTATCGGTCGTCATGAAAAAAACATAAGGGGTAACACTGTCGTGTTATATCGATGGTCATGAAAAAAACATAAGGGGTAACACTGTTGTTTTTTATCGGCCGTCATGAAAAAAAACATAAGGGGTAACACTGTTGTTTTTTATCGGTCATCATGAAAAAAACATAAGGGGTAACACTGTCGTGTTATATCGGTCGTCATGAAAAAATCTTAAGGGGTAACACTGTCGTGTTATATCGATGGTCATGAAAAAAACATAAGGGGTAACACTGTTGTTTATTATCGGTCGTCATGAAAAAAAACATAAGGGGTAACACTGTTGTTGTTTATCGGTCGTCATGAAAAAAACATAAGGGGTAACACTGTCGTGTTATATCGATGGTCATGAAAAAAACATAAGGGGTAACACTGTTGTTTTTTATCGATGGTCATGAAAAAAACATAAGGGCTAACACTGTTGTTTTTTATCAGTCGTCATGAAAAAAAAAATTAGGGGTAACACTGTCGTGTTACATCGATGGTCATGAAAAAAACGTAAGGGGTAACACTGTTGTTTTTTATCGGTCGTCATGAAAAAAAACATAAGAGGTAACACTGTCGTGTTTTATCGATGGTCATGAAAAAAACATAAGGGGTAACCGTGTTGTTTTTTATCGGTCGTCATGAAAAAAAACATAAGGGGTAACGCTGTTGTTTTTAATCGGTCGTCATGAAAGAAAACATAAGGGGTAACACTGTCGTGTTATATCGATGGTCATGAAAAAAACATAAGGGGTAACACTGTTGTTTTTTATCGGTCGTCATGAAAAAAACATAAGGGGTAACGCTGTTGTTTTTCATTGGTCGTCATGAAAAAAACATAAGGGGTAACACTGTCGTGTTATATCGATGGTCATGAAAAAAACATAAGGGGTAACACTGTTGTTTTTTATCGATGGTCATGAAAAAAACATAAGGGGTAACACTGTTGTTGTTTATCGGTCGTCATGAAAAAAACATAAGGGGTAACACTGTCGTGTTATATCGATGGTCATGAAAAAAACATAAGGGGTAACACTGTTGTTTATTATCGGTCGTCATGAAAAAAAACATAAGGGGTAACACTGTTGTTTTTTATCGGTCGTCATGAAAAAAACATAAGGGGTAACACTGTCGTGTTATATTGATGGTCATGAAAAAAACATAAGGGGTAACACTGTGGTTTTTATCGGTCGTCATGAAAAAAACATAAGGGGTAACACTGTCGTTTTTTATCGGTCGTCATGAAAAAAACATAAGGGGTAACACTGTCGTGTTATATCGATGGTCATGAAAAAAACATAAGGGGTAACACTGTCGTTTTTTATCGGTCGTCATGAAAAAAAACATAAGGGGTAACACTGTTGTTTTTTATCGGTCGTCATGAAAAAAACATAAGGGGTAACACTGTCGTGTTATATCGATGGTCATGAAAAAAACATAAGGGGTAACACTGTCGTGTTATATCGATGGTCATGAAAAAAACATAAGGGGTAACACTGTTGTTTTTTATCGATGGTCATGAAAAAAACATAAGTGGTAACACTGTTGTTTTTTATCGGTCGTCATGAAAAAAAACATTAGGGGTAACACTGTCGTGTTACATCGATGGTCATGAAAAAAACATAAGGGGTAACACTGTTGTTTTTTATCGGTCGTCATGAAAAAAAACATAAGGGGTAACACTGTCGTGTTTTATCGATGGTCATGAAAAAAACATAAGGGGTAACACTGTCGTTTTTTATCGCTCATCATGAAAAAAAACATAAGGGGTAACACTGTTGTTTTTTATCGGTCGTCATGAAAAAAACATAAGGGGTAACACTGTCGTGTTATATCGATGGTCATGAAAAAAACATAAGGGGTAACACTGTTGTTTTTTATCGATGGTCATGAAAAAAAACATTAGGGGTAACACTGTCGTGTTACATCGATGGTCATGAAATAAACATAAGGGGTAACACTGTCGTGTTTTATCGATGGTCATAAAAAAAACATAAGGGGTAACACGGTTGTTGTTTATCGGTCGTCATGAAAAAAACATAAGGGGTAACACTTTCGTGTTATATCGATGGTCATGGATAAAAACATAAGGGGTAACACTGTCGTGTTTTATCGATGGTCATGAAAAAAACATAAGGGGTAACACGGTTGTTTTTTATCGGTCGTCATGAAAAAAACATAAGGGGTAACACTGTCGTTTTTTATCGGTCGTCATGAAAAAAAGATAAGGGGTAACACTGTCGTGTTATATCGATGGTCATGAAAAAAACATAAGGGGTAACACTGTGGTTTTTATCGGTCGTCATGAAAAAAAACATAAGGGGTAACACTGTTGTTTTTTATCGGTCGTCATGAAAAAAACATAAGGGGTAACACTGTCGTGTTATATCGATGGTCATGAAAAAAACATAAGGGGTAACACTGTTGTTTTTTATCGGTCGTCATGAAAAAAACATAAGGGGTAACACTGTTGTTTTTTATCAGTCGTCATGAAAAAAACATAAGGGGTAACACTGTTGTTGTTTATCGGTCATCATGAAAAAAACATAAGGGGTAACACTGTCGTGTTATATCGATGGTCATGAAAAAAACATAAGGGGTAACACTGTTGTTTTTTATCAGTCGTCATGAAAAAAAACATAAGGGGTAACACTGTCGTGTTTTATCGATGGTCATGAAAAAAACATAAGGGGTAACACGGTTGTTTTTTATCGGTCGTCATGAAAAAAACATAAGGGGTAACACTGTCGTTTTTTATCGGTCGTCATGAAAAAAACATAAGGGGTAACACTGTCGTGTTATATCGATGGTCATGAAAAAAACATAAGGGGTAACACTGTAGTTTTTTATCGGTCGTCATGAAAAAAAACATCAGGGGTAACACTGTTGTTTTTTATCGGTCGTCATGAAAAAAACATAAGGGGTAACACTGTCGTGTTATATCGATGGTCATGAAAAAAACATAAGGGGTAACACTGTTGTTTTTTATCGGTCGTCATGAAAAAAACATAAGGGGTAACACTGTTGTTTTTTATCGGTCGTCATGAAAAAAACATAAGGGGTAACACTGTCGTGTTATATCGGTCGTCATGAAAAAAACATAAGGGGTAACACTGTCGTGTTATATCGATGGTCATGAAAAAAACATAAGGGGTAACACTGTTGTTTTTTATTTTTCGTCATGAAAAAAAACATAAGGGGTAACACTGTTGTTTTTTATCGGTCGTCATGAAAAAAACATAAGGGGTAACACTGTCGTGTTATATCGATGGTCATGAAAAAACATAAGGGGTAACACTGTTGTTTATTATCGGTCGTCATGAAAAAAAAACATAAGGGGTAACACTGTTGTTGTTTATCGGTCGTCATGAAAAAAACATAAGGGGTAACACTGTTGTTTTTTATCGATGGTCATGAAAAAAACATAAGGGGTAACACTGTTGTTTTTTATCGGTCGTCATGAAAAAAACATAATGGGTAACACTGTCGTGTTATATCGATGGTCATGAAAAAAACATAAGGGGTAACACTGTTGTTTTTTATCGATGGTCATGAAAAAAACATAAGGGGCAACACTGTCGTTTTTTATCGGTCGTCATGAAAAAAACATAAGGGGTAACACTGTCGTGTTATATCGATGGTCATGAAAAAAACATAAGGGGTAACACTGTCGTTTTTTATCGGTCGTCATGAAAAAAAACATAAGGGGTAACACTGTTGTTTTTTATCGGTCGTCATGAAAAAAACATAAGGGGTAACACTGTCGTGTTATATCGATGGTCATGAAAAAAACATAAGGGGTAACACTGTCGTGTTATATCGATGGTCATGAAAAAAACATAAGGGGTAACACTGTAGTTTTTTATCGATGGTCATGAAAAAAACATAAGGGGTAAGACTTGTTTTTTATCGGTCGTCATGAAAAAAAACATTAGGGGTAACACTGTCGTGTTACATCGATGGTCATGAAAAAAACATAAGGGGTAACACTGTAGTTTTTTATCGGTCGTCATGAAAAAAAACATAAGGGGTAACACTGTTGTTTTTTATCGGTCGTCATGAAAAAAACATAAGGGGTAACACTGTCGTGTTATATCGATGGTCATGAAAAAAACATAAGGGGTAACACTGTTGTTTTTTATCGGTCGTCATGAAAAAAACATAAGGGGTAACACTGTTGTTTTTTATCGGTCGTCATGAAAAAAACATAAGGGGTAACACTGTCGTGTTATATCGGTCGTCATGAAAAAAACATAAGGGGTAACACTGTCGTGTTATATCGATGGTCATGAAAAAAACATAAGGGGTAACACTGTTGTTTTTTATTTTTCATCATGAAAAAAAACATAAGGGGTAACACTGTTGTTTTTTATCGGTCGTCATGAAAAAAACATAAGGGGTAACACTGTCGTGTTATATCGATGGTCATGAAAAAACATAAGGGGTAACACTGTTGTTTTTTATCGGTCGTCATGAAAAAAACATAAGGGGTAACACTGTCGTGTTATATCGATGGTCATGAAAAAAACATAAGGGGTAACACTGTTGTTTTTTATCGATGGTCATGAAAAAAACATAAGGGGTAACACTGTCGTTTTTTATCGGTCGTCATGAAAAAAACATAAGGGGTAACACTGTCGTGTTATATCGATGGTCATGAAAAAAACATAAGGGGTAACACTGTCGTTTTTTATCGGTCGTCATGAAAAAAACATAAGGGGTAACACTGTCGTGTTATATCGATGGTCATGAAAAAACATAAGGGGTAACACTGTTGTTTTTTATCGGTCGTCATGAAAAAAACATAAGGGGTAACACTGTCGTGTTATATCGATGGTCATGAAAAAAACATAAGGGGTAACACTGTTGTTTTTTATCGATGGTCATGAAAAAAACATAAGGGGTAACACTGTCGTTTTTTATCGGTCGTCATGAAAAAAACATAAGGGGTAACACTGTCGTGTTATATCGATGGTCATGAAAAAAACATAAGGGGTAACACTTTTGTTTTTTATCGGTCGTCATGAAAAAAAACATAAGGGGTAACACTGTTGTTTTTTATCGGTCGTCATGAAAAAAACATAAGGGGTAACACTGTCGTGTTATATCGATGGTCATGAAAAAAACATAAGGGGTAACACTGTCGTGTTATATCGATGGTCATGAAAAAAACATAAGGGGTAACACTGTTGTTTTTTATCGATGGTCATGAAAAAAACATAAGGGGTAAGACTTGTTTTTTATCGGTCGTCATGAAAAAAAACATTAGGGGTAACACTGTCGTGTTACATCGATGGTCATGAAAAAAACATAAGGGGTAACACTGTCGTTTTTTATCGGTCGTCATGAAAAAAAACATAAGGGGTAACACTGTCGTGTTTTATCGATTGTCATGAAAAAAACATAAGGGGTAACACGGTTGTTTTTTATCGGTCGTCATGAAAAAAACATAAGGGGTAACACTGTTGTTGTTTATCGGTCGTCATGAAAAAAACATAAGGGGTAACACTGTCGTGTTATATCGATGGTCATGAAAAAAACATAAGGGGTAACACTGTTGTTTATTATCGGTCGTCATGAAAAAAAACATAAGGGGTAACACTGTTGTTGTTTATCGGTCGTCATGAAAAAAACATAAGGGGTAACACTGTCGTGTTATATCGATGGTCATGAAAAAAACATAAGGGGTAACACTGTTGTTTTTTATCGATGGTCATGAAAAAAATATAAGGGCTAACACTGTTGTTTTTTATCAGTCGTCATGAAAAAAAACATTAGGGGTAACACTGTCGTGTTACATCGATGGTCATGAAAAAAACATAAGGGGTAACACTGTTGTTTTTTATCGGTCGTCATGAAAAAAAAAACATAAGAGGTAACACTGTCGTGTTTTATCGATGGTCATGAAAAAAACATAAGGGGTAACCGTGTTGTTTTTTATCGGTCGTCATGAAAAAAAACATAAGGGGTAACACTGTTGTTTTTTATCTGTCGTCATGAAAAAAACATAAGGGGTAACACTGTCGTGTTATATCGATGGTCATGAAAAAAACATAAGGGGTAACACTGTTGTTTTTCATCGGTAGTCATGAAAAAAAACATAAGGGGTAACACCGTTGTTTTTATTCGGTCGTCATGAAAGAAAACATAAGGGGTAACACTGTCGTGTTATATCGATGGTCATGAAAAAAACATAAGGGGTAACACGGTTGTTTTTTATCAGTCGTCATGAAAAAAACATAAGGGGTAACACTGTTGTTTTTTATCGGTCGTCATGAAAAAAACATAAGGGGTAACACTGTTGTTTTTTATCGGTCGTCATGAAAAAAACATAAGGGGTAAGACTGTTGTTTTTTATCGGTCGTCATGAAAAAAACATAAGGGGTAACACTGTAGTTTTTTATCGGTCGTCATGAAAAAAACATAAGGGGTAACACTGTCGTGTTATATCGATGGTCATGAAAAAAACATAAGGGGGGCTTCCGGTTACGTCATGGAGGGATAGGTCGCACGGTATCAGAGCTCCCGATAGCCAGGTGCTAATACCCCTGAAAACTCGAATATTCAGATCTAGAAATCATCTCTGCTGTAATGACAAGGGGGAGAGGTTCGAAGGGTAGGAAAACTGCGGTTAATCAGCCTGAAAATACGGCGCAAGACGAAGCTGAAAACGCGCTAGCTGACCTCGAGATGGAAGAAGATGGCGGCCATGAAACTACCTGCTTTGGACTAGCCGACAGCGAGGCTGGAATGCGCTCGGGTCTGGCAAACATTAGCAAGGACATAAAGGACTTAAAAACAGAAATGAAAGCCTCATTCCGCGCATTTGGTGAAGATTTGAGGAGGGACGTGAAACGAGACTTGGATGATTTCAAAAAAGGAATTAACCAAGAGTTCACTAAACTTGGCACTGAACAGCAGCTGCAGAGCGGGAGGCTAAACGAGGCAGAGACGCGGCTGGAGAAGCTAGAATCTTGGGCACTGGAGGCAAACAACGCTCTCATTACCTCTTTGAAAGAACAGAAAACACTGCAAGACAAGTTAACTGATTTGGAGTCGAGGTCGAGGAGAAATAATCTCCGCATCTATGGGGTCCCTGAGGGAGAAGAGGGCGAATCGACAGCTAAGTTTTTGCAAGACATGCTCAGGCGGGAACTTCAACTGCCAGATGACTTAAATCTCCAAATACAAAGAGCGCACCGATCGCTGGCACCCAAGCCAGCAGCCGGCGCTCAGCCGAGACCTATCATCGTTAATTTCCTGGAATTCACCACCAAAGAGAGAGTCTTACGGGACGCGTGGAAAACCAAAATACAGCTGAGAAACAAACTTCTGTCATTCGATCACGATTATGCGACAGAGGTTGTTCAAAAGAGGAAAGAATACAACGCTTCTAAAAGAGTCCTGAAGGAAAAAGGCATCCGGTTTCAGACACCATTCACCAGGATGAGAGTCCACTGGAGCACGGGAGCCCGAACCTACAACGACGCGAGGGAAGTGAAGGAGGAATTGGTGAAACGCGGACTCATTGAACCGACACCGGCTCGCGACACGGAGGAGACCGGGTTGGAGACACGGCTTTCCGCGGCGATGGAGTGGCAGTGCAGAGAGGGACCTCGGAGGAGCACCGCTTCAGCAACGACCATGGCAACGACACGCGCAAGGGATAAACTACAAGAATTCAGAAGATCTGGAGATTGAAGTAGGATTAAGACAACAAACATGATAACCTGTCCGGTAGGAATGTTCCGTTTTAAACTACGTCTACAAAAGGCTGAATATTGATCAGCGCGTTTACCCTATGTAAGTATAAAAGACTATCGGGACCTGAGTGTTACCCTATTTTTTATTAATTTTCTCATAGTTTTTTTTATCCGTTGGACTCATTTAGAATGACGAAAACCTGTACCGTAGGCCATTATGTCATTACTAAGTTAGGGCCCTCTCCGAATGAGAGGCTTTCCCTTCGGCCCCCCAACGGGACCGGAATTCTGGAGGACGAGAAGACCCTCCTTCTTTTGGAAGTGTTTTATTTGTTTAGTTCGTATTGTGCCACTGTTCAGGCACGGTTAGTTCAAGTGTTTTATTTGTTTAGTTCGTATTGTGCCACTGTTCAGGCACGGTTAGTGGGGCCACTGATGTTCTTATTTGTCCTTAAGTGATGCACGTTAGTGATGTGAGGATAGCGTCCTTAAATGTGAATGGTTTAAATAATCCAATTAAAAGGAAAAAAGTAATAACCAAAATGAAGAGGGAAAACATCCACTTGATATATTTACAAGAGACTCACCTCTCTCAGCAGGAGCATTCTAAGCTTGGGTCTTTTGGATATAAAAATGCCTTTTATAGTACGTTTAAGAATGGCCCCAAAAGAGGAGTTGCCATATTAATCTCTAATTGTGTGAACTTTGAATTCATTAAAGAAATAAGGGACAAAGAGGGGAGATATGTCGTCGTAAAGGGAAAAATTGACAATAATATAGTTACTTTGGTTAATGTCTATGTGCCACCCGGTAGTGATAAAACTTTTCTGAAATCAGTGTTTGAAATTATAGTCTTGGAAAATGAAGGGACCCTGATTTGTGCAGGGGATTTTAATATGGTCTTGAATCCTAAACTTGATACAACCAATGCTAAAAGAAATAAGACACAATTATCAAAACTTGTCAATATCTCACTAATTGAACTGGGGATGTTTGACGTGTGGAGGGAACTCCACCCTTTAGAGAAGGACTACACGCATTATTCTGCTCCTCATTCCGTTTACTCTCGAATAGATTACTTTTTTATGAATACAGCAGACAGACATAGAATACAAGATTGTAGTATTGGGATAGCTGATCTGTCTGACCATAGTATAGTCTACCTTAACATTAAATTGGAGGCAAGGAAGAAAAATTCACTCTGGAAATTAAATGCAGGTATGTTAAATAATCGGGACACAAAAGAGGGAATTAAAAAAGAAATTAAAAGTTGCATAGAAGAAAATATAGACAGCCCTGTTGATGATACCATTCTTTGGGATACGGTTAAAGCGGTTATGAGAGGGAGATTGATATCAAGGGCAGCATACCAAAAGAAAATTAGAGGGGAAGAATATAAAAATTTGATTAATCAATTAAGAATACTGGAACAGAAACATAAAAACCATGAGGATCGAGCCCTTCTACATCAAATAAACATTATAAGACGACAGATAGACGACAATTTAAATAATGAGATTGAGAAAAAACTGAGATTTACTAAACAAACATATTATGAATCGGGCCCCAAAGCGGCTAAATACTTAGCTAGACGCCTTAAGGTGCAGCAAGCTGCTAATACGATACACAAGATCAGAGACCCCTTAACAAAAGAAATTTTATTTAAACCGGAGGAAATAGAAAAGGTCTTCAAAGAATACTATGAAAACCTGTACTCTCAGCCCCCAGCAAAAGAAAAACACGAGATGAAAGAACTTCTCAATTCATTGGACTTACCGGTTATTGGAGAAGATCAAAATAGAAAATTAAATTCTGCTATTACTAAAAAGGAATTAGACAGTGCTATTAGCAGATTAAAATTGAACAAATCACCAGGCAGTGATGGCTATCCGGGCGAGTGGTATAAAACATTTAAAGAGGAATTGTCACCACTTCTTCTGAACTCCTTTAATGTAACTCTGATAGAGGGTAAAGTGCCCCCCTCTTGGAAAGAGGCGGTGATCTCAGTGATACTAAAGGTTGGTAAAGGAAAGGAATTATGTGAATCTTATAGACCTATCTCGATTTTAAATGTAGATTATAAGATTTTCACGTCAATCATCTCTAAAAGGTTTGAAAATGTTATGTCTGATTTGATCGATGAGGATCAATCAGGATTCATTAAGGGGCGACAGACTCAGGACAATATTAGACGTACTCTACATATCATGGATCACATCCAGAAACAGGGACTGGAAGCAGTATTAGTGAGCCTTGATGCCGAGAAGGCCTTTGATTGTGTCAATTGGGAATTTTTATATCAGGTACTGGAGAAATTAGGTTTTCAGAAACAGTCAATACAATGTATCCAAAGCCTTTACAAAGAACCCACAGCTAGGATAAAAATCAATGGCCACTTAACCAATAGTTTCAATCTACAAAGAGGCACTCGCCAGGGATGCTGCCTTAGCCCCACTCTATTTGCCATATTTATAGAACCTTTAGCACAGCTGATCAGACAGGATAGCAGTCTGAAGGGAATCCAAATAGGAAAACAGGAACACATCATAGGACTTTTCGCCGATGATGTTATTGTGACTCTGCTGCACCCAGATAAAACCTTTCCTAACCTGATGGCAATATTAGATGACTTTGGTAAATACTCTGGCTATAAATTAAACATGGCAAAAACACAAATCCTCACTTTCAATTACTCTCCTAATAAAGAAACCAGAGAAAAATACAAAATTAAATGGAAGGCTAAATTATTAAAATATCTTGGAGTGACATTAACAAAAACTCTTTGCAACACGTCTGAAATCAACTATAAACAGGTCAATGAAAATATTGGAACGGATGTGAGGAGGTGGTCAGCCTTTAACCTAGATATGGGGACACGTATAGATATAGTGAAAATGAACATACTACCAAGACTACTATATCTGTTTCAATCTATTCCACAGATGATCCCAGAAGCACAATTCAGGCTGTGGGACAAATTGATTTCTAGGTTTATCTGGGCCGGCAAGAGACCAAGGGTCAGGTATAAAACACTTCAAATAAATAAAGAGGAGGGTGGTGTGTCACTGCCTAACTTGAGACAATATTTCTATGCAGCACAAATTAGATTTGTAGTATGCGGAAGCTGCCCGCAATATGAAGCCAGATGGAAAGACATTGAAGTCAACATAGAGACCTCTCCAATCCAAGCAGTGTTAGGGGACACAGCGAATAAAATGCGCCAAGAAAGCAACAATGATATTATCAAACAGACCCAGGGTATTTGGAACAAGATGGTGAAAGACTACAAAATGGAGGGAGACGCAAAGATTTTGACTTGGCCTGCCATGGATCACAAATTTAATCCAGGAACAAATGATATTGGCTTCAGACAGTGGTGGGACAAGGGTATAACAGCTATATGTACACTCACACAGGGTGGGCACTTCAAGAGTTTTGAACAATTACAAAAGGAATTTGATCTAGATAATAAAGATTTTTTCAGATATTTGCAAATTAGGGATTACTTTGATAAAAAAATTAAACCAGAACTATCTGTAGAGGGTAATGCAGTGGTTGAAATCCTAGTTGAAGCTTATAAAAAAAAGAGTAACAAAACTATTTCCAAAATATATCAGGGCCTACAGAAACAAAATGGAGAAAATACAGGATATGTTAAAGCAAAATGGGAGAAGGAATTAAACATAGAAATATCACAGGAGGATTGGTGTTCTATGTGGAAAGCACAGCATTCATCCACAAGCTCAAAGAAGTGGAGAGAATTTGGTTGGAGGAACTCAATTCGTTATTTTATAACACCACATATTAAAAGTAAGCAAATTCAGTTAAAGGAACCGTGCTGGAGGCTGTGCGGAAACACGAACGCCCATCACTCTCATATTTTTTGGCTATGCCCAAAAATTCAGATATTTTGGGGGAAAATATGTCTGTCTTTAAGTAAGATTCTGGGATATGAAGTCACAAACAATGTAAAGGTGCTTTACTTCTGTATTTTAAAGGATGTCATCTCAGGAGAAGATTTGTATCTGTGTAAAATATTGCTCATGGCCTGTAAGAAAACAATCACTAAGAACTGGTATCAAGCGGACACTCCAAACCTCAAACAATGGATGGACATAGTAAAACAGATTAAGGCAATGGAAAAAATTACTTTCTCTCTCAGATCCAGAGGAGCGATTTTCCCAAGTAAATGGGAGAAATGGACTACCTTTATTGAAGAATTAGATGACGCTTCACTATCCGGATAAGCTTTGGACTATCAAAGAAAATATGTATTAAACTGTTATACTGGTGCGCCCCCTCGTTATTGTTTATGTTATTGTACTTGTATTGTGTGTATGTCCTTTAAAAATGTGAAAAGACTAAAATAAAAAGTTTAAAAAAAAAAAAAAAAGAAAAAAACATAAGGGGTAACACTGTTGTTTTTTATCGGCCGTCATGAAAAAAAACATAAGGGGTAACACTGTTGTTTTTTATCGGTCGTCATGAAAAAAACATAAGGGGTAACACTGTCGTGTTATATCGGTCGTCATGAAAAAATCTTAAGGGGTAACACTGTCGTGTTATATCGATGGTCATGAAAAAAACATAAGGGGTAACACTGTTGTTTATTATTGGTCGTCATGAAAAAAAACATAAGGGGTAACACTGTTGTTGTTTATCGGTCGTCATGAAAAAAACATAAGGGGTAACACTGTCGTGTTATATCGATGGTCATGAAAAAAACATAAGGGGTAACACTTGTTTTTTATCGATGGTCATGAAAAAAACATAAGGGCTAACACTGTTGTTTTTTATCAGTCGTCATGAAAAATAAAATTAGGGGTAACACTGTCGTGTTACATCGATGGTCATGAAAAAAACGTAAGGGGTAACACTGTTGTTTTTTATCGGTCGTCATGAAAAAAAACATAAGAGGTAACACTGTCGTGTTTTATCGATGGTCATGAAAAAAACATAAGGGGTAACCGTGTTGTTTTTTATCGGTCGTCATGAAAAAAAACATAAGGGGTAACGCTGTTGTTTTTAATCGGTCGTCATGAAAGAAAACATAAGGGGTAACACTGTCGTGTTATATCGATGGTCATGAAAAAAACATAAGGGGTAACACTGTTGTTTTTTATCGGTCGTCATGAAAAAAACATAAGGGGTAACGCTGTTGTTTTTCATTGGTCGTCATGAAAAAAACATAAGGGGTAACACTGTCGTGTTATATCGATGGTCATGAAAAAAACATAAGGGGTAACACTGTTGTTTTTTATCGATGGTCATGAAAAAAACATAAGGGGTAACACTGTTGTTGTTTATCGGTCGTCATGAAAAAAACATAAGGGGTAACACTGTCGTGTTATATCGATGGTCATGAAAAAAACATAAGGGGTAACACTGTTGTTTATTATCGGTCGTCATGAAAAAAAACATAAGGGGTAACACTGTTGTTTTTTATCGGTCGTCATGAAAAAAACATAAGGGTTAACACTGTCGTGTTATATCGATGGTCATGAAAAAAACATAAGGGGTAACACTGTTGTTTTTTATCGATGGTCATGAAAAAAACATAAGGGGTAACACTGTTGTTGTTTATCGGTCGTCATGAAAAAAACATAAGGGGTAACACTGTCGTGTTATATCGATGGTCATGAAAAAAACATAAGGGGTAACACTGTTGTTTATTTACGGTCGTCATGAAAAAAAACATAAGGGGTAACACTGTTGTTTTTTATCGGTCGTCATGAAAAAAACATAAGGGGTAACACTGTCGTGTTATATCGATGGTCATGAAAAAAACATAAGGGGTAACACTGTTGTTTATTATCGGTCGTCATGAAAAAAAACATAAGGGGTAACACTGTTGTTTTTTATCGGTCGTCATGAAAAAAAACATAAGGGGTAACACTGTTGTTTTTAATCGGTCGTCATGAAAAAAAACATAAGGGGTAACACTGTCATGTTATATCGATGGTCATGAAAAAAACATAAGGGGTAACAATGTTGTTTTTTATCGGTCGTCATGAAAAAAACATAAGGGGTAACGCTGTTGTTTTTCATTGTTCGTCATGAAAAAAACATAAGGGGTAACACTGTCGTGTTATATCGATGGTCATGAAAAAAACATAAGGGGTAACACTGTCGTGTTATATCGATGGTCATGAAAAAAACATAAGGGGTAACACTGTTGTTTTTTATCGGTCGTCATGAAAAAAACATAAGGGGTAACACTGTTGTTTTTCATTGGTCGTCATGAAAAAAACATAAGGGGTAACACTGTCGTGTTATATCGATGGTCATGAAAAAAACATAAGGGGTAACACTGTTGTTTTTTATCGGTCGTCATGAAAAAAAACATCAGGGGTAACACTGTTGTTTTTAATCGGTCGTCATGAAAAAAACATAAGGGGTAACACTGTCGAGTTATATCGATGGTCATGAAAAAAACATAAGGGGTAACACTGTTGTTTTTTATCGGTCGTCATGAAAAAAACATAAGGGGTAACACTGTTGTTTTTTTATTGGTCGTCATGAAGAAATGCAATAGGGGTTACACTTGTTTTTTATCGGTCGTCATGAAAAAAAACATAAGGGGTAACACTGTTGTTTTTTATCGGTCGTCATGAAAAAAAACATAAGGTGTAACACTGTCGTGTTACATCGATGGTCATGAAAAAAAACATAAGGGGTAATACTGTTGTTTTATATCGGTCGTCATGAAAAAAACATAAGGGGTAACACTGTCGTGTCATATCGATGGTCATGAAAAAAACATAAGGGGTAACACTGTTGTTTTTTATCGGTTGTCATGAAAAAAACATAAGGGGTAACACTGTTGTTTTTCATTGGTCGTCATGAAAAAAACATAAGGGGTAACACTGTCGTGTTACATCGATGGTCATGAAAAAAAACATAAGGGGTAACACTGTCACATTTACGTATCTAATTATGCTTTCTATTTTGTTTAACATCATTATTTTCTGTATGACAATTTCTGTTAGTTTCTTTTTACATGTTCAAAATAAAAATGGCAATCAATCTAGCAATCAATATTGCGTCCTCTGTGAACCAGGACTTCCAGCTGTGGGGTGACCTGCGGGCGTTTGAGCAGCGGATGGGCAGCAGGTACCTGACCCACGAGGGTGACGAGGCGCACTGGCGGCGGTATGCCCAGGAGAGGGCGCTGGTGTACCCCCTGCAGCTGTGCTGCGATGCGGGCAGGAGCCTCCCCGTCTGACCTGGCGTTATTCGTGGTTATTAAAGTTATTAAAGTTATTAAAAGTGACATTTTGTATTGGTCAGTCTTTCAAAAACAAGTTTGCGTTTGTCGAGGGATCTGAATGGTCAATTAAAAATATTCAGGGGACCAGGTAGCGATGTAGTCGCATCTGTCGTTTGTTATTGGCCGTCATGGAAAGAAACATAAGGGGTAACACCTGTCATTTTTTATTGGTCGTCATGAGAAAAAAAAAAGGGGTAACACTGTCTTTTTATTGGTCGTCATGAAGAAATACATCAGGGGTAACACTGTTGTTTTTTATCCATTTAAACATAAGGGGTAACACTGTCGTTTTTCATTGGTCGTCATGAGTAACACTGTTGTTTTTCATTGGTCGTCATGAAGAAAAGCATAAAAAAAACACTTGTTTTTTATCAAATGAAACAAGTGGTAACACTGTCATTTTTCATTGGTCGTCATGAAGAAATGCATTAGGGGTAACACTGTCGTTTTTCATTGGTCGTCATGAAGAAATGCATTAGGGGTTACACTTGTCTTCTATTGGTCGTTATGAAAAAATCATAAGGGGTAACACTGTTGTTTTTTATCGTTCGTCATGAAAAAAACATAAGGGGTTACACTGTCGTGTTACATCGATGGTCATGAAAAAAACATAAGGGGTAACACTTGTTTTTTTATCGGTCGTCATGAAAAAAAACATAAGGCGTAACACTGTTGTGTTATATCGATGGTCATGGAAAAAAATGTAGGGACCTACAAAAAGACAGTTAGATGAATACTAATTAATTTATTTCATATGCGGATAAATACCGTTTAATGAATAAATAGTGGGTTTCATTTAATTTATGAATAAAGAGAAATAAACTGCATGACCGTTACTCCTTTGTTTTGTGGTGGCTTGTTAGGTATTTTCAATGTAGTTAAGCGAAGTAACGTAAGCCAATACGATTTATGTACTGCTGCACTCTTAGACAATAAGAGAGGGGCTTGTTAAAAAGCACGAACTCGAGCACGAGGTCGAGGAGGTGATGCGTTCAACGAGTGTGTGAGCTTAACGAAGAAGAGTCTAATTTGTTGACGGAATACTTAGTATTTGATACTAGTATTTTATTGAGTGTTGGCACGGGTATCCTCTGGCTGAGAAACGTTGTATGCCACTGGAAGTTCAAGACTTTCTACTCCACCGGAGAGGAAAAGACTTTGGCGGCGTTGGTTAGCTGCTTCGGCTAACCAAGGAGGGACTCTGCTACCGGACCTGCGTTCACAAGCTCGTCGACTCAGCTCGTTGACTCTGCCATGCTGCTCGTTCATTCCTGTGGATACGTGAGTAACGGAGGACGGTGTGTTGCTCCTTAAAGCAACTAAGGATTGGTTTTCTCCATGTGCACCAACTTATGGGCCCCAACGGTTAGAAACCCAAGGGCTTGGTAGTAGATACATTTAAAAAGGTCGAACCGGTTCACCGCAGGCAAATTATTTCATGTTATTTGTGTTCATATTTTATTGTGGTTTAAAATACAATTCCATTTTACGTGCAGTTTGTTATTTTGTTCAAGGGTTTTCTAGTACATGAATACTGACGTTGATATAGCACAAATCAATGTATATTTGTTCTATCTTTATTTGTTTTGTCCTGGACAGTTAATTTAATAGCATCTATTGGTAAACAGGAGATTAAGCTAATTCAACATCAACTGCTAAGCAGTCAGGATCCTGTTCGTTAACACATTTATTTAGTAACCTTAAATAATAATTACACTTCCAGCGCCAGGAAGGGGTTACAAAAACATAAGCGGTAACACTGTTGTTTTCTTATCGGTCGTCATGAAAAAAAACATAAGGGGTAACACTGTCGTTTTTTATAGACTCCTCCCGCTGCAGCTTCTCCTTGTGGCGCAGGATGGAGGCGGGGGCGGCCGCCGGCTGGGTCTTCTCAAACATGGCCAGGCCTGGGGTGACACACACACATGCACATGCTGACGACACTCAGCTATGTCTCTCTTTTCCCTCATCTGGCAAAGCCCTGATTGCAACATGGATATCTGAATGTCTGGTAGAGGTCAGCACCTGGACAACTGCCCATCACCTGAGGCTTAACCTCAACAAGACTGAGCACCTCCCTAATACCAGGGAAAGATTGCCCGGAGCCGAACACTGTGTGGCAGGTCGGCATTTTTCGGCCTTTTTCGACGTTTTGCGTCACAGTCGCCCCCTAGCGGTCCCAGTCGAGTCTTCAACGTATTTTTTCTTTGTTCGGCTCCGGGTCGCCAGCACGATGCTACTTGGTGCTCCTGACTTCACAGGCTCTTCTCCTGCACGAAGAACAGCAACGCCTTGAAGACTGGAAATGGCACATCACATGGACAACTACAGACATGACACAATTTTATTTGTTTTACTCAAAACCAAATTTATTCTTTACATATTTTGTTTTAAATGTACAATCAAACCATGAAGTAAATCATACATTAATTCCTCATCACAATAATGAACAACTCTAAATAACACAAGCCATAAATAAACAGAAGGGTGACACATCAAGGTCAGTATGAAATAGGGTTAGGCGACACACCACGGGCCAGACAACGCCGACGTTTTCTCCGCTCACTCAAAAACACAAAAATGCAATAAAAACAAGAACGAATGAGCCCTACTTTCCTTGTTATTCTACCACTCACTCTTGAAATTCTTGTAAAATGTGAATCCGTTCGCGTCATTGCATTGACTTTGTATGTATTTGCGCCGCGCCATCGCTTCTGGTGTGAACGCACAGTAACTGTTACCCTCCGTAGAACAAACTCCTTCATTTTATTAATCAAGTTAGTTTATACGTACATCTTTTTTTTTATACTGATACTGGGATGCATCCGAGATAGGCCTGACAATGACTGTGCGTGACGTTACCATGGAAACGAGAGTGGGCCAAGAAAGGGGGCTTCTGTTAAATTCAAATTTGGTTGCAATCAGGGTAAAGATATTAAACTGTTTGTTGAATGACATTGGCTGCCCTAATTTTGCATTTCCATGACATCAAATAAAAACATAAATTCATACACATTGGACAGGGGCACGAAGAACACATTTTCTTTGATTCTTGTTTGAGGCTGACCATCGCATACATGAACACCAACAAGACCAATAGACTAGCGCTAATTCAGCCTATTGGTTTAATCACTGATTCATTAAGGACAAAGACAGGGATTTAGTTGACTGTAAGGAGAGTGGTTCTTCTCTTAATTAGTCTATGACAGGTGACGTAGGTCGCTGACCTCGTATTAAAAGTGTGAACGGAGTGTTTGTACAAATATACTCATGCACGTATGCGGGTTGACACTGCGGCAGTGATGGAGGTGGGGGAGGGGGGTCTCGAGGAAGATGGCTGCTCTTGTTTCTTCAGCCAAGCGATGTGGGGGAGAGACTAAGTGTTTAACAAACAGTTCTCACAGACGACTTCACAAGACCCAGATCCCGGGAGAGGAAGGGAAATACAAAAAAAAGAAAGAACAGGCAGTCACTTTGCAGCATCACCACCCTCAGTATCATCATCAACTTCATCATCAGGACCGACTCCATCGGATCTAGAGTGCAGCAGGTATTCCAGTCTTTGCGCGGTTCGTTTCTGTTTTCAAGCCATAAAACATTAGTAGATTATAGCAGGATCAATACTTAAAAGAAGAAGCCACGTTACTCATTTTGAGGAGGAGCAGAAGTGATTCTTTTGCTTTCTCCTCGTCAAAGTAAATCACAGACGTAGCTAAACCCCATTGTGTTTCACTGAGACACCTTCATTTACACGGAGAGGTCACTAAACGCCCAGGCTCATCTTCCACACACACCTCATCTTGGCTCAGAAAGTAGGCAATCTTGAAATCCAGTACAGACCCCCCCACACACACACACACACACACACACACACACCTTGCAGGAGATGGACAGTCTTGCGTGTGTCCAACACATTTCACTACACACTGCCTGGAATGTAGAGCTAGTATAGAGTGCACACACACGCACAAGCACACGCACAAGCACACAACGCGCCACGTGCAAATAGTGTTACAGAGGGTGTGCAAGCACAGGGAAGGCCCCTCCTCGCATGGCAGCTGATCATTCTGACCTTTGACCCCCCAGGTCTGTCCCAGCACTAGGGTCCCCCCGCCCCCCCACCTCCTGAAACCCGACACGGCAGAGGAGCAGCGGCCAACAGTGTGTGTGTGTGTGTGTGTGTGTGGATAGCAGAGTGCATTTGAAAACAAAGGACAGCATGCGTTTCGCAGGTTTGTGTGTGTTTTATCTGTGAATGCAAAAAAGGTACGACCAAAGTAGGGAGGTGTGTGTTAGCGTGTGTGTGTGTGAGTGTAGTGGTTTGATCAAAACTCGTGTGTGTCAGTGTCTCTCTCATGTCTCCCATGCACCACCTGGGTTCTCATCCGCACAGCAGAGCGATGGCACCCCAGTGTCCAAATGTCTCTCCCTCCTCCTCCTCCTCCTCTTCCTCTTCTCGCCAACCAGCGAAGGGAGGGGGGAGGGGCGGGAGGGGGAATAGTCTCAGGAGTCCGTCTGTCCGTCCGTCTGCCCTCTAGTGTGCGGTGGAGCGCGGACGGGGGCGGGGTTTATATACACAGAGGGTGACCCACGGTGATGACCTCATCGAGGCGATGGTTGGGGTAGGTGTGTGTGTGTGTGTGTGTGTGTGTGTGGGTGAGAAATGTGTTAGTATTCAGAGTCGTCCAGGAGGCGGACCTCCTCGTCACTGGCCGCTGTGGCGGGCGGTTGCCGCGGTGACGGCGCCCCGAGGCGGCTGCGGCGGCCCGTGAAGGAGCGCACTAGTTGAACATGATGGTGTCGGGGTCTTGGTTGGCCATCTGCGCCATGTGACGCAGGATGTCCTTTTTTGTGATGATCCCCAGCAGGCGCCTGCAAGGGAGAGAGAGAGAGAGAGAGAGAGAGAGAGAGAGAGAGAGAGAGAGAGAGAGAGAGAGAGAGAGAGAGAGAGAGAGAGAGAGAGAGAGAGAGAGAGAGAGAGAGAGAGAGAGAGCGAGGCAAGGGAGAGAGAGACAGAGAGAGAGAGACAGAGAGAGAGAGAGAGAGACAGACAGAGAGCGAGAGAGAGTTAGAAAGAGAGAGACAGAGAGAAGAGGATGATGAAGGAGAGGGGGTGATGGGGAGGGATGAGGAGAGGACATCAAGAGAAGGTCAGCCGTGGAGACGGGGCGGGCGGTCCCCCCCGGTGGGCTCCGCTAGGGGGGTCACGGTGGTCGGTTGGCGAGGGGGGCCACGGTGGTCTCATCTCAGAGGGCCCCACGGCAGATTAAGCCGTTCCAAATACATTGCGATGAAAGATATATTTATTTCGATGGACAAAGAAAACACTAAATGAATGACTCCTAAATCAACAACGTATGTTGTACCGTCATTGTCACCATAAGGTTACCATTTACTGGGTCACTATTCATTAAATAAACACATCAGCCTGGTGCCAAAGGACAGGGCATAGGCTTAACGGATTAGCGGTGTGCGTAACGGTAAGCGTTTCCATCACATCGGAGAACCCCCCGTCTGAGAACCACAGTGGCCGCCATGGCAACAAACCCATCAATCACCGCCACCGGAATCCCCGAATCGAAGAGGTGCGGAGAGAGAAAAATAACTAACTAACAAGAGGACATTGGCTGTTCACTCTGTGCACATGCTGGGGTACCAGAGGAGGGTACCAGACGTTGCTGCGTCACCCCATTCCACCACCCCCCCCCCCCCCCCCCCTTTGCTGGGTAGAATTGCCCCCCCCACCCCCCTCATTACTGAGAGAGCAAACCGCATCACCCTACAGGAAACAGGAAGCCACCGTCACAGAGCCTTGGGAGGAGTCACGGCTGCATGTACTGTTCAGCTTCTACCGTCAGGAGAGGAACGGTTCAGTCTGAATCCAACTGTAAAAGTGCAACCATTTTCACTTTCCGGTTAGAGTAAGGCAGAAAAGTGCTGGGAGCATGCACGTCTATGAATATACACAATGTACGTACAAAAACGTGGACTACTAATGTAATCAAATGCCATTACACTACTGATACAACCATTTGAGGCAGATTCAGTAAACCAAAAGACTATGTATTGCGGTAATGTAGTGCAAAAGACCATGTATAAATGTCCATGCAATGACAGATTGTCATTTTTGTTTTTGTTTAGTAATCAGATATCACATTCCAAATGTTCAAATAATTTACACATTAAATATATAATTTACATGTGTTTCGTCAATGACAATCTCCCATCTTGCTGAAACGATGCAATATGGGATTTGTGACAACACTAATCAAATCAATGGAAATGTGTGATTTGGACAATGGCAGTGAGGGTGTGCATCATTCAGCTCCAGGAACATCTGGTGATAACAGTGGTTCTCTGTTCACACTACAATGCCAGGTTAGGGAATCTAGGCCTGTTTCAGGAGCACCTCATAGATTTATGTACAGTGGTATTCATGCAATTAGTCATTGTGAATACAAAATTGTTTAGACGTTTAGAATTCTTTTGGTGGTTAGGATTAACGACCATAAACTACATACAAAAAATAAATGCTGAGGTGCTCGTGAATTCAGCCGCAAAACTAAAAGGTTGGGAACCGGGGGCCGAATGGGAGGCGAAGGGGTTGCAATGGGGTCATGTGGATTCAGAGACCCTCAGGGCAAAGGGACAACGATCAGTTGGAGAGGACGATAAGGAGAGAGCATCGCTTGGTAAAAAGACAGATCTGGGTTTTCGCTTCAAAAGATGGACCATACTCCAAGCCTTCAACTTAGTAACTCTTCAAGCTTCAATAAATAAACTTGAAGGTAGACTGAGGCCAGAGAGTATTCAACAGAGACTGCTTACGAGTAAGAGGGGATCAAAATCCTGGTGACACACTGCCCACCTTCACATGACAAAGCTAGGCCTTAAAACTACCTTCTGGCTGTGGGCTATGTTGGCCTCGCTCTGATTGGCTGGAACTGGAGTGTCCCACCAGGATTTTATCACACCCCATTAGCATGCTCGTTAATGCTCGTATAGCGAGACGGGCGGTGGGCGGGGTTAGTGGTTGGGGGTGGGGTTAGTGGAAGCCAGTTCTGGGGAGGGGTCAGCAGTAGAGGGTTACACTAAAGGAGCGATATTGGAAAACAGGGTCATTTGCTTGTTACAAGGTCCAGTTACTATACCACCACTAGGAAGGGAACCAGAGGCCGCTAAACACAACTACCGCCAGAGGTAGACTCCACCCAAACACATCATGGTCACCACCAAGGTTCTCACCGCTAAGGAACAGGGGAGGGAGGAGGGGACCAAAGGGGTGAGGGGAGGGAGGCAACAGCGGACGTGTTGATCGGCTCAACAGCCACTTGCAGTTCGCCTCCTCCTCCCCGGCACCGTGTTTAAAACAAAACAAAAAATGCAAACATAAAGCCATGAAAGAAACGGCCTGCTTCCTCCGAGGCAGCTAGTTACTCGCCAAGTGGTCGTCATGACGACGTCGCTACGGGCGGCGGCCTGACGTCATCGCTCTGCGGGGACCCCCGGGGTTCAACGGAGGGGGGGGGGGGTTTAAAGAATACAAAATATAAAAACAAACAAGTTAATCGTGGTCAAAAGAAAAAAGGGGTGAAACGTCTAGGATTAAAGATGGCGGCTGTTGTGGGGGGGGGGGGGGGGGGCAGATGGTACATGGTGACACACACAGAAGCGTGACAGTCATGGTCACATGACTGCGGAGCACGAGGCTCCAGGGATGAGAGCTGTTACCGGTAAAGGGAGACTCAACTATTTAAAGGCTCTGCGAGGAGGTGCTGATTCAACAGAAAGAGCCGAGCTGTGGGATTCCTTTGGGAATCGGACTCGTTCTTACCACCTGTATTCCATCAGAGTCAAAGGATCACTCCCTCTGCACACTCCTCGTAGAGGCTTTAACACACACACAGACACACACACACACACACACACACACACACACACACACACACACACACACACACACACACACGTTCCAACTACAGGGTTAAGACTAGTGCAGGTTTCACTATTGACACAACTAGTGCCCTTCTAAGCTGGGGTTAGGTACGGACGAGGCAGCCGGATGAAGATGGTATGCCAAGCCGTCGTCACGGAAACTACAAGATGACTTGATGTGACAGTTCCCATGGTGATCCCAAATTACCGTCCACATGTCTATCGTTAATCACTGGAGTTGCAGTAAGCCAAAGCTATATCAAAATTTGACAAATCGCCGTTTGGAGTTTGAGACTAAAGACACATTTATTTATTTTTGTTCTGTTCCTTCCAAGACATTTGTCTTTAACGACAAAGGAAAAGTAGTCCAAGGAAACATCTATTCAAATCTACGAGCTAGTTGCCTTACTTGTATATCTATATATTACACCTTGTATCTTGTATCTTTCAAATGAAGAATTTTTCATTCAATACAAATTGTATCTAACCCCAAATTTTAAAGAATTGTTATGCATCACAGTTTAACAGACGTTATATCTGTCGACAGATGTGGCAAACATGAGAGGACTGAGCAACGATAAAAAATAAATCCACACCAAAGTAAACCATCCCACGGCACACGCAGAGGCCCGAGCCAGCAGAGAGAGGTTTGGAATGGGAACTGTCAAGACCGTCTGACCACACAGAGTGTCATGCACGCCTCCTAGGAGGCGGAGCCTAAGAGACTAGTGTGAAGAGCGGAAGGACTCCTCCAGAGAGAAGAGGAATGGGGTAAAGGGGCGTGGCTAATCACCGGGAGCTCCGCTCTCTGCTCGAGCTCCTCCAGATGCTCTAAAATATTCTTCTTGGTGATGATGCCCAACAATATCCTGCAACACACAGCCGTTACTCGGCAACAGCACGCCACAACAACAACAACAACATCAACCACAGAGAGGATAGAGAGGAGACACAAGAGACAGCAGCAGCACAAATCATATGTAAACAGACATAACTTAAAAAACGCCACAAATTAAGATCAAAACATAACATATATGAATATCGGTGTTAATAAACATGACAAATAAATCTGTCACTGTATTATGGTACGTCAGACCTGAAATAACCGGTCTGAGCATTCTGTGGAAGGTGATCTTAAACGGTTTATATCTTTAGAAGATGTGACCCTGAGATCAAGCATTGTATTTATGGTGACGATATGCAGTAGATTAAGTGTGAAATCAGCTTATTACATTTGATATGGAGCTCAAACACTATCTAAAATGGAAATACATAATAACACAAATGTATCCAAAATAATAATAAAATAATAGAACAAAATGAACGAACTGCTGCCATCTTTAATCTCTGCATGCTGCCACAGCATGTCAGACCAACTACCCGTTTGTCCTGCTGTGCAATACCACCATCTCGCCGCCAGGCGTCTGTGGCTAAAACGTGACCTCCAGTTCCAGAGCGGCTCCACAACATAAAGACACTGAAAAAACCCTGACAGCTCCGGCCACATCCAGGCATCCACCCAATTGTATGTCTAAATATTATATTACGTCATCCCGTATCCGGGATGAGTATTTTCTCTCACAGAGCTCCCTTTGACCGGGTATGTCTTTACGGGATTAGTGCATGATGGGGAGTTCAGCGGTTAGCCCAGGGCTGTGGGCAGCAAGGCAGCAGGGTGTGTATGTGGTTGGTACTCAGGCATGTTAGTAAAACGTAGCGGATGAGGGAATAAAGGAAGGAGATTGGGACGGTTTTATCAATTTGTTTTGCATACATTTTGTTATTTTGTATTTATTGTTTCAGTTGGTACGTCCATGGTTGGAGCGCTAACATTTCAACCCCCTTTCTCCATCTTTACAGGGCTATAACCACGGCACCTTCAATCAGCCTAGCTGGGTGACACCGCCACAGAGTCGGCCTCAGTACCGTAGTAAAAACTCACCCGAAGACAAGGCGACCACGCCGTGACACTCGGAACGGCAGACACTCTACCAAATCAAAACAAAACCCCCAACCTCAACTCCCCGGCACCTGTGAATGGGACCAACCCCCCTCACCGATCAGAGCCCACGAGCCCGACTCACCCGTTGTGGGTGACCAGGCACTGGCGCAGGCCCAGCTTGCGGAAGATGTCCACCACGATCTCCATGGGCGTGTGGTCAGTGACGGTGAAGGGGCTCATGTCCAGGATGGAGCGCAGCTTCAGGGGCCGCGGGCTGTCGGCGGGCAGCGTGGGGGCGTGCTGCGTGAAGTAGACCCTGGAGGCCAGCACGATGCCCTCCTGCTTACGCCGCGCGTTCTCTGGGGGACGGGGACGGGGGGGTTGGGGGTTTGGAAACAGTTTCAACAGAATGATCATGTGATGGACGGCTCCAATTAAAGCTGCTTAGTGGGGTAAGGCATCCGTTGTATGAGGGAGAGCGAGAACAACAGAAAAGGATGGAGAGAGAGATAGGAGGAGGTGGATAGAGGGAGTCCTCCGTGATGTAACATCGTCAACAGGTTTAACATTTAAAAGCCGTGCGCTCCAATGGGCGGCGTCCTCACCGATGGCGATGGTGATGTCGCGGCGCAGCGCGAACCCCACCAGCCGCTGCGACTCCTTGGACACGATGACGGGGAAGCCGTTGTAGCTGGTCTCGCTGATGACCGCATGCAGCTCCTCCACGCTCAGGTCGTCCTGGGTGAGCACGGCCAGCGGCGGGTCGCTGCGCCGCGGCCGCATGACCTCGCGGGCCAGCGTGGTGTGCGTGAACTCCTCCTTGGCGTCCAGGAAGGGGTAGCCGTTGAGGCGGATGTGCGACTCGTAGATGCCGGCGCGCCCGAAGGCGTCGCCCACCCACTTGCTGGTCATGACGGCCGCCATCAGGGGCACGATGTACTCCAGGCCGCCCGTCAGCTCGAACACGATGACCACCAGGGACACCGTCATGCGCGTCACGCCGCCTGCAGGGACGGGGGGACAGGGACGGGGGTTGAGGGTTCAGTGGGGATCACACAACCAGGGTGGGGGGGGGGGGGGCTTGTTTGAGGGATCAGTACCAGCCCAGCCAGCCCAATCTTATGCACTTGGCAGACGTATTGGCAGAACTACAAAAACGACTGCGTTAATAGACGGTTTACCCACACAACCCACCAACATGGCCCGCTAGGTAAATAAGGTCTACCCATTGGTTATAAGTTAATTGGGGCGTTACCATGGAGACCAGCAAAAACTGTGGAGAAAACATGTGGAGTGACAGCTCACGGTTCAACACGGGCAGAAAACAATAAAGATGCAGACCAGCACGGACCAGGCTACAACAGACCCCAGACTCAGTTCAGCTTCACTCGCTCTTTCAAAACCAGGTTTAGTTAAAGTCAACCGACGTCTACACCGCCAGTCACTCTGAACAGCAGGCGCTAAACAATTAACATCCTCTCGTCGGAAATGTGAGGTGCAAATATGTACCCTGGAGGTTGAATAACAGCAATCTGCCACTTAAAGGCGTTGGTGTACTTTTTGCTCCTCAACATTCATCGCCCAGGGAACGTAAGGCGTGTGTGTTCTGTAAACAGACGTTCAGGTTGCCTTGGCGAATTTGCCTCGTCGGGTGTTCTATTTTGTACTTGTACGTAGGGTTGCTGGATTACGGGAAATATCATAAATCACGATTATTTTGGTCAATATTGAAGTCACGGAAATTTAAACTATTATTTTTGAGTTTGAAAACATGATCATTCATTCAGCATTTCTCTCCGAAAAAACACTTTGTAACTGAGAAGACTTTGTAACTGACAACACAAAAATGTATCGAGCTGTTGAAACAGCTCGATACATTTTGAATGAAACCAATATACAAAAACATTGGAAGATTAAAAGGATAAAAAAAAAGTTTGATTATATTAGTTTGGAGATCGTTCGACGCAAAAATTTAAATGTCGATCAAAATTCGATTAATCGCACAGCCCTACTTGTACGGGCGTTGCTTTGCTCGTCCAAGTCAAATAAAATCAATTCAGCAAAAGAAATCTATATTATATATAATCAAATCCCAGTGGTGTTGTGGACTCACCGAGGCAGGCGGCCGCCCCCACCATGGCGTACAGGCCGGGCGTGATGCAGTCGGGGCCCACCTCGCACCACTCCTTGAAGATGAACCAGTCATGGTGGTAGTAGGCCAGCTGCTCCATGGCGATGCCCACGATGCGGCCCGCGATGGCGCCGATGGCCATGCTGGGGATGAACAGGCCGGAGGGCACCTGTGGGGGGGGGGGGGGGGGGGGGGGGGGGAGGCGCCAGAGATCAGCTTCAGGTGGAGTGTGTTAATAAGAAGAACATGCTGGTGGAGCAGGTGCAACACCTCCACCACCTCCATCACCACCACCACCACCACTCTAAGTGGTTCAGGAGGAAAGAGGAGAAGGCCCTTTTCTGTCCGGCTGCCTCTGAAATGTGGTTGATTGCGCCACAGAATGCCCCGTTGAGATTAGCTGGAAGTGTGAAGTGTGCAACAGGCTTTCAACAGGTTCCTCGTCAAACATGATTCAGCATACCAAACAACAACTCTCCTTTCAGCTCCAAAGGTCTTGTAGCTCTTGAAGTCTAAAACACACTGCATTGCTCCATCGTTAAACCATGCTAAAACATTTTCCAAAGCCCCCCCTTAAGAAGCCTGCGGATAACACATTAGGGTCATATGTTCCGGCGTCCTCACCACTCACCAACGCGTGGTGGCCCGCTCACCTTGAGTCCGAACGTGAAGATGGTGATGACGACCTTGAAGATGAGCGCCAGGCAGAGCTGCCACATGGCGGCGTAGACCCCGGGCGCGGCGGGTCGGTTGGGGGTCTCGTTGAAGGCCTTGCTGCCGTTCATCTGGCTGCGGTACTGGCAGAGCTGTGAGGACTCCAGCGGGCCGCAGTCCGTGAACAGCTCCTTGATGAGCATGCTGGTGTTCTGCCGCGTGTACGGGTTGGGGAAGGCCACCACCGCCGTGATGGCCGCCACCAGGATCACCTCCAGCACCGGGTACTTGCCTGGTGGGGGAGGAACCAGAGGGTCAGTGGACGGGGAGCTATTCCGCCGGCATGGTGGTGGAACAGGGGGACTGGACCAGTCTTACGAGGGCTACTCTTAGGGGGACTAGTCTTAGGGGGACCAAGAGAACATGGACCAGACCTACAGGGACTAGTCTTAGGGGGGCCAAGAGAACAGGGACCAGACTTACAGGGACTAGTCTTAGGGGGACCAAGAGAACATGCACCAGACCTACAGGGACTAGTCTTAGGGGGACCAAGAGAACAGGGACCAGACCTACAGGGACTAGTCTTAGGGGGACCAAGAGAACAGGGAACAGACCTACAGGGACTAGTCTTAGGGGGACCAAGAGAACAGGGACCAGACTTACAGGGACTTGTCTAACAGGGACCAAGCTAACATGGACTAGACATACGGGGACTACACTAACGAGGACCAGGTTAAGAGAGACCATCCTAAGAGGGTCCATGCTGACAGGCTAAATTTAATTTGAAGTGACGGGTGTTTACACCTTATCGACAGGCTATCCACACCCACATACCATTGTTTCTAGTACAACCTTTCAAGTGCGTTTGCTCTACGAGTGGATATCTAAACCACAGTTGACGACGAATTCTATGACCCATTTCAAAGCGCTTGGGGCCACTGACCGAAGCGGGTGGACTTGCGTCGCCGGCACCAGGCGATGTTGGCCCGTATGAAGAAGGCCCCCCAGAGGCCCCCGAACACGCCCAGCAGGATGAAGGGCAGCAGCTCGAACAGGTACCAGGGCGTGTGGTACTCCACGTAGAACAGCACCAGGCGGCTGTTCCCGAAGGGGTTGATGGAGCGCAGCACGAACGCCGCCACCAGGGCGGCGAAGAACGAGCGCCACAGCGTCTTCAGGGGGAAGTAGTAGCTCACCTGCAGAGGAGGAGGAGCCTGTTAGACCCAAGGGACCGCCCCTAGGCTACAGTGGGACCTGCGCCGGAGGTAACCCCCGCTCAGAGGTCAGACCCGTTAAGTTTTATACTTCCTCCTACTTCTTTTCAGGCATATCAATTGAATATATGTAATATGCTTTTTAATTTTTTCTTTGTTTATAGATTTTTTGTGCTTTTCATTTCATTTTGTATTTTTGATATGTAAAATCAAAATCGAGATATATGATTGAATAAAGATAGATTTACAATATATATCTAGCTTCTTCGTTGGGTTATACAATTAAAATCAAAAGCTAGATCTACAATTAAATAAAGCAAACATCTAGTGTATAGGTTAAGAAATGTGTACCTCTTAATTGAATCATTAGTCAGTTATGATAACAAGTGATAAGGAGTTAAGTGACAGTGGATCCTTTGAATGTACTGTATGCATCGCATGTGTTCTGAGACGCACCTCCTCCAGGCTGAAGAGCACCCCCCCTATGGGCGCCCCGAACGCCACTGACACCCCCGCTGCAGAGGCCGCCGACAGGACCTGAGTGCACAAAACAAACGCACCTCAGACCCCCACTCAACATGAACCGCCGCTGCTGCCCCCACGACTACAGATAGCGATTGCAGATGTGCCAGTGTATCCAAGGCAGGGCCTCACTTCAAAACTAACAGGGCTGATATTGCTTGTGAGGACCGCTCTACACGCCTTAATAAGGCGCATGTGAACAATCTGCCTACAATATGCTTGTTTAAACAACACCTCCATTAACAAAATTGTATGTCTGTCTGTCTCCCTCTCTCCCTCTCCCTCTCTCTCTCTCTGTGGTCAGACCATCTCTGTGCGCGTCTTTTCTCTCTCCCCCCTAGCTCTACCTGTATCCCTCTCTCTCTCTCCATCTGGTCAGACCATCTCTGTGCGCGTCTTTTCTCTCTCCCCCTTTCGCTCTACCTGTATCCCTCTGTCCCCCCCTCTCGGTCAGTATGTCCCTCTCACCTCCCTCTTCTTGGCCTCGTTCTTGCTGTACTTGGGGAAGAGGTAGGAGAAGATGTTGCCACAGCAGCAGGCCACGTGCACCAGGGGCCCCTCCTTGCCCAGGCTGAGGCCCGAGGCCACGGCCAGCACCAGAGTGATGGTCTTGATCAGCAGGGTCCACTTGCCCAGGTAGCCCCGGATGATGAACCCGCTCAGGATGGTCTTGATCTGGGGAGGGGAGCAGGGTGGGAAGGTGGTGGAGGAACAATGCAGGCGTTTGAGATTAGGTCGATATATTAACATCATTTTTTTTATTGAATAATGTGGCCTGCGAAGCCCTTTGGGACCAAGTGTGATTGAGCTCTGTCTACTTCAAGCCAAATCAGCACACTTCAAGCTAAACCAGCATACTTCAAGCTAAACTTCAAGATAAACCAGCACATTTCAAGCTAAACTTCAAACTAAACCAGCATACTTCAGGCTAAACCAGCATACTTCAAGCTAAACTTCAAGCTTAACCAGCATACTTCAAGCTAAACTTCAAACTAAACCAGCATAATTCTGGCTAAACCAGCATACTTCAAGCTAAACTTCAGGCTAAAGCAGCATACATACCACGCAATCAACAACATATCTGGCGCAGCAGGAAGGAAACGGGCCTTTCCCGCTTTGTCTGAGCTTTGGTTTTGAATGAGAGTAGTGGTAGTGGTAGTAGTGGTGGTGGTGGTGGTGGGCTTACCTCGGGGATCCCTGAGCCACAGGCGTACGGGGCGAACACCTTGACCAGAAGGACGGCCAGGAAAGCGAAGGACAGCGCCCAGTAGATATACATGAAGTAGTTCATGATGTACGAGCCTGGGCCCTGGGGAGGGAGGGAGGAGGTCAAGATGGATGCCGTCACTGGCTGCATTTTCACAGGCTCCGACAGGTGGCTCCTTCACATAGTGGCCAGCTCGGTTCTACATGCTAGCGTTTAGAACCAAGATTGTCTCTAGGTGAAGGTGGCCCATAGGTAGCCAATGGGAAAAATATCGTAATCTCTGTTTTGTTGAGGCAAAACAAACATTTTTGGAATTTTTGGCACTTTTGGTTCTTGACCTTTTCAAATTTTCACTGCTATGTTCTTGATCGACCGATTTTCGAATACTTCTCAGCGAATATTGAATAGTATTTTTGCCAGAAATGCACATCCCTAGTTTGCACATACTCTCTTCCAGGTCTCCCCAATGGTGCAGCATATGCATGTGTTTTTATGAACCTGTATTTGTGCGCGCACACCTGATGTGTGCAAATGTATGTGTATGTGGGAACCTGTATGTGTCGAGCGTGTGTGCGTGTGCATGCTTACTTCCGCCTGCCCCAGTATGAGCTCCGCCCAGCTCTTCCACTGCGGACACTTGTCCCTCTCGGCGAAGGTGGTCTCGTTGGACGTCCAGCAGCACTGCTCGTGGTTGAACCACATGGCGCTGAGGCACACGCCCTCCTTCAGGTCGTTCAGCCAATCGGCCGCGATGTCAATGAGACCGGCCAGAGCACCTGATTGGAGGAGGTGGGGTTAAGACTGAGTGGACCAATGAGAGCTCCCATGGGTCTCCTGCCTTATCTCACCTACCAGGGAAGTGTAATTGAAATGTAGCCGCTAAACATCTGAGAACTCACTTGATTGGTGGAAAAAGCAGTGTCATGGGATTACGTCGCTGCCGCACATTGTGGTCTGAGGTAATGTTTACAAGGGACAGGCACATGTGTAGGTATGACGTGCATGTGCGTGTGCATGTGCGTGCACGTGTGTGGGTGTGCTTGGGAGGAATGAACTCTGGAGGCTCTTGTAAAAGATAGACGTGGTTGAGTTACTAAAGAGCAACTGAATTTGCATAAGGGCAAAACAGGTGAACGCATCACAGTGTGTGTGTGTGTGTGTGTGTGAAGGAGTCTCACCTGAGGCCAGGCCGGTCAGGGTCACCACCAGCCAGCCGGACCAGGCATCGTACACGCTCTTGGAGAACTCCCATGAAGACTCCTTCTTCTTGCTGTTGATCTGGGAAACACAGAAACACAGACGCTTGAACACCATCTGGATTTGTTATTTTCTTTTTTCCGGTTCACACTATTCTTTGTCAACTAAACACCCGAAAGGATAGTGCACTGTTTTGGCACCTAAGATCTGGTTGTGTGTGTACATCTCGCAGCAGTGGGACCTTCCAGGGGTTCGGTTGTCACTAACTGAATACGCGACTATCCAAATAAATCACCATTCGCGTGGAATACCCCTGTAGCATTCAGCCTAAAAGGGGCTGCTCCATCATAAAAGGTGTAAAAACACCGCCTCAGCGTCTATACTTTAACCCCAATGAGTCGAGACTTTCCCCAAGCCGAGGCTGTCGCTACGGTAACAAACAGTGGCCCTCCCTCCCTCCTCACCTTGCGGTGCCTCTCGCGGTCCTTGCACTTCTCGCGGACCCAGTCGATGGTGTGGAAGTCATCGTACGTGCCCACCCCCGGGATGGGCTCCTCCAGGAAGTCCAGCAGGTGGGTGGTGCTGCTGGCCACACCGCCCCCGTTAGACATGACGTAGTTAGAACCTGAGGAGAACCACATAGTTACATCTGTGACGACAGAAAGGTTGAGGATGAATGGAAGAGGCAATTCCCGAATTTTGTAAAAAGTTGAATCTGCTTGTATTTTTCCTTCTTCTGAATATTAGAGTTTTCCTTGGACTACATGGTTCGCCCAAATAGACTTCATTAGCAAGCACCAAAAACATGTTATTCCAATTCACTGAGTTGTGCTCTCATCCACAATTTGATGTCTGCAGCTGCAGAATGTTGTTAATGTAACTCTGTGTTTTAAATGGACCTATTTTAATTCTCGACAAATAAAGTTGTATTGAATTTAGGTGCTAAAAAAAAACAGTGCTAAAGACAGAGGCAGGCCTTTGAAAAACAAGTGATTATGCACTGCTTCTGCTAGCATAAAGAAGAAGAAAGGTTCACGCACACATGCGTGTGTTAGTGTTCCCACCCAGAGGGGTCCTCCCTCTGACTTCCCCATTTTGTTTAGTCATCCTTTCCCTAGAAACATTGCCTTTGTGCACATCTTGCTGAATTTGGTTTAATACAAGAAGCCTTTTTACTTCATATCACACACCGGGCAATGGGAGACACTCGAATTGCATTCAGTCAACAGAAACAATGTTGGTTTTGAAAAGTGTCCAGAGTAATTATTGTTTTTACTAAACTATTCTGTGTTTAACTCAATTAAAATACAAGTCCCAACAATGAAGGGAGACACAGTAGCAACCATTATTTCCCCAAAACATACCCTAACCCTAACCCTGTTACAACAGAATTAAAGAAAAGCATGCATTATTGTAGCTCTGACGACATAACTGGGACTTGTAGGCCATGCCTAAACCAACACAGTACACGCACCTATATAGACCTATGTCATGGTTGATCTATTCTCGTCTGTGGCCTTCATTCATTCTCCACCACGTGGTCAAACAAACAAGGGAACCAGAGCAGCAGCCCCTCTCAAAGTGTGTCTTCCCTCACAAAGGTAGTCCGTATCAGGCTAGACCCCAGTGATCTGTCGCCTGGCTACCACCGAGTCAGTAGGGGCTTGCTCAAGGGGACGGCAAAGTCTTTCATCAGTGATCAATGCTAAAACTGTAAATCAAGACATGTCGCTTTGAGGAACGGAACGGAGATGTCTCCCTAAAGCTTTGTGGGTACACCTGGTGAGCTCTCAGATGGCTATTATACAGTAAGTACCCCTTACCCTCTAAATGCAAAGTATGCAGGCCCAACATACATCCTATGGTTTGTCATTTGATTGTATATTCTCCAATTAGTCACAGAGAGCAAAATGCCATTGATTTTCCTTGCTAGTTTAACTTTAGTTTAAGACAGTTTAAAGAAATGTCAATTTACCCAACTGCAACATAATAGTTACACAATACGGTCAGGGTTAGGGTTAGGGTATGTTTTGGGGAAATAATGGTTGCTACTGTGTCTCCCTTCATTGTTGGGACTTGTATTTGGATTATAGCCTACTAATTTGTAGCCACCGCAACCTTTGTGAGGAGTCTAGGATAAAAGCCAAGAAACAAACCACTACAAACACAGATAAACCATCAGCCGCAGCCGCAAGGCAGATTAAGGCAGAGCAGGATACAATGATAAAAAAACATTGCCGTGCAATGTCTAATTTAGAATGGCAGAGAGCCCTCCATGCTGCCAAAAACCAGGTCCATGTAGAAAAGGAACAAGTGGCAGGATTGTCTAGTGTCTAGGATGATGAAAGTTACTGGGTTCGATCCCCATGTCAGTCACCCTACCCTACCCATGGGCAAATGAGAATCTTCCTTTCCTGTTAACTTTTCAACAGTTTGTCTGTTAACGCAAAGAAACATATTGCATTACGCTAGCTTTTTGACCCGTGACGTCCACCTTGGTCGATTCATCGATTGACACAAAGATTGCCCAATCATATCCTGTTGGCCACAGGGAAGAGGAAATGAAAGTGTTGTTGCTGCTGCGGTAGAAGTTGCCTTGTCTGCAGGAGTCACAGACACACACACACACTTTCCTTTAGGGGATCAGCAGTCTCTTTCTCAATGCAAGACTGAGCACTCAAGTCAGTGGGCTTCCCTCTTGAAGCAGCAGAGTCAGACAGACAGTTTTCTGCTCGCGTCAGGTCCATCACCAGCCCAAAGAACTCCAGAACCTGCAGTCTGTCATACAGCTGGCACAGCACAGCCCAGACCCAGCTAGGCAGGGAGTACCTGTAAATGCAGGCGGTCAGGGTGGGGTATTAACCTAGATCCACGCTCATGGCGTCGGCTATATCTGGACACCACCACTACTACCGTCCGGCTAAACGCAATAATCTTCTCAGAGGGGCTGAATGAATGACAGGCTCATCCGCCTGGTGCTACAGAGTCTCAGCATTTACGCAACGTCATTCAGTGATGTCATAATCAAAAGGGACATCAAAGACGGACCCGCCAGTATCATTGGTCGGCTTATCAACAGAATGACGTGATGAGGACAGACTGGAAAGCAGCAGCCAGATGCCTGATGGGGAAGGGTTGGACTTTCCTTTACCTTAGCTGCAGGTCGATCAACATCAGGTAATCATTCCGATAAAGCAAATTAAACTTTGGTTGTCTTAATAACCCAATAAACTGGACGGGGGGGGGGGGTATTGGTGAACGAGATCCCTGACTCAACAGGGAAACAACTAGAAATGAAGCTGTATGTCTTGAGACCATTAAGGCATCCAACTGCTGTCATAAAGAGCCAAGAGCTTAGGGGCCTGGCAGTTGATAAGGGCCAACAGTAGAGTTGCATCTTTTCCTTTCCAATATTATTTCTTAATTAAGAATACAGTCAGCCTGGTAAGAGATCAGAGAGAAAAACATAGCTTCTCCTATTTATCAATTAGTTAACTCCATTTAAATCAAATAAAAAAATAGGATCCCTTTAGGATCATAAATGGGGCACAAAATGATAAATAAGATTTAATCAAGATCAAATGTGTCCCACGTCATTCTGTGAGGGCCTTAGGTGTATTTCACACTTCCACATATTCAGTCTTAATTCAAAACAGGTCTCTGCAGCTGAACCTTGAACTAAACACACCCCTGGTTGTTTATGACGACTTCCCGTAGCCTAAGCCCTGCTTTTCCTACATCCGTTCCGTCGTTGACGGATCAAACTTCTACATATTCAAATGCTTAACACACAACAGGTCACTGTAACCCTGATCGCTTGTGAGACGCAGAACAGCGGAGTGTCTCGGGACTACGGGTGCTTGCTTCACTGCTCAACCCCCCCCCCCCCCCCCCCCCCCCCCCCCCCCGCGAGCACGCGCGTCGTGCACACGCATACACGCAGCACCTTAATCTTATGAAACGGCGATTACACATTGACCACGACGGACACCCAAAACGTAGTGTCGAGTAAACGCTTTCCCCATCTCATGAATCAAATCCTGAGAGCTACAACCGCACCGTGTCGACGCGCGTTGCCGACACAGACAGATTCACAGAGCAGGTGGTTAAGGCCCAGATAAATCCCCTTGCTTGAGCGGCACAGTAATGTCAGCCGTGAACACGGCAAATATACCCACACGATTCAACAGTCGTATTTAGCATTTTTTAACATTTCCATATCTGCCATACGGACTGGGTATAGTGTCGTGGCGGTGTGAGAGGGGTGCCAACGGCTACGGGGGGAAACAACCGGAGGCGGGAGAGACGTGACCGCGGCGTACCTCTTTTGGGAATCGTCTGCAGAGGAATGGTGTCGCCTCCCCCGTCGTAGGGCAAGTAGGGGTCGGCCGACACGTCCTCCTCGTCCTCCATGTTGACAGACTGACGAAGGCGAGCTAAATGCGCTTGGCTAGGGCTTCTCCGCGAGCGGCTAGCTGCCCTGCATGAGTGTCCATGTTTACGGAACAGCGCAAGACAAGTGGATCGAGCGCGTGAGTGTACGAGAACACGCACTTGCTCGCTCGCTCTCCCTCCCTCCTTCCCTCACTCACTCGCTACCTCTCCCTCCCTCCCTCCATGGATATCTCTCCACCGCCTCAGCTGACTATTGGCCGGTGATGTCATTCAACCAGGCCCTCACTTTACGGTCGCTCAAAGGCTAAAACCAAATAAATAAAACAGATCTTTTTCTGAAATACGAATAGAATACAGGGTCATTTCATAAAAGAATAGTAACAAGAGCAATGTCAAGGAAAAATAATGGATGCTCGTGTCTAAATGTTTTGAAATTAAATAAAATGCAAAACAATAATAATCTTGCTCCAGCTCTTCTGGTTGACTTAGTCCTGTACAATGAGGAACATTCTGGGAATTATTTTGACGGGAATCATGTCATTAACATCTCTGAACAAATAAACAGGGTTGCAATAGCGAATATGTGGGTGACTATGGAAGAAAATAGTTGTGTTGCTTAGGGTCAACGGGAGAACATCCTTTGTATAAAACAAGATAAACCTTCATTCATCCCCAGGTGTGTATGTATGCAAAGTATCTTCCTGGAAGGCCTTAAGTGTGTGTGTCAAGCTCATGCAAAACCTACACTCGGATGAATCTACACTCTAGTGTCGAAGAACTAGAAGTGCTAAGAAATACCTTTTTTAACATGCATTCTTCTACTTTAAGGATGGCCATATGCATTTGAAAACATATACAATTTGATATTTTGAGTGGCCACAATGACTTTTTTTTATATTATGCTTTATATTCTTTGCACTCCCCACTTTATCCCCTAACATTTGCCACCCATTTTCAAGGTTTTAGAAAATGTCCTTCCTTTCCAACTACCAACCAGGTCCTTGATATTTAAAAGCACAGATTCAATATTTGAACAGCCAAAATAGAGATTCCAAACAACCAAAGAAAAAGAGAATGTATGCACTCAGGGTATTACATGACACTTTGGATTAAGAACAGCCACAAAATGGCATGTATTTATCCTGCCGACTCTGTGGAAAGCTGTTTTGTAGTCTACATGGTGCATGACAACTGCTCTGTGGAAGTCCATGTCCTGCTTTCGTGTTGAACGCAGCTCACATACCCTGATCTAAGTCCGACTTCTCAGCCAATGGGATTCTCCCGTTATAATGAATGATCCATTGACAACTGCTCCTTTAGTATATATGCACCTTACTGTAGAGATCCAGTTACTAGGATATGACTTATGATGGGTTTTTTTCTATCTTTTTGCCAAGGTGGGGGGGTAGTGCCACGACCATGAATACACGGGTAATAACCCCAAGACCAAACCGAAAGTGGCTTCGGAAACGACGGTCCAGTCCAACGAAATCCTTGAATGAACCTCAGTCGACATCAAGGCTAGCTAGCTAAACCCCCACCCCCCAATAAACCGATCCACGGCATTGCCAAACAGATGTACAAGGGGGGTCCGTCTACCTTGTACCCCGATGATGGATAGAATTAGGGCTGGTCACACGCAGAGAGAGACCAACACTGTAGTGGCGTCCGCAGTAGCTCATGTTCAGCTAGCATCTGGGGACTGACAGGGACTGAAGTTCCAGCTCAAGACTGACTGGTATGTGTCTGGGCAGCCAAACCGGTCTGTCAAGAGTACTGTGTGTGTGTGTGTGTGTGTGTGTGTGTGTGTGTGTGTGTGTGTGTGTGTGTGTGTGTGTGTGTGTGTGTGTGTGTGTGTGTGTGTGTGTGTGTGTGTGTGTGTGTGTGTGTGTTTAGCCTAAGATAAGAATGCAAAATAGTGTGGGATTGTTCAGAAAAGTGTTTGTTATTCATATCTTCCGCACATCTAGATTATGATTAAAGTAAAGACTACAGCCTTGAATCACCTGGATCACACCGTTTTTGACTGTAATTACTGCTTGTGCCGCACGAAAAACTAACAAAAGAAATGGAGAATCGTGGCAAAATCAAGGATGAGATCATTTCTCTCCGGTGATGAGTACACAAGTGGGAGGTATATGAAGAGAAGGACTTTTCTGTGATTCCTACCTTTGTAAAAGATCTCTCCTCTTATGTGCCGTTAAAATTAGTTCAAAATTGACCAACATTTATGGATGGAAAGGAAACCAGGGTTTGTGAGGGTAATCCTGCATTAGTTAATAAGTTGTTAATGCCTTCCACTTGGATGACTGTCCATAGGTCAGATTTCAGGCAAAAACAATGCTAACTAATCAATGAGCATCTAGATTGGAGGGAAAGATATGAAACCCAATCCCTGGCACACAACACAAAGGAAGCCCCCCCCCCCACCCCCCTCTGGACACACACGTGGTCAGCCAGAACGGTTAATAATTAATGACTGGGCACTTTATACCATAGATACCATTTGCTTTAAAACAACTGAGGTAAGCTGTCTGAAATGTCTCAATATTTTCAATGAAAAAATATAAATTTAAAGCTGATGGACTCCCCATGACTCCTGATTAAATGATACCAGGAACAAAGATAGCTGAATGCCTGGTCACATGACATGGTCACATGACTGACTCATTGAAGCCGAGCCCCTTCAGAAAGCTCCCATAACGAGGCCCACTCGAGATCATGGCACAACCAGCTTTTTTATCTGCGTCAAACAGCACATATCTGTAGCAAAGCAGCACAGTGAAACCGTTGCAGGTTTTCTGGATCAATACTTGGACACATGCAGCCTTGTTTGGACGAAATTTGGGTTCCACTTTTCTACAAGCTAAAATATGTAAGCTAATACAAGCCTTGGTCACCATAGAAAATCCATACAAAATCGACATACATTGCTGTTTTTTCATCAACTGAATACGGTGGAAAGCAATGGCTCTCCTAGAGCAGCGAACGGGGACAAAGGATTGATTGTCACGTTAAAGCACTCTTTGTCCCCGTCTGAGACGCAAACCACCCCCCCACAGCCCCACCACCAAATAAATCTGCACTCTAGTTAATGAGAAAGAATAACCCATGTTGACTAAACTAAACTGAGAAATGCAATTACCTAGAACTCAATTATCCAGGATGCAACTGGACTGGTTCGAGTCTGGCGACTGGAGACATCTCGACTACAGAATGCATTTGATACACCGTCTGAGTTATACTATCCGGGGAGGAGGAATGAAGGCAGAATTCAACCCAATGCCTTGCGTTACATCCATGCTATTACAAATATATTCACAGTACATGGATATGAAGGATACACAGGTAGCTGTGGATCACGGTATTTCCTTTTCGGTTTTCTAAACAAAAGAGTCCGGATCTAGCTGTGCCCTTTACTTGCACCTCCACCTACGTGATTAAAGTTGACCATACACAGAGTAAATATACTCTTCTTTAAACATCTCTGGTCAGAGATAAGAGACACACACACACACTGCATGTGTTCTGTTGGATGGACCACAAGATGTAGACAAGGAGGATTCTGGGAAAGTGTCACACACACACACACACACACACACACACACACACACACACACACGTTTTTGGAGGCCTTTTTGGACGGGAGGGTGGAGGGAGACAGGACAGTGGGTTCTAACAGAGTGGGCTGAGCCAGCGGGCCTCACAAGCCACACCATCTTCTCTCTGCACACCGTCGCTAGGGGCCGACGGCAAGCTATGGCACGACACGGACAAGCCACAACCTGACCCTGGGGGGGGCTAGGTCCCGACCACTTCCAGTCGCTTTTTCTCTGAGGGTGGCTGATGTAGGGTTGGGGGGGGGGGGGGTTGGAGAGACGAGGAGGAGGTGGGTCTTCTCCACTGCCCCCTACCTGGGGAGGAGGCGGCGTCCCCGTCCAACAGGTTGTCGTCCTCGGTGGTGTGGAAGTCCATGGTGGCCCCGGCGCTGTCCAGCAGCTCCTCGTCGCTGCTGGCGCTGGTGATGCTGTTGTAGCTGCTGTAGCCCGTCCTGCAGTAGCCACGGCTGTACAGCTGCTCTGACTCCATCTAGCGACGCACCACCCGTCCTCTGGGGGGGGCAGGGCCGGGGGGGGTGAGTAGGAGAGAGGAGGGAATGAGCGGGAGGGCAGGAAGGGACGGCAAGAGAAGAGGATGGGAGGGATTAGTGCAGGGATTGTATAGGAAAGGAAGGAGTTGTAGGAAAGGAGGAAGACGGGGAGGGATTAGAAGCAGAATGAAAGGAAGGGATTAGTATAGGAAGGTAGGGAAGAGTTGAGAAAAAGAAGGCGGGATTGGGAAAAGGAAGGAGGGAAGGAACAAATACGGAAAGGACGGTAGACCGAAAGAAAGGATTTAAGGAGGGAATATTTATGAAAGGGATGTAAGAAATGATGAGAGAAAAGAGATAAATGAAGGAAGGAGACAAGAGAAATATTAAGTTATGACCAGAATGTCCAAATAAATGCAGAAAGAAAGGGAGAGAAGAGTAGATTAACCAGGAGAGAACATCCAGGAGCAGTAAGGGAAGGAGGACGAGACAGTGTCTGTCGAGCATGTTACAGGTTTAGACAGAGTTGACAGTGAGAACTGGGTGATATGGCGCCAATCTATTGTATATAGCATATGGATAACAATAAAGAGACGGTAAGGATTATATAATAGAGCTGCCATCAGCATTTTTGCTGTCCCCGCTTTGTTTTGATTGAGTTTCATGGTGAGCATGCATCTCTTACATGAGAACCTTGAGACTCAATCAAAACACCAGCTAAGAATTCTGATCGCAGCTTCAAATGGTCTCACAATATTTAACGTGAAGCTCCTTGTATTGTTTTTTCAACATTACACTACACATTTTGCACCCAGCACTGAAGGGAAGGAGGTTAAATAAGTTCCATGCATCCCAGATGCAGTTGAAAAGAGAAACAAGGACCCCTGCATCATTCCCATGCAACATTCAATTAAGTCAACACACACACACACACACACACACACACACACACATGCATTTAAAAGGAAGCAGCACAGCATTTGAATTATTATATCCAACAACTGGGGATGAAAAGGGGGATAGCAAAGAAGATTGAGGAAGAGGAAGGAAAGGAACCACTCAGGAGGAGGTCAGATCGATTCGGCCGTTTCAACGGGAACTTTGGTTGACGAAAGATGATGATGATGATGATGATAATGACCAAGGTGACGCCATTTAAACGTGAACTTGAGTTGACGAGTGATGATGACGAGGATGATGAAGGTGACGATGATGTCGTTGAAAAAGACTGGCTTCATATCTTCTCCCCGTATGTTGGTGAAGGGGCATTGGGTTTGGGAGGGGGGATGATTGACATCTGAAAACAAGGTGCGTCCGCGGGCATCGATCATGACCTATAGACTACGGTGTTACAATCCTGTGCTCAAAGGGAGTAGTCGCTGTGTGCAGTGCAGCCACATTCCTCCGAATAATGAGTCAATCAAAACAGTGCTTACTGTAGGATACTCCTGTGGATGAACTGTTCTACTACTAGTAGAACAGTAGAACTACCTTTTTCCTAAACTACATCAAATTTGGCTGGGGTCGTTCAAAGATGTTTACAGCTGTAAGCTTTGCAACTCAATGTGCACACACATGAAGTCTATTTATAGACCAAGGATTTAGGATTATTCAACACATTGTCACTGGTCCACATAACCCTACCACTGACATGAGGCGATTACGCCAGAAACATTTTAACGGCAGTCCAACCTGCACGGAGCCGAGTATTACTTTAATGTCAAACACTGCCACCCTGTGTTCAAATATTCCACTAAACACATTTTCCGGCCTCCAGATGTAAATTAAGCTTGAAGGCAGCAATGAGATAAGCTATCACGGTCAATCTGGATCAATACTTGGATTCCATCTTGGCAGACAGGCCTCAAATTAAAGTACATCGAATGGAAAACATCAATAGATCTGTACTGGTAGTTGCTGACAATCTGACGACCAACTAAGATGTATAAACCATCCATCATTTGAGGAAAAAGCAAAAGCACAAATAAAAAGCTGTTTTTTTTTATTGAACATATACCCTGTATATGCCCACAGCACTTCAAGAACGGCACTTGCTACATTTGAAAAAACAAAACTAGAGTATTCTCAAAACTGTCTCTTCCTAACTTATTAGTAACAAAACATCAATAAGAAGTTCAATGTAACCCCTAACCCTTACACAGTGACTCCAAATCATTCAAATGGGAAATCATGAAAACATACTAGTAACAAAAAAACAAAAAATTCCAAAGAGCTCCAGCAGAGATCTTTTCCCGAACCAATAAACAAACACCCATGGACTAAAGAGCGGTGAGGAGCCCAAAGCGAGACAACAACCCTCCTCTCTCACCACAGGCCCCAGGGCTTCCCCGTGGAGCTGAATCAAATCAACTCTGCCCGGAAATTCAATTCCACGAGTCCATGCCTGTAAGAGCTTTCTGCCTTATGACCCGTGGAGATAACAGCTATGCGGTTACCTCACATGATCCGAAGCGCCCCATTCGCATAAACCCTCGCTCCACACACACACAACCCCCCCACGAACAAACATAGGTGAACTTTTTGGGATTTCTGCGAGACGTCCATGTTGATTCTGGCAGAATTCCAGAAGGGAAGGTCATCCACACTTCCCTCCCTTGTATGATCTTTGTCTATGCTGTTCACCAGTCAACAGCCTTGTTTGTTTTACCCCGATAAGTTTCAGGGACGTCATACAACCATTTCTGCATTTCTGTTTCACAGCCTGGACTAAATGCAATAACCGCCAAACCTGGAGGAGAAGAATCCTAAACAGGCTGTATTTCCCCCAGGGTCCTGTGGGGAAACACCGAAATATCAGAGAAACTAATCTCGGAGCATTATGCAACGAGCCAATATCTCTCTCCCTCATCCCTGTGAAGGTGTAACCGAGGCGACCGCTACCGGGTTGTGACTCAGCGTTCTCCCCCCCCCCCACACCTCCCTGCAACAGGCTAAGGGAGAGGAGCCTGCGCCCCCCCCCGCCCTCCAGCAACAGGCTCCGGAGAGGAAAGAGCGGGGACTCTTTGCAACTAGTTAGCCATAGCTAACTTGAAAACAACTACTAATGAGCAGCTATGTGCTTTACTATCCCAACATCCTCCAGGCTACGTAGAAAAAAACGGGCTTCACCACGCAATGCTCGCCACACTCGTAGACATGATGGCTTTGTCTGAGTCCCACACCTGTCATCCTAGTATTACCTGGTTATTAATTCAACATGTTTGGTGGCATTACCAGGTATGACAAAGAAGGAAAGACTTGTGAGGCAACATTCCTGTAACTACCGTGTCAACTAATATTCACTGAATCAAACATTCATTCATGCAATTGAATGGTGTGTGGATAGATATAGACCCAATGGACCCTTTATAGACCCCATAGACGCTTTTCAAACAGGTGTCATCATAGGAAAAACCTTACACAGCTGTCGCTCATAACACTTATTATGGGTCTGCTACTTTTATTTACCAGGGCAAATTTTCCATGGCCGATGTGTGTTATCTTCACTAGTTCAGTCTACTAGCAGTGCCTCTGTATGTAAAAAGACCAGACCTATCATTAGGTTTATGAGGAACACACAATTAGGCGTGAACCGGTTAAGGCATGAATCAGGCTACATACCCATAACATAACAGCAAATAAGCCTTCTGGGGGAATTTAACCACATTATATAAGTAGCTATATCATAACACTCCATTAGGACCATACTGAAGTAACTTGTAGCTGTGTAATGACGCTGTATTCGACCGAACGACTCTTTCACAAAGCACACAAGTGAAAGGTTTCACAGAGGAAGACACTATACAATACCAAATGATTACGATCGATTGTTATTTGCACATGTGCATGACTTTAAGGAACCGCACGACACTTGGAACTGACTTGGATTCAAGGCCTGTTTGGGTTTGATTGCAGCGACAATTCGGCGTCAGATTTCCCCACACACATCCAGCAAAAATGAGAGGAACACCAAACTAGTTTAAATGCATTCACCATGTCCCAAACTATGGAAAATAAATTCCATATAACTCTCCTTTGCTCAAAGAAGATTATCTGTTATCAACCGGTGAGTTCACAAAATCTGACAGGGAACGAGAATGGCCTGAGATGTACAAACACATCGCACTCAAACTCCACCCGCAGCAAGCACACACACAACCACCCAAACCCGTACCTTGCAGATGCCTCGATTCCAGCGTGGACATAGAAGTTCATCGTTCGTCCGCCGAGTTAAAAACGACGATTTATGCTACAGAAACGTGTTTGACATTCTCCACCATCCTGATGTTTTTTTTCTGAACCATTCCCGTGTCAATGACGTTCACTTCCGGTCTCTTGATGTCGCTCCCGTCTCTCCTCCTGCTCCCCCCCGCCCCACCCCACCATGGCTGTATCATAGACCTAGGCCTCGAACGGTTCAATGCATACGACAATAATGCTTCTACCTACAACCACATTCAAAGGGAAACGTTTCTACAATAATATTATAATAAACTTGATGGGTTATTTTAAGAAAAACATTGAGACATTGGGCCTACACTAGAAAAACAATGTATGGATACGACCATGTAATTAATACATCATCAAAAGTTTAATAACCATTTGAAAATAACCTAAAACCATAATCTGATAAATGTTCATAAATAGTATAGAAGCAATCCAAGTTTATTTTTAAGTGTATAAAACATACCTAACATAATGTTATGTAACATTTGTGGAGCACAAGGCATGGCAAAGAGTTGGTTTATTATTTATATTTAACCATGTTGTAATAAACAACTCTGCAGCATCTGTTTTATTTCGCAAATTCAGCAATTTAAAAAAATATTAGTGAAGTTATCATTATACATTCAGTTTGTTAAAACATAATGATTTATTTGTATAAATATGTCTTGATATACATGGACTGCCATTGCGAAACTTTAAAAACAAACAGACAAAGTGAATCAAGAGTTGATATAACTTGACATAAACACAATGAAATACAATTGAATGATTGAATGAATGCACTATAAAAAAACAAAAGGACAGTTCAGGTGTTGTCCACGGCGGCCTCCAGCCCACGGTAGAAGCCAGCGTCTCTGCGGTGCTCTTGGACCGGCATGTTTCTCCTGGTCTCCCTCACCTTCTCCAGGTCCACCTCCACCAGGACCATTCCCCCGCTGCCGCTCCCCTCCTCCTCCCCCCCACAGTCCCCCACCACCGCACCCCAGGGGTCCACGGTCAGCGCGTGGCCCCACGACGCGCGTGCGGCGTGGTGCCGGCCCACCTGCGCCGCCGCTAGCACGTAGCACTGCGTCTCGACGGCCCGCGCGCGCAGCAGCACCTGTGGGAGTTTGGAGTTGGTTTGTTAGCGGGCCTTAGCTTAGCACGGCCCTCTGTCACATTGTTGTACATCAAACACATAAACAATAATTAAGAGCATTTAAATGATATCAATATTTACATTATATCATATGATTGTGGGGGGGTTATCTTTCAGGAATGTTCCGTTGGTTATTCCAATCGTTGCATTAATTACACCCTCCAGGGATTATTAGGCCATTCAATGTTTGGCAGACAAGGATTTCACCAAGAAAGTTTTTTGAAGATATCCATGTCCCTTCCATTGACATAAATGGGTCATGAAACTGGCAGATTAAAAGAGGGAAACAATAACATGTCACATGATGTTGTTGAATGTGACCCTACCTCCCAGTGGGCGGCGCCCGTTGCCACGGTGAAGGCGGACGGGTAGGTCAGGATGTCCGCCCCTTGTCTCTGCAGAGCCAATGATAAATCTGGGAACCGCAGATCATAGCAGATACCCAATCCCACCTGGGAGATGGCAGAGAACGACCACCAATCAGGGATCGGAGATGGCACTCGGTGAGGACTCATGGCATCGAGCTAAACACCGCAGACCGGTTTCAGAAAGCTGCGTTTGCGGGTTAGCAAGTTGAATAAATATAGCTTGGTGCAGTTGGAATAAATGGAAATCCAACTGCTCGTGAATAAACTATACTCCTGCTACACCACATGTCCTAGTTATAAGCGTCAGATGTGCTTACTACAAATCATATAAATTTCCCTTCATAACCAATTGGCGCTGATTTTTGTTTCGTTTTTATTACTGCGTGTGTGTGCATGTGTTTGTGTGTGTGTGTGTAGGTGTACGTTTGTGTATGTCTATACTATGCCCCCAAAAAGGTGGCGGCCATTACAATGTGACGTCTGGATGTATGAGCCGTATTATAGAAGAGGACCTTGCCAATGGGAGTCTGTACAGGAGGCGCAAGGGCGGGTCCGGGTATAGTGAAGGCACTCTCCTTGAGGGACACGCCCCTCCCGGGCAGCTCCACGTCAAACAGATGGGACTTCCTGTACACGGCCGCAACAGAGCCTGCATAGAGGGAAGGGGGATCCTCATTAAGATGATTAGTGCTGAAAGGATCTTGGGGATCCTAGGGAAAAGTATTTAAAACTGAAAAGGAAAGGAGTGAGGGGGGATGGAGAGAGATAGAGACACAGCCAGGCAGAAAGAGAGAGAGAAGGACAGAGAGAGAGAGAGAGAGGGAGTGAGAGAGAGAGAGAGAGAGAGAGAGAGAGGCCTGGAAGAGTACCTTGGTCGTTGATGATGACGTGACTGTTGTAGATCCGTCGGTCGTTCTCCCAATCGTGGCCTCGTTCGTGAAAGCCGCCGAGGGACAGCCATACATTCAGCTTGCTGTGAAAAACAGAACGCTGGTCTGTAGTCAAAGAAACACATACTCTGAGAAAAGATGTACAGTATGTTATTCACACGTTCCTTGAATGACAGGAGCAGTGAAGTGGCGAAAAACGAATAATAAGTTGTATTCAGAATACAGAATAGATATGTGAACAGATTGGCTTTATGGCATATTTGCGAATACAGCCACAAATAAGAAAAGCATAAGGTCCAAGGACAACCATGTGAGATATTGATTTTATTGAGCTAATGATCTAGTAATTACAGCAAGAAGAGAGAGAATAGTCTAGAAAACAAAATAGTAGAATAGAAAAATAAAACCAACCTGGCTAGTTGAGTGTATCGCGAGATGGTGTCGCCGGTCAAGCTCTCGGCAAGGGCCAGAGTCTCGTCTCGGCTGGAACCGATGTAGTCGAAGGCCTCTGGTAGGAACACCATGGACGCACCGCCCTCTCTGGCTGCCTCCACAAGCCTCTTGCCGACTGAGAAGTTGGCCTCCTTGTCAGGCGTGGATGTCATTTGACACACGGCAGCCACTGGGTTGGATGTACTGGACATCCTAGAATAGCATACAAGCCCAACAATGTTAAACCTATTGCAACACACATGCGACTAACGCAGCCTGCTATTCTCTGCCCTGTCAGGTAACATATAACGCAGTTGCAAGATAGCGTTAAATATTAATCCAGAGTGAATTAATGCTTAGCCCACACTGTGAATTATTACGAACATGACATACGAATATAACATAACAAGAGACAACAATGCATCTTACTAGAATAAAAGTTATTGTCACTTAGTTGAATTAAAGGTAAACCCGAGTTCTGATTAATGAAGTGAAGAAGTTACCTGTTTTGGATTGTCAGGGATTTCCAAGTCGAATACGTCACAAAATGCCTGGCCTGCTTTCTGAATAAACACCTGAGGGCAAACATCCGATTTAGTGATATGCACGTATTTCGTCCTGTTACTGCAAAGCACTCACTTTAAATAGTTGTTTTGGGGTGCATGAGTGTTCATTAAAGCCATAGCCTGTAAATAGGGTTTAAGCTCAAGCTCAAGTGCCGATGGCAGATCCTCTTATTCTTCTAATTTGTTTCCGAAAGTATACTCTCGAAACTATATAGATTTGACTTGCGGCGTATTGCTGCCCTCCACTGCTCTTTTATATATTGTCACTGTTGATGGTTATATGCGTCCATATAAATAATCCAGAATTGCATCTTTTGTGTCAGTGGCAGATCAACGATCTACAGTGCATTTAACTCGTTTTTTCTTTACAGGCAACTCGAGGACACCATCAAGGCGTACTACCGGGGTCCTGAGCCCACTCCAGCAACACCCTTCCAAGATGGCAGCCAACGGTAGCAGCACGGCTAGCAAGTCTAGTAACAATGCTGGGGGAAAACCAACTGGGCCGACGGCCGAACAGGTATCCCATATTTGACCATAGCCGTATCTGTCCGTTTGTACATCACCCTCACTCCCGTGGTGTTAAGTCGAGCTCTAATGCACTCTCCTTGATGGCGCTATGGATGTATGACAGGCTAGTGCTACGAAGCTATCCTCACACACTCATCCTTCTCGCCTCACAACGTGTTCAAGATCCCATAGTATTGTCACTGCTGTTAAAATATGTTTGTTGTAAACTTTTCCCAATCATATCAAATAAGGGTTTGAATACATTTGGAAAAACTGTTTATATAACAGAACATTGGAGTACATCTTGCTTTTCGCTAACGTTACCCCATAAGCAGTCTGGATGGACCCTGTCCTTTGGACTGGGAGCTATTTTTATCCATGTCACTCCTTCAGGTGTATGATATATGCAAACTGTATTATTTTAGTCGTGTGTATGAATTCGATATTTTGACTTGTCATAACGCCACCACGAATACAATCTCATAGAAACCAGATTGAGACGCGTTTGGTCCCTCCGCTAAGCTTTGTATGATTGACAGGTGGTGGGGAACTTCCAGAGGATGCGTCAGGAACAGCGCGGCATGGCTTCCAAGGCATCCGAGTTTGAGATGGAGAACAACGAACACAGGTTAGTCATTGCCAAACCAACCCCGAGTCCACTTTCGTAGAATACAGACATATTTAAGAGTTGTGCTATTGATTGGATATGAACCGGTCTCTTTTTATAATGACATATTCTTTGTTGTCTTTTCAGCCTAGTAATTGAAACCCTTAAGGAAGTTGACCCTTCCAGGAAGTGCTTTCGTCTAGTAGGGGGAGTGCTTGTGGAGAGGACAGTGAAAGAGGTTCTGCCTGCATTGGAAAACAACAAAGAACAGGTGCTGAAAAGAACATCCATGATCCATCGTCAAACCATAATCCTTTCGATGAATAAATTCTGTTGCCGACATCTCTAAAACTGAATAGTACAGGAAGAATATAATTGTAGTGTTTCTACCATTAAATATACATATCAACACAAAGTAACTATACTATTATGTCATCCTGTTGATTTACATCAATCTTCCTGAGTCAGGATCTCAACCTGTGTGTTAGTGTGGCACGATCAACCCTAACTCAAATTTTCTCTTCTTTTAAAGATCACCAAGATCATAGAGACCCTGTCCTCACAGATGCAGACCAAAGGCCGTGAACTCACGGAGTACAGGGAAAAGTACAACATCCGATTGGTCGGAGAAGGCGAGGGAGAGGGCCAATCGGCAGACTCCAGGGAGAGTGAAGGCGGGGCTTCGAAAGGCGGTACTGGTGTTCTGGTGTCCTAGATTGTGGACGGACACATCGGCACTGGGGGGGGGGGGGGGGGGGGGGGGGTATTTTCTGGTATTTTCTGCTATGCCAAAACATGGTGGAGCCTTATTATCTACGTTTGTCATTAGGGCTACATTTTTACACAGGACATCACAGATGCAAATATGTTTGATTATTTCGGTTGGATTTGGTTCAGGTTGCCAGCATTTAAAGATAACCGATTTAGAAGCAACAACCGCGAATGCCAGATATATTGTTCAAAACAGTGAGCTACTTGTTCAACCCGTTAGCTTGCTATTGTGTGCGTTGTATGTTGGCAACTTGAAGAGGGTGACTGTTCCAAAACACTTTTGTGAAATACCAGAGAAAGTCTTTTGAGTCACAAACCTCCCAAAATATGTTTTGACTTTCCTTTAATAAGCAGGAAGCATTTCAGTGTAAGCCCCTGTCATTTACAGTGCATAGTTCCGTCATGGTTAAATTCACTTTTTGGTGAGGTTTGGAGAGATCGGTGAATGTATGGACACCAAACCCCACAGGCAATTAATTGCTTAGTAGAAGGATTAAAACATCGAATAAATACCTGTTCAAGATACTGTACACAAGTTACACAGGCCTTTTGGTTGGTATTAAAAACAACTATTAAATTAACTTTTTTTAAAGGGTGTCCTATGTGTTCATCATAGGCTAGTCATGTTTTTTTTTTACTGAACTTCACTTTGTTGAGGTCGTACTGTAAGCCTCTTTCACGTCAGGCGATGATCTATAACAGGATTCCCCACTCCTGTGTCAATCAGTTAATGTTTACTCGTTCACAATCAAAATTAATGAGTTGCTCCTGAAAATGCAACCTCCCTGAGGGAAAAAGGTCAAGTCGTTCCATTTTTGGTAATAAACAGGTGTCCCCGCCCATTATGGAGCAGAAGGGTCAAATGTGAATGTACTTCTTGCTTCAGTGAGAACTGATGAAATCGATAAGTAGATGCACATAACCATTCTAGATGTATGCAACTGTTAGTGTTTATTTGAATAGGCGAATGCTTGGACCCCCCAACTTGCATCAGTAAGATAATGGCTACAAAGCTATAGGGATGGACGTGTTCTGTTAATTATGAATTAAAGGATTTCAAAAGTACCCTTCGTTGTGTGATTTTATGTTATGCAAGATACACAAACCCTTGTGGAATTGTGTTAACAAGACCACTTCTGTTCAGAGGGGAGTGTATAATTCAAATTTGTATTTATTATATTATTCCATTATTGTTGATACTCATCATTTTTGAATTAAATTACAAGTTGCACACTCTTGCCAGGATTCACCTGGAATCTTCCACCAAAAGGATGGCTGTGTTGCTGTTCAACCACAAGAGTTGTTTTTTTGTTTTATTAGAGTTGCAGAATGCAACTACATATATAAATGTTGCGAACTTGCAACTGTTTGAAACTTTTTTTTACAAATGATATAACACTTAAAATAAATGATTTAACACAAATAAAAATATCTTAAAAACAAATCACAAATGCACATTATTTACATTTTTACAAGGAGCTTTTCCCCTCTTCAATGGTCTTTCCAGATGCTGCACATATTTTGCATTGGTAGTGATAGCTTTCCTTTCTTTGACGCTTATTCAGGGGCTCACCTCTCATCTCTCGCTCCTGATCCTCAAAGGCTGCCTTTTGTAATCCCCAATCCCGGTAGCGATTGTGAGACGCTGGATCTGGCTGGTTAGAAAGCACGTCCTGACGTTGAGAAGCTGGCACTGGTGGCAGCTGGTCAGAGCCCTGAGAGTGAGCTGCTGGAGGTGGTGGTGGCGGCAGGTTTGAGGACCAGCTCTGAAAGTGGGCTGCTGGCGGTGGTGGCGGCTGGTATGAGTGCCCCTACCGTTTCGGAGGAAGTTCACCATTAGTCGTTCAATCAGCAGCGAACATTGCACGGCAACCAGAAGGTGTTGAATGGCAACCGTCACTAACCAATCCGGATACTGTCCATCGACCGAGAGATTTCTCAGGATCTGATCGGCTCTTTTGCACATGGACCTAGCTTTTGCCCCACTGGTTAGGAGCGTTCGCGCCTGTGTGAGGATCTTTCGGACTTTGTTAGGAACTGTTAGGACTTTGTTAGGAACTGTTAGTAGTTGTTGGGACTTCGTTAGGAACTGTTAGGTCTTTGTTAGGAACTGTTAGGACTTTGTTAGGAACTGTTAGGACTTTGTTAGGAACTGTCAGGGGTTGTTAGGACTTTGTCAGGAACTGTTAGGCAGTCCATTCAGTGACAGGTAAGGGGGAAGATTATGTACTCACACTGTTAGCCACTGGCATATCAAATACAACCTTTTTCCAGTACATTTGTCACAGATTAAATGATGAAGCAATATAGCATGAGCGGGGTTCGTAATGGATGTACCACCGGGTGTTGTTTGGCCGTAGCCACAAGGCCGGAGGCCGAGTATATAAGTATATATTACTTTCATACAACAATTCTACTGTCAACTAATTAACCTTAAAACACCAGATTATTGTATTGAAAAGTAAGACAGGGAATGTCCTGGGATGTTACAACTCATGGGATGTCTGTTGTCAAATCTGAAACAAACGAATTATTCCATATGACCCGATTGTTGTATAATACCACCTACCTCATGATATCCGCACTCACAGTCGATCTTTTTACCAAAAATATCAAATTTGCGGGGAGTTTGATTGAACACGGGGGTCAAGGGACAAGCATTAATCCGCTGTATTACCGCCCTCCATCTCCTGCCTCCCGGTCTCTGCCCTGTTGAAAATTTATATTTCCCCTGAGCATACAGGGTCATCACACCTGCCCAGTGTGAGTCTGGTTTCCCAGTCTTCGTCATTTCTAAAGATAAGGACATGAAAAACAGCTATTATTAGGCAACAGCTGTAAATATCCTGGCCTAGACTACTGCATCACGGACCATTCAAGTAAAAATATATAAATAAGATATATCAAGATATCAGAAATAGTAGGATATGCATACCCCTGACATAGTGCATGTACAGTACAGTAAAAGCAGCGATTTCCCGATTTCCCTGTTAAATCATAGCATATATACGGGATAGATAACAGCAGCAACACCTGTACGTACACCTGATAAATGAGCATCAAAAGTTTCCGAGGACGATAACAACACTGTAGTCGTCCAATCAGCAGCGGCATGGCACGGCAACCCGAAGGTGTTGAATGGCACCTGTCACTAACCAATCCGGGTACTGTCCGTCGACCCAGAGATTTCTCAGGATCTGATTGGCTCTTTTGCCCCATCTTGCCTGTGTTGGGACTTTGTTAGGACTTGTTAGGACTTTGTTAGGACTTTGTTAGGACTTTGTTAGGACTTGTTAGGACTTTGTTAGGAACTGTTAGGACTTTGTTAGGACTTTGTTAGGACTTGTTACGACTTTGTTAGGAACTGTTAGGACTTGTTAGGACTTGTTAGGACTTTGTTAGGACTTTGTTAGGACTTGTTAGGAACTGTTAGGCAGTCCATTCAGTGACAGGTAAGGGGGAAGGGGGGGGGGGGGGGGGGAAGAAAAGGAAGGAAAAAGGGAGAAAAATGGGAAAGGGAAGGGAAAGAGAGAAATTTAGGCCTCTATCACATTTTTCACCTATATTAAATTGTTATTCACTAGAATAAATTAAAAAACAATTAAAAAAAAACTGAGGCTGGTCCGTTTTGTATAGTGACAAACACAACCCTTTTTTGTGCTTTCATGGATGTATTCAAGATCTCTTGCGTAAATATTTATATTTACGCAAGATTATTATTATTATTTTTGCCAAGGATAATTATAATTATCCTTGGCGAATGCTTGGACCACCCAATTTACATCAGTAAGATAATGGCTTCAAAGCTATAGGGACGGACGGGTTCTGTTAATTGTTATGAATGAAAGTATTTGATAAGTACTCTTCGTTGTGTGATTTTATTAAATGCAAGATACAGAAACCCTTGTGGAATGTTATTAACAAGACCACTTCTGTTCAGAGGAGAATCGAGAGTGTATAATTCAGCTTTTTTCATTCGGTGTGGTTCCTCCCAATAAAATTGCTTCAGAGCTAAAGTACATTTATATAAATACAAGTGGCGTATATTCAATAATTTCTCAGTCGTATAAGCCTAGAAAAGGCATAAAGACATGTCGACGAGGATGGGATTCGAACCCACGCGTGCAGAGCACAATGGATTAGCAGTCCATCGCCTTAACCACTCGGCCACCTCGTCCCGTGTGTGTATGGGTAGTAGCACAGATACATATACGTAAATATCCATTCATATCCTATATATCTAACAAAAATGTATATAAAAGAATATATAAATCATACATTTATTTCAATATTGTTTTCCTTGCGAATCGATTCGTCGAAACAAAAATTGTGATTTTCTTTACATGTGTTTCACCTTTGTATCCGAGACGTCTATGCATGCACGTTGGGTTCAAAATGTAGCTTCGTACATATTTCCTACACTACGGTTATGACACATCGTTATGCGCCACTGTCGCAGAAGCAGCAGCATCACCATCGACGAGAGAGAAAAACAACAACCACAGAATAGGTCGATGTGGATGATGCTTTAGACCACATAACTGTCCATTTCAACATACAAAAGTTACGCAACGATACCGAATGCTGAGCGATAATAACGACAAACATTAGAGATTAAACTTCACTACCAACTAATAATGTAAGACTTGCTGTGATCTGCTGCGTTTCTCGCATTATGGTACCGTATGCAAAATAAGCGACAATGATAGCCCCTGAATCTCCTGGCATTTGACTTGATTATTTAAACTTGCTTCATGTGATCATCCGTCTCTTCGTCGCTCTGGGATGCATCTCTCCAAGAAATGCTCCTTCTTCAAAGTGGTGCTCGTTGCCCTTCTCATCGTGGCGCTCCTGCAGCTCTTCTACCTGTCGTTCTTATCCAAGTTTCACGGTAAGCAGCAACGCTATCGTTATTCCGAGCTTTTTGGAGGAACTGGCAAGAAAAATGCCCACACCGAAAAAAACTCTAGAAAAGAGCATATGCGATATTCCCTGTCCACGGGGGGGATGTTTGACAGCAGTGGGCAGTATCGAGTGTACAGGAACCTCATCAAAAGTGACTTTACATCGAATCAAGCGCTTGGTTCAGAAGGCCGGTCAAACGTCCTGACATTGTGCACGCACACCACCATCAACAACCTGTATCACTTGGAATCCCTTGTTCAAAGGTGGCAAAACCCACTCTCTGTGGCCATCTTTGCACACGGGCAAGATGTCAAGTTCGCCACAGCGCTGGTCTACGCCCTCAGCTTCTTCTGCCCTCAGATCCAAGCGCTGGTGGACTTCCACCTGGTGTGTCTCTCCGGGGAGTACGCCAGTTTCCCAGAGCACGACCGTGAGCACTTGTCGGGCCTGGAGGACTGCGCCTCGGTGTTCTCGCGCCTCGAGACGCACCGCGACAAGTACAAAAACTACGCCATCCACGGGAACGTCTCTTACCCCAACAACCTCCTGCGCAACGTGGCCCGCAGCGGCACGGAGGCGCCCTACGTGCTCGTGATCGACGTCGACATGGCGCCCAGCACGGACCTCCACCCGCAGTTCCTGGCGATGATCGCCCGGCGTCCGCCGGCCGGCGACGAGGTGTTCGTTCTCCCTGCGTTCGAGATCCGCCACGTGCGGAAGCTGCCCGCCTCCAAGCCGGAGCTGGTGCAGCTGTACCAGGTGGGCGAGGTGCGGCCGTTCTATGAGGAGCTGTGCCCGCGCTGCCAGGCGCCCACCAACTACTCGCAGTGGGTCAACAACCATGCCCGCGACGCGGGGCCGCTGGACGTGGCCTACACACTGGCCTGGGTGGACCCCTGGGAGCCCTTCTACATCGGGCCCAGCGCCGTGCCCCTGTATGACGAGGCCTTCAAGCAGTACGGCTTCAACCGCATCAGCCAGGTGGGCGGCAGGGCACACACGACGCAGAAGTCACTGGTTGGAGTTCGGGAAAACAATCAAAACCGCTGTGTTCCTCTACCTCTCATTTCTTGTTAATTCTGCAATTTGGTATTCCTAATTACTTTTCCACTCTTTTCCACACTTTTCCACTCTTTTCCACCCCCCCCCCCCACCCATCCATCAATCCATCCTATCAATGCATGTCGTCCCCCCCCCCCCCCCCCCCCCCACCCATCCATCAATCCATCCTATCAATGCATGTCGTCCCCCCCAACCCCCCACCTATCCTTCCATCCTATCAATACATGTCCCCCCCCCAGGCCTGTGAGCTCCACGTGGCGGGCTACAGGTTCTCGGTGCTGACGTCGGCCTTCGTGGTGCACCGGGGCTTCAAGGTGCAGGGCGAGTTCCACGCCAAGAAGGACGAGGAGAACAAGCACAACCGCGTGCTCTTCCGCAACTTCAAGGCGGCCCTCAAGACCAAGTACCTGAGCTCCAACCGTCACTGCTAGGGGGAAGGCCAGACGCTTTCTACGTACGGTGTGCGTTTGGGTACAAACTCTGCCCGAGGCAATGTGATGTTTTTGGTGGGTGAAAGGACTTTATAGATTTTTTGACCGGATGTAGCACGAATTGGGTTCCTTGACTTGACCAATGAGACGACGCTCAAAAGGCCATGTAATGTGCTGTTTTGTCGGATCTATGTAATTAACAGTGCCGATTTGGTCACCGTCCGACTTAAAACGCTAAAAATGACACTCAAATCCAAAGTAGACACTACATTGATGCTGACGGGTTGTTTGAGGCCATTTTGTCAATTTTTGTAGAGAATTAAAATTGAAAAGGTCACTTTTTTGTTTTGTTTATCTTGATAAGCTAGAAATATCCATTGATTGGTTGGTTAACTGCAAAAATGTAATTACAGTGCTCTAAAGCAAGACTCAAAACTCCCCTCACACACAAGAAGAAGAGGGTATCTTTGTATGCCTCGGTATGTTTTGAGCAATCTGCAGAAAACACAATTTTATAAAAACATCAAAAACCACATTGTGGGTCAATCATTTATATAGTGGATCCGTCCACTAGGGGGCGGTCATATGTAAGACTGGAGGAAGACAGCTAATCCCACAGATAGCACTTCTAAACATAAAGACATGCTCTAGGAGCATAGCATCCGCTGGGTAGGAAATACTCACTATTGGAAACATGACCTAGAAATTTTAGGTAACCATCTTTTTGTACATGTTTACACTCCCTGCTTGGATGTTACAGTTTTCAGAACTTTGAAAGTTCACTTGAAAATTGGCTCCATTTTCAGCTAGTTTCAAGGTTGAGCGGGCCAAGGCCATTATAGCAATGGGCGTTGTGTGTGGGTTCGCCATGGTGGTGGGCCTGGGTTTACATACACCTTTTAAAGTTACAGAGGAACTCGCTCCCTCGTTACACAAGACCTCATGTTGCACCAGCTGCTTGGTGCTTCTGAGGGTCCGGATCACACTGGAACATAACTGCCAGCATGTTTGATAAGGGTTGGTGTGGAAAGCCTGGAGGTAGTTTCCTCACTTAGTCACTTATATGCAAACGGTTGGGCAATGTAGCAAGCCAAAAATTAAGACGAATACTACTGATGTATATTTAAAAGAAGATTTAGAGTGAATTGTGGCATTCTGGGACATTTCAATTGTCGAGGACTGCTGAGAATCAAACATTTCAAACTGTTGTATCTATATGTGTTGGTTTGGACAAATTACATATTATTTAAAAACCAAATATCTTCAACGGTGTTGTTACTTAAATTAAAAAATAGAAACAGAGTTGTTAAATACAGTGGGTTTAAAAAATATATCAGGCCGTCCTACCTGTAATTTTATTTCAGTTACATGACCATATTTATAAAATATTTGCTTGAAGTTAAAGTGTGAAAACATGGGTGAGGTTATGTTATGTTGTGGTTGGGTTAGAGAATACAGGTCCTTCTATGCTTGTTCATTGTGTTTGCTATAATAGATTTATAATGTGAGCAATGTGAATTTTTTTCTTTCTAACTGGAGAATGACCTTGACTTCAAATGTTTTCATTTGCAAATGAATATGAAAAATGTAGCAATCTAATATTTGGTATGCAAAAATATTAACCGCTATTGCTTTGTTTTCACTTTGTTTCAACTTCACCCTGGAATGTTAAAGTGAAATGAACATTATCTTTTTCATGTAGTATTCAGCTTTTCTTCTGTCATTCTACTGTTATGAGTATTCTGAGTGTTTGATTTCCTGTGCACACCCTTGATAATGCCTGATTCGTACCGATTGAATTTTGATTAAACAAAATAACTTTTACGTGACCACTTTGAATAACGCACATTCAATGTCGGTTTCACGGGGACGCTCAAACACACAGTGCATTTGCACTGAATCAACGAGCTCACTACAGGATGTGTCACCCGAAACAACTCAGACACACGAGCAGAGCAAACACAACGGCTGGCAGACCGGCGAAAACACAGTATGACCTTCATTTAATCCCATTCATTTAAGCACTAAACTAAATATACCCTGCCACGCTTTGAGCGGGAGGAGAGGCGAGGGATCACTCACAAAGCCCCAGGTACGGTTGACATTTCCCCCGGCGTTACATGCTTTAAGCAGACCCCCATCCAGGCCTGAAGCACGCGAGAACTGATTAAACGCCTGAGCAGGGCCGTCAGCCCAATTAAAAGCTCCCACTCAGTAATTAAGATCTGCGTTAAAGCGGACTTCACAAAGCGCTGCTAAGGCACCTCAGACCCTTCGGCTGATGACTGAATTAGACGTCTCATGTCACCGAGCGAGGTGAACTACACTCCTCACACACGGCCGACCCCCCGTGGGGTCACAAGGACACGTGGAGGTGAAGGTGTATCTTTCGGATTGGAGGGGTTTTGGCTGATATCATTCATTGTTTGCAGAGCTTTTTTCGTCGGCTGGGGGGGTGGGGGCAGGCCATCTGTCTGAAGCAGGCAGAGCACATGTGAGATTCACCACCGGAAGAAATGGGAATCTTCTGAGGTTGAACAAGAGTTTTAACAGGGTGCATAAAAGAGCTCTCGGTAAAAAGAAATACAGGGATTATCAATTAGTTGTATCAATTAGTTCTTAAATGAATTTACTTATTACACCCCGGGGTAATATCCTATAACTGAGTACATCAATGATGTTCAACTGAGTACTTTGTATTAATGCTAAATTGGAGCTCAGCCGCATTCCACCATAATGACAGGCTATATCCCCAAACACTCAAACAGCAGTGGAACGGGTTTTGACCGGAGCACAATGGAAGAGGCAGGTTTGGGTTGGTCTAGGGGGTGTAACATGGTTGAGGAGAGGCACATTTGGGTGGGGGTGTAGGGGGGTGCAGCAGGGCCCTAGACAGGTTTAGGTGGGGGTGTAGCATGGCTTAGGCCAGGGGAGGACGGTTTGGGTGTGAGTGTAGAGGGTGTAGCGTGGTTTAGTAGAGGCTGGTTTAGGTGTGGTTACAGGGGTAGAGGAAGGTTTGGGTGGGGGTGTAGGGGTAAAGGAAGGTTTGGGTGGGGGTGTAGGGGTAGAGGAAGGTTTGGGTGGAGGTGTAGGGGTAGAGGAAGGTTTGGGTGGAGGTGTAGCATTGTTTAGGAGAGGCAGGTTTGGGTGGGGGTATAGCATGCTTTAAGAGAGGCAGGTTTGGGTGGGGGTATAGCATGCTTTAAGAGAGGCAGGTTTGGGTGGGGGTATAGGGGTGTAGCATGGTCACGGAGCGGCATCTTTGGGTGGGGATATAGGAGTGTAGCATGGATACAGAGCGGCAGGTTTTGGTGGGGATAAAGGGGTGTAGCCGGGTTTAGTGGAGGCAGGTTTGGTGAGTTAAAGTGGGGTTTACCCCGACAGCTTTTAGGGAGCGATGGTTTATTTGGGTCAGGGAGCTTTACGGCATAAGCAATTAGGGTTGGCCCGGCCTCGCGTATGGGCTAGCAGGAGGAGGCAGGAGGCCTCCCACTAGCCAGATTAGCCGCGCGGTTAAGGCGAGCAGAGCTCCGCGACTTCTGTCCAATGTAAAGAAGACCAGCTGGAGCAAACGGGACACTGGAGGGGGGATCTCATAGGCGGGAAGTGTGTATGTGTGTGCATTTATGTGTGTGCATGTGTATCTTTATATGTGTGTGTGTGTGTGTGTGTGTGTGTGTGTGTGTGTGTGTGTGTGACGTGTGTGTGTTTAAATGTGTATATACTGTATGTGTGTGTGTTTATATGTGTATATGTGTGTGTGTGTGTGTGTGTGTGTGTGTGTGCGTGTGCATCAGTGCATGTGTGTGTATGTGTGCTCGTGTGTGCTTATATGCGTGCGTGAGTGCATGTGCATGCATGTGTGTGTGTAAAGGGGGCAGGGGGGCTGCTCAGTAATGAGACCAAAGGGTCACTCAAGGACATGGAGCCGTTTTCACGGGTCGCTACACTCTGTAGAGCGGAGAACAAGAAAAACCACCGGGGGCCGCTGACCCATATGCCCACAGCGGGGCCACAGGCTTTCAGGAGACGCGGCCCCAGCGAGGGGACCTGTTTGTTTGTGTCCGTGTTGTTTAAGGGGTCTGTAAGGAGAACAGGGTGGAGGGCTTCACCCATGAGCGGGTGTGTTGACTCGACGTGGGGGGATTGTTTCCCGTGAGACACTTGACTGGGTGGCTTTAGGGGTGATTAGGGGAGAAGGCTTTATTCAGGCGCTGGAGGAGCTCCGCATGGGCCTCCATTATCCACGCTCGTTCAGGGGGACGGGGTTTACAGGCCCGGGGACTGGAGAGGAGGGGGAGATGCGGGGCAGACTGGTGGGAGTTCAGGGACATCCATCTGGTTTTTCTGCAATAACGTTCCCAAAGACACACTGAACCTGAGGCGGTCCTGTGCGGCAGTGCGTCTTGATGATGTGTGATTGCTGGTGAGGGATGAGTGTTGATGAGGATGATCGAAGAAATGGACAAACATTTCATATGCTGTGAGGTGTATTCTGTATAGTTCATGGAGCAAAGGTTGTCGAGGCAGCGTGGGGCTCGTCCTAGCTGTCGCCTGGTTTGTGTTGATGTTCGAAGGGCGCTCTATGACGCAGGACTAATGCCAGTTTAGTTATTTTAGAAATAATGAGGGGAAAACAAAAGCTATTGCACGAAAAAAGGAGTTAAATAACCTATTTAGCTCTTGAAAATCATTCCCCATGGAGGGCCAACAAAAACAATGGGCTGCGTGAAAACAAAAACTATAACAAATAAGAAAATATGTATATAACATTTCAAAGCGGGCACAAAGGGTTTATAAAATAATAATAGATGCCGGTTGGCGGGGATAGAAAGACCAATCAGATATAGGATTTGGAAAGTTAGCGAAGAAGCCTCCCACTGCTTCAGAGGAGTTCCCTGAAGCCCAATAGATCCGCCTGCGTGAGGCCGACACACACACACACACACACACACGTAACACAAATTAACGTCAAGGCCCATCAGCGGCGAGCTAGGCCCGGCCACGGGTCCTAGCAGGTGAGCCCATCCGGCTCTCTTTAAACAAGCTTAGCCGTGCTGAGCGCTAGCTCCAGAGGCTAGCTGACCTGTCTGCCCCGTCTATAAAAAGGACCCAGCGCGAGCCACCGACGGCACGCATACCGCCGTGGCGATATGCCGGGGGGTTCCATGGACGGGCGGGACGGCCCCCCTCCCGGGTCGGGCTTTCCCGCCCGCGAGAGTGTGTGTGTGTGTGTGTGTGTGTGTGTGTGTGTGTGTGTGTGTGTGTGTGTGTGTGTGTGTGTGTGTGTGATGGGGGGGGGGGGGGGTGGATGCTAATAATGAGTAATGAGTGATGACACGCCCTCAGGGAAAGAAAAGCGAGCCTATAGCGGCGATTAGAACTAATCCGCTCCACCGGGATACACATACACACAGTCACACACACACACACACACACACACAGTCACACACAGTCACACACACAGTCCTGATAGTGGGTGAAGCGACATGGAAGATTGTAGAAAATCACTGTAACAAACACACGCACACAAGCAAGTCCACACACGTGCATGATCACCAAGTACACAAGCACAAACACACACACACACACACACACACACACACACACAAGCTGGTGCACACACTTGCATGTACCCCCCTCCAACCCCCCCCCCCCCGGACCCACATATGTGGCACCGCATGGGAATCAATACAAAGCCACACAAAGGGTACACATCGACATACAGTTAATTCTTAGATCGATGCACTAATGCAACTAAGACAAAGCTGGTTTCATTGAGGAGCAGATGTCCAGAAGCCATGATCCAATGGATTCACTGTTTATAAAACGTTCACTGGTGCACCGGCCTGTGCGGGTCTCTAACCCTGCAGTGTGGTTTCTCTTCTCGAGATCTGACTGATATGATGTCAACACCCAGAGTGGAGCAAGAGGGTTGCGCGCCATTCATTCATGGACATTTATGTTGAATGTATCAACATCTGCTCAAAGAGATATTGATTGCAAAAGCCGGAATGTTATCGATTTGTCATTCATCGATAATCCTTGATTTTTGTGTTCCTGATAAGGTCGATGAGGGTGGAGTTTAAGGGCTGGTGCAGATTGTCTCTGGTAATCCTGTTCCGTGAAGTAGATCGTAATTGTAATGCTGGCTCCAAAACAGTTAATGCGTTCTGCGTTGACTCAAGGGGTAGCCTATAGCATGAATGAATACATCTATGCTGTAGCTCTGCATTTCTAATTTGATCAATTAGAAGTGCATTAAAAAAGGAATTCTTGGAAAAGCATCCTAATAAATCCAGGCCTCACTGGCTAGGATGAGATATAAGGGACAGATGGCAGGAACAATGCAAATAAGGATACGATTGATCATATTCTGGCCTTTAAGTCAGAGCTTTAAGTCGCTTTGACGCAGTGGGTCACCACACATGGTGGATGAACCACACACAGCCCACACACACACTACCGGATATAGTTTTCTGTTGAAACAACTGAATGATCAGTATGCACGGGCCCAGTCTTTCTGTCTGTCTGTCTGCACACCACGGGTGTCTGAGTTTGTACACCTTTGTTTTATTCGCGTTTTGTCACGTGACCAGGCAGGAAACCAAGCAACCGAGTTCAATGAGATCAAGTTCAACCACAGTAGCAGCTTCCCCACACAGCTGACCACACGGGATCCGTTCCAGCCCGCCATCTCACCCCTCCAAACCCTTAAAGGGGGGCCTGCTCATCCCGGTCGGTCCCGGTGGTGGGCGGCCGGTCGACCTATCAGGTGCCGGGAGGATAAAGGCGTGGGCGGTGGAAGGGGGAGGAAGGGGAGTCACCGAAGCAGGAATTAATGAGCATTATTGAATTAGGTGAGTAAAGTCCACCTGTAAGGCTCTTTAGGGTTCTTACCCAGTCCCAGTAACACCTGTTGTACTGCGCAGGGATTAATAAGAGATGAGTGTATGTGTGTGTGTGTGTGGGGGGGGGTCACAGTGGATGCAACTACCCCCCCCCACTGACAATCCCCTCCTCCAGCATGCCCCAATAAACATCGGTAACTCTATTCTGAAGTCATTAGCAGTTCAATGCCTCTCATTTTGTTTTTTTACCGCAGCATTGATATTTATTTACTAGTTTTCCCTTCATTTCACTCCCAATTAATATAGTATTAGTATGGAGCTGTTGATCCCAGCTGTACTCTCACACACACATACACACACACACACACACACACACACACACACACACACACACACACACCCTCAGTATATCCTGGTTAAACTGCTATTAGAGTCTATTAGTTGTTCTTGGCAGAACAATGCCACTGGGAGACCGGGGACCAACAAAACCAATCCTTTGTGCGTTTTCTGAGTAGCATCCACTGTGAGCTCTTTCCAGAAACCCCGTCAGCACCAGCCGCCACGTGGAACTCTTGAGAGAGACCGCACATGCTCACACACCGTTACTATTAGCAGTTAGCAAACAAACAAAACACCACTCCAAGTGGCTAAGCGGCGGTTTAGCATGCTATTTCTTTAAAGGCTTAAATGAGAGCTATCTGGCTTGTGGTTAAGCTGGAAGCTGAAGCGCTGGTGATACCGGTGTTGTTGATCTGCGTCTGGGAGCTATTTGTGAGCCGTGTTCTGGTCTGTGTGTTAATTCGAGCTTGTCTGGGCTCACAGCGCGCGGTGAGAGCTGCTGGCAGGTTATAGGGGCCCGGGGCCGGGGAACGGGCCTCAGGGGCCGGTTTAAATGAAACCACTTGCGAGTCTTGGTGCATACTTGGGGAGATCGCTTGAAAAGCGTAATAAAACAGATCACAATATGGGGGATGGGTCATGGGATGCATGTTCATCCATTTATCCATTTAGTCATGATCGTGGTTCAGGTCAGGGATCTTTTGGTATTGTTTTAAATAAAAACGCAACTTATCTACACAGAGCGTTGGGTTAAAACATATCTTGGATGTGTATTGGAAGTTTAAGCCGCTTATTATTCTCATTAAAAATCTGAATTTGAATCGATAAATTTATATAATATACATTTATTAACACTTAATGTCAAGTAAAACACCTTAATGCTTAAGTATCATGGGAGCCAACACGCTAAAGTGAATATTGGAGCTTCAGGAACTAAAACACACCCAATCAACCAATTATATTGTTATCCCCTAACTACTGAATTATACTACTGAAAGTTTGAACAGAAGTTTAAGCAACTCGTCTCGTTAACTTTAATGGGAAAGAGCTTATCTCGCTCACCTCCGTCACCTGTGCCTACAGTACCTATTGAGTCAGACAGTGAGGGAGGGGGGAGAGAGAGGGGTGGGGGTCGCCCCTGGGTGCCCTGAGGCAGTAGATGTGGAAGTGTATTATGGGGTTTTGTTTCGGGGCGGGGGCTGAGAGGCAGTGTTAAGACACACGGGGCAGATGAGGATAAGCCAGGAGAAATAATGATGAATAAGGGGGGGTCGATGGGGGGGGGGGAGCTGTCTGAGAGGATGCCGCTGTTGAGTTGCAAATTAGCTTGTAATTAGCCCCTACACATTTGCCTAGAGGGAATTAGCTTGTGACAAGTCTGTGTGTGTGTGTTTGTGTGTGTGGCTTTTTTTTCCTCGAGAGCTTGAGTGTGTGTGTGTGTGTGTGTGTGTGTGTGTGTGTGTGGGGGGGGGGGGTATTACCATACTGTATAAATCCACACCAAACACAATTAACAAGCAATTGGGAGGAGAAGTAATTAGTATTATCTACTTACCACCAGCAACCCCTATTCATAGGAAAATGAGGTCAAAACACACACACAGACACACAAACACACATGCACGCCTCTTCCTTTGTCTGCTGACAAAACCAACAGTCCATTATAAGAGCAGGAGACTTCTGTTTAAGTCACTAATTAACTATGCCAAGTAGGGTTCCTTCATATTGTGGCCAATAAGTGAATGCCTCCATAAGCATCCAAATGTGTCCCTGTGCATTTGTGTGTGTGTGTGTGATTGTGTGATTGTGTGTGCGTGCGTGCTTGTGTGTGCCTGTGCTTCCAGGCTTGTGTGTTTGGTTGTGGGAGTGAGATTATTTGGTGCTATTCAGTTTGGTGTCAAACTGAACCAGGTGATAACAACACTGAAGAAACCTTCATTTATGGGATTCATCCTGGCACCCCGGCAAGGATCAGAACAATTTACGGTTTACTCAGGTATATCTCCAAATGGCGGTGAAAGTGTGCCTTGATATGAGTTACATGTTCATTATTTGACGTGCTCGCATGTAACTTTTGCAGCTGTTCCGACGGTAATAAATTATGCATATTTGTAGACCCTTTTTCTACTACGTTTTTGGCAGATGTTAAAATCGGATGTGCAAACAAGAGGTTTATTAGCAAAGCAAATACGATGCATCATGTCTGACATTGAAACATTAAATATGAACTAAATATTCCGCCAAGCAAAACACAAAAGCTCACCGATGGAACAGATGGGGGACGGCACATTTCTAAAGCTGTCCATACCAGGCTTATTGTTTTCAGATTGAAACACATCTTTCTACCATCACCTTCAATTAGAGCAGGAGGTTATCAGGGACAGTAATTATTTAAAGTTCAGCGCGTTCTTTGATAACTTTATGGCCGCCAATGTTACAGTGAGACTATACTCGCACGGTTGGACCTCAGAGTATAGTCTACACCTGAATAACTGGGACATAAAAGTCATTCAATTATATTGTTATCTGCACACATAGTATGTTACAAAGTCTGTATGTATGTAAATATATTGTGTGAAGCTCAATGACTAAGGTATAACCAAGAGAGTTTAATTTCAGTTCACACACACACACACACATTTACTTATGCCAATATACACACACACTAACAGATTGATGCTCTATAAAAGGCTGCTCTCAAAGTGTCTAACAGATTGATCAGCCCCCCTGGTGGAGATGATCAGTGTGTGTGCGTGTGCGTGTGCGTGTGTGTTTAGGTGTGTGTTTAGCTGTTTGAAGCTTGGAGGGGTGCAGCTTATCTCTGAGCATGATCTTTGTTGTGCCCGTTTTTCCCCCTGTGCCAAGCTGCACGCACACACACACACACACACACCTCTCTTTCTATCACCCAATCAGTTGCTTTGCACAGTCTATATAAACCAACTGAGATGAACAATACATAAGGTGTTTTTGGGGGAATTGTTGTTGTCTCTAGCGCATGTCGAAATTAGCCTGCACTTTGAAACTCATGATAGGCTGTTATTCCAAATACAAAAGGCAATCAATAGAAATGTCTCCCCCCTTTGTGATTAATATTTTGTTGCGTTTATTTGCAGATATTTTTAGTGTTACCTTAATTTCAATTTTGATCTAAAGTTATTGAAAATCTGATTGATCTCCACCCCACTTTAAGTGTAAACTTTATATAATACCTTGTTCCAAAAATGTGAAAGAATGAAACCGACATTAAGGGTCTCGTACAATAACAGGATGAATCTATACATCCAGATAATCTCATTAACCCAAATGATCGGGGCTGTCGAAAGCCAGCATATGAAAACGTTGTTTAATCTGCAGACAGTTTGGATAACATTGGGGGTCCTCACCTCCTCTTAAACCCCCATGATCTGTTACCTGACTACAACCTCTGTATCCCTGCCATCAGATGGAGACATACAGATAATCTTAAATACCTTAGCGTAGCATAACAACATGTGTTTTGACTCCCAGTTCAGTTCGACCCCCCCCCTCATAATACTGATTCCACGTACACACACACACACCGAGCAAAGTGAGGGGTAAGCGGCTAAACACATAAGTTCTTGGAAAAAAAAGTGATGGACGTGCGACACATTGTGTTAAAGTCTTGGGGCGGATTAAAGCGCACACCATGTTTGAACAGGCAGGCGTATGCTTCCAATAGGATGGCTAACCTGCTTAATGGGAAATGTGTCTAAGACTGATTAAACGAGATCAGGGGCGAGGCGCACTGTTCATTAATGCCCTTGCAGACGGAGGGGCCGTGCCCTGTGTGACCTATGGCCATGGGTCGTCACGGACGATCACAGTTAAGGCTACACGCACGCGCACACATGGCTGGCTTTATTACTAATGCTGTCCATTGGTCTGGGGTGTTGTTGAGGGTTTTAGAAGAACCGCCCCCCCCCCCCCCCCCCCCCCCAACCCACCACACACACACGCACACGCACACACACACACACACACACACATTTACTTATGTTTGAATAGGTTTCTAGACACAAGAACGAACTGTATATCCAACTACTTTCGAGCATGAAGGCCATTGTTGTAATATGTCTATCTGATGCTTGATTGTTTCCTTGTAAGGCCTATATATCAGCAATTAGCCTGTCCACAGCCAGGCTCAGGCAGCTTTTAATAACCGATTATCGATCAGTGATCAGAAGCCAATGCAGCGAACTAGCCGCGCGAGATCGGTGAGATCGGTCCCGGGTCATCTGATCGAACCAATCAAACGTTCGCGCCGGCCATGCTCCCCTCCGGTTCTCCCCGTCCAGTCTCGTATCCCGGGCTAAGCCAAACAAGCTGATCAGCCAGTCACCTCTGTACACACTACCCCCCGCTAAGAGGCTAATGGCCATGGGGAGGGGGGGATATAATCCTTCTCAAAACAACCACAGAGATGCTAATTGTATCTGGCTATAAATACCGAGTTGACTTCTGGCGTTCTCTCTTCGCCACTAGCTCAAACTCCGGGAAAGGCGGCGGATTTGTTCACCGCTCACAGCCACGGCCGTCCTCGCCGGGGCAGCAGCAGGACCTTGTTGCGCAAATACCTGGAAAGGAGCTAAAGTAGGGGAGGGAGGAGGAGGCAGAGGAGTTGGAGGAGGTGGGGGGGGGGGTTGCATAAGGAACTCCCGCCTTATTTTAAAAACCATCCGTCTGAGAAGCGATTCGACCATAACGAATGCAACCGAGTCACTGTGTGTAGACAACCGTCTAGCGCGCATGCACGTGGGAATCACGCGCTCGTCACCTGCTGCAGGTTTTGGAGGGGGGAAGAGACCCCGCATGAATAAAACAAAAGGCCCTGAAACAAAAGCAAGGATACAATGTTCCACCTGCCCATGTTCACCCCCGAGCAGGTGGCTCGGGTGTGCGAGAACCTGGAGGAGACCGGGGACATCGAGCGCCTCGGCCGGTTCCTGTGGTCCCTGCCGGCCGCGGTGCCCGGGACGGCGGCGGAGGCCCTCAACCGCCAGGAGTCCGTGATGCGAGCGCGGGCCCTGGTCGCCTTCCACGGGGGGAACTTCGAGGGCCTCTATCAGATCCTCCAGAGCCACCGGTTCACCCGCGAGTCCCACGCCAAGCTGCAGGACCTGTGGCTGGACGCGCACTACCGCCAGGCGGAGAGGCTCCGCGGGCGGCCCCTGGGCCCGGTGGAGAAGTACCGCATCCGCAAGAAGTTCCCGCTGCCCCGGACCATCTGGGACGGCGAGCAGAAGACCCACTGCTTTAAGGTAGGGCCCTGTCCGCTGCGTAGATCCGATTTATTGGCCGGTTTGTGATCATGTTGTCGCTGATGAACACACACGCCAGGATTAGGCTGTGCGTAAAAGGGGAAATTAGTTTGAAGTTTCATCGCACGAAACTTCCTTTAAGGATAGACGGATGATAATTAGAGCCAATATTTCAGTTGTATTTTCTGATTTATTTTTTTCTTCGTTTTTGACCGTTCATCTGCTGTAAGTGTCTTGTCTTAACGGCATCATCTCTGAGCTCTTAAGATCCTGATGGAGTGGATATAATCTAAGATAAGGATAATGCACCTTAAGCCCTGCGCCCCGTTCTAAGGTCCGACACAGGCCAGAGAATCGCTTTAAACGCCACTTTTCAACGTGGGACGCTTAGCTCCGTTCAAATGGAGGAGGAGTAGGAATTGTTCTGGGGGCCCCGAGGGACGGCGGCTCCTCGATACACAGTTGGTGAACAGGGGCCCCTAATTGTCATTGAATTCAGTGATTAAGTGTTTATTTTCAGCAGGGAATAACCGGTGCAAATCAATACAACATTAACGATGAATGCACTGTGGAAACTAATTGCAGTGCTATAGCGAACTGTTGACTGACAGAGGCACAGTGGGGATTTATTCTGTCGGTTTATTCCTGAGGGAATATCAGATGTCGCGTGCCGTTTGTGGTCGATTGAATAATGGTTTCTGAGTATTACTGAGCTTTCATTTAATAGCCTACTTTGTGAGGGATTTGCTCCTGACCATTATCTAATGCACGTGTGGGTATTATGTCAATCCTGTGACAGATTATTAGATCCATGGTATTAGCTATAGGAATAACAGGTACACATCAATGAGTCTGTTTTTCAGATTACAGTGGTTTTTATCAAGCGTTTTTAAACCGGATGATGCTAAACTAGAAAAACTGGTGTCGCTGGAACCCCATCAGTAAAAAATTAATAGTATACAATTAATTGAAAGTCACATGATGTAACACATGAATGAAGCTCCATATGCAAAAAAAGAAATGATCAGTTATCAACTACCTTTGTCAGGAATAACATTATTCATTTGATGTAGCATTTCTTGTAGGTATATCTATAGGTGTGTGCTGTAGTTCTGTGTACTTTAATCTCTATGTGCGCGCGTGTCAAGAGAAGCCCGTCCTCAAGTCAAAAAATGAATGAAGTCACACTTTACAAATGTTCCACGACTAACTGGTTGAAGAATCGGAGTGACTAGATCTTCCCCCCCACACATTGAACCCTGTGCGGGACGTCCTACATCATGCTCACCCTCTGTTCCCCCCCCAGGAGAGGACGCGCAGCCTGCTCCGGGAGTGGTACCTCCAGGACCCCTACCCCAACCCGTCCCGCAAGCGCCACCTGGCCCAGGCCACGGGCCTCACGCCCACACAGGTCGGCAACTGGTTCAAGAACCGGCGGCAGAGGGACCGGGCTGCCTCCGCCAAGAACCGGTACGTCTGCTCAGAGGGCGCCTCAGGGGGCGAGGTTCAGACAGACAGGCAGGCAGGCAGGCAGGCAGGCAGGCAGGCAGGCAGACAGACAGACAGACAGACAGACAGACAGACAGACAGACAGACAGGCAGGCAGGCAGGCAGGCAGGCAGACAGACAGACAGACAGACAGACATCAAAGAGGAGTTTGGCCTTTCCATTCACTTCTGGGGATTTCCTGTGACACTTTTATCAAAAGCGTCTTACAATTGAGGCACACACACACACACACACACACACACCGCTGTCGCAATGCTCACACAGTAATCACACACCGTCCGTCCCGGTCCTGAATACACTCTAACCATTCCCCCCCCTCCCCACACCAGGCTACAGCAGGACCCCTCCCTCCCCACCGCCGAGGGCTCGCCGGACGGCTCCCACCAGGACCGCCAGCGCCACCCCGGTCTGCGGCTGGCCGCCTCCCCCTCCTCCTCGCCACAGCCCGCCCCCAGCCCGGGCGCCAGCGACTGCAGCACGGGCAGCGAGCGCCGTGGCAACGGTGGCGCCTCCACCCCCGACATCTCCGTCAGCAGCGACAGCGAGTTCGACTCTTAGCCGGTCACCTGACCCCCCTCCCCCCCCCCTCCCCGACACACACACCAGCCGCTGGGGAGGGAGGGTTAAATTGACAGTGGAGTCAGTGGAGGGGTTCCGTATCCCAACATGCATTGCTGCTACATCGGATCCGCCCTGGGCCTCCATTGTGAACAGAAACTATGAAGGGAAGACACTGCTGCAACGCACACCATCCTTCCACGGGTCAGGGTCACAGTTACTGTTCACACTTTAACTAGTCTCCTCCCCCACGACCCCAACCCCAACCACACCCACCCCAACCCAGGATAATGCGATGGCCGAATGTGGAGGGACACTGGGCGACGAGGAGATACGAGAAAACATTTATCCGACGGCAACCTCAAATATAGCTTGTGGAAACAGCGCCCCCTGCTGCTGAAATATAGCGTGTGCGCGCTTCACCGCGCTAGACATGAGACGTGGCCACCCGGGTGGTGGCGAACGGACGACATCGCGAGAACAAACCAAAGAACCCCCGTTAGCGTCGTTGCGCTGAACAACATGCACTTAAACTCTCTCTTAAATGTCACCGTTCAACACCCCCTCTCACTACACTACACACTGTAGACAGGTAAACAACGGTACTATACTTCTGACACGTGGTCTTTTAAAACCTTTGAGTCTTTGAATTATTGTTTAATATTACTACACACGGATTGGAATAGGTGAGTTGTAAAGTGTTGATACTAGTGCTGATGTGAGGTTCATAACATAGTGATAGATTGACATTTACTTGACTACAGCATTTGACGGGCCGACGCCTTCCCTAGGGTCACTCTATATGCAACAACACAAGTACGCTTTGTGTAAACTTATTCTACTTTTTCTTCATATCATTTACACCACAAACGTGATGTCACTGCCTTAAATGAGCGAAGATTACTCTTGCAATCCAATGATAAATCTGAAATTCAAAACGATTATTTTTAAACACACAACAGCACTCAAAAAAGCTGCTATAAGACCTTAACATTAAAAGTTTTTTTTTTTTTTTACCCTACCTGTTTAAGACTGTGCTAATGCCTTTTGAAATCCTCCAAGTGGCGTCAGCAGGAAGGATGTGACATCATCGTCCTCACTAATGAGTGACGGAGAGGTGGAGACGTGAAGATGTTTCTCATCTTACCTCAGTGGCCTCTGTTCGGTTCTTCAGAGAACAGCTCCACTCGGCCACAGGTCTCCCCTTTGTCCGTTCATCATCGTTGTAAGTCACTGCATTTCACTGAACATGAGTATTTTGTAAACTTTTTGTGCAAATAAACCTATTTTTATTCAAAATCGGCTCAGTGTTGTTGTGACACATTTTTATTACGATTTTTTTTTTTCAAAATGTTCAAAATCAGTTGCAGTCAACTATTTTGGAAATATTTTTGCTACCTTTATCCATGGCCTATTTACCTTAGAATACGTTCATGTTGAACAATGTTCCAGCAAATCAAAATAAGGAATTCAAGGGGCTACCGTGAGCCATATATGACCGTAGTGTACAATTCGAATGCACACCTTTGCATGAACACCTTTCTAGTTCAAAAAGTTCCGCGACTCATCACATCTGCTCATAAGACAACACACAAACACACACACACACACACACACACACACACACACACACACACACACACACACACACACACTCACTCACACTCACACTCACACTCACACTCACACTCACACTCACACTCACACTCACACTCACACTCACACTCACACACACACACACTACTGGAATGACGTCACCAGTAACCCCGCCCACTTTTAAATTGCAGAGAACTCCTCCCAAAGAAGCGCAAGCAGACCCAGGTATCGGTACGCTTGATGCTGGTGCATGAATCGGACTCCCGAGTATAGGCTATCATACTTTTGAGCGACCATGGACAGCCAGGGGAGGAAGGTGGTGGTGTGTGACAATGGCACGGGTGTAAGTCGATTCACTTCCTTTTTCAAACCCCTGAGCTCATAACTTACAGGTTCACAATTGAATAATGAATGAGGCGACTTTTGAAAGTGAGGACCGTATGATCTGTCATAATCGCGTTTGCAGCTACTTGATAACTCGCGTGTTTCATTTCTCCAGGAAATGACTTAAGATCACTCTTGGTAGACTGTTGATGCGATTGACTTAAGACTTGTGAAATGATTGTATAGCAGGCCTACATTCGTGCTGAGTGGATTGCACATACCACTCTGTATAGGCAATATTATAGGCTTTTATATTTGAATTTGGACTGGCTGAATTATGTGATTCGTGGAATATAGGGACTTAATGTTCTTAGGGCATACTTCGCCCACATCTGCCTGGACTTGTGCACAGAGCCATAAATGGTGGTGATTACCTTACAGCGCGCTGTCATTGGCCAGAATATAGGAAGAGAGTTTTCAGTTGTTTTTTAAGTCGCGTCTACAACCCTCTCTTCCGCATCTCTGTAAACTTAACACACAAACGCGCAAGGAAGTCCGTTATCATTTCGAATGGCTTGATGCATGAAAAGAAAAAGGAGGGAAATGAAACCCGATTGATTAGTGTTAATTAGGCCTACTTAAAGTCGCTGTACCTGGAGCCCAAAGCCTGGAATGTTGCACACACCTCCCGGTCGTGGAATGCCTCCACAGTCCAATGGGCATGCCTCGACACTCCGCAAATGTAGGCCTAGTTAAGTTAGGCAAACAGCTGTATGTGTCGCCATGACGATATTATCCAGAAAGGCTAGGTTGTTACCAAAATATGCACCCAGGAAATACCAAAATAACAACATAGAATACACAATTAATAAACGACAATTGGATACAGAAAGTATCCAATTGTCGTTTAGTGTGCAAAGACAGTATAACTAATGCATAAGTGCAAAGACAGTATAACTAATGCAACATAACTAAGTGATAAAAGCTTAAATGAAAAAAAAAAAAAAGAACAAAAAGAACAACAGCAAAAAAACATTGCTAGTTGGTGCTGTCACACTGTCAGTTGCTAGTTCTCCAACGCAAAAAAAAAGGGAACCTATATTAATAGGCAGTTGGCCACAAACTTTCCTGAACCTCTCAGACAACTATGGTTACTGCTGTACACAAACACAATGTCTGTTTTACCTTCTCTCTCTCCCCCTCTCTCCAGTTTGTCAAGTGTGGGTTTGCCGGCTCCAACTTCCCAGAACACATCTTCCCTGCTATGGTCGGCCGTCCCCTCATTCGCTCCAACACTAAAGTTGGGAACATTGAGATTAAGGTGGGTTGTTCGAGGTCTGAGGTTCAACTGAGTAGAAGTTAAAGCCTCAAGTGAACGTATAAAAAACGTAATCCAATTCATTAGAATATTTTTTTTATCAAATGAAAACTATATGTACAATCCAAGGTTAGCATCATGAGCTTTACATTTGAATGAAAATATGCTTTCTGATAAGGGGAAGGCATCTGTGGAGGCCAAGAACACCATCTGGGGACCAGCCTTGTGTTTTTAAGCTACAAAGCCGTTTTCAAGTCCACACATAATACATCTTCAAAAAAAAAACTAGTTATTGAGGCCAGAAGACAATGTTCTTCTCGACGTACAACCCACGAGACCAATAAATAACCAATTATTATTATGACAATAAAATAATCCTCAGATTAAATGATTATCAATATCCTCATCAGTTCGACCCTACAGTTAATTCAGCTTTTGTTGGTTTGCAACTACCATCATCAGACGTGTATTTACATTGCGGTTGGACAGATCAGTGTGGCTTGCAGGTGTCCACTTAAGGTCAAGGCTTATTGCAAAGGTCAGAATGATCGACCATCAATCCTTCTTTACAGCCCTGAACTGGTTCGGTATTTTCAATTCAATTGCACAACCCGTTCTCAACACGTGTCATGTTTTGTCGAGAAAAGGGAGGGGGGGGAAATACGAAGAAAGAAAAAGTCGGTTTAAATCCCCTCGATCGTCGCGGTGTATCGACTACCAGAGCCGGGCGGGTTCGGCTCTAACATGATGCCCCCTCACCCCCCAGTCACCTTTTAACACCTCTCATCTCTGAGCCGGTGTTGGCGTAAGGGTCTTAGAACGGGACAATCTGATTGGACACCTGCAGGCCATCCCTAAGCCCCGGTTACGGTCAGAATGGTGACTGACCCTGACGCCCTGATCTCTGAGTACCTCCCTCACACCGGGGGGGATGTCACTCATTAGGGGGATTCTGGCTAGGGCAAGATGCTTCAGGCATACGTGTCTGCTTAAAAGACTAAACAGCAACGCACTACACCTTATTTCAGCCTGGGTAAAGTGGTTACAAACAATGTTAATGCAAATGAATGAAAAACTTGTGATGCCCAGGCCACCTGGCCTTTACCCATGCACTGTTTACAAAGAGGGCTTTCAGACCAGACCGACTGAATGACTGGAGGCCCACGGCCGACCTAGACTACAGTATGGGCTGAACCGGTTATCAAAAGAAGCAGCGCCATGCTTCCCTCTCCAGGGCGGTTATGTGCCTAATACGTAGAGAAATACCATAAACATTGAAAACAATTTGGTCAAAACATTTTTTTGGGGCAACCCCCTCCCCCTCCAGGACCTGATGGTGGGCGACGAGGCCAGCGAGTGCCGCTCCATGCTGGAGGTCACCTACCCCATGGACAACGGCATGGTGCGCTCCTGGGAGGACATGATCCACATCTGGGACTACACCTTCGGCCCCGGGCGCCTCAACGTAGACCCGCCCGACTGCAAGGTAAGGAGCTCCTCCTCCTGCTCCTCCTCCTCCTCCTCCTCCTTCTCCTCCTCCTCCTCCTCCTCCTCCTCCACGCGGTGACCAACGGTGCCGAGGTGGTTCTTGAGTGGGCCGGTTGAAGAACCTATTGCAGTGGCCCATCCCTGTGGAGAAGTTCTGTTATCTTAAAGGGCCGCAAAAGTGGTTTGTTTTAGGCTGATGTTGTATGAGGAAGACATTTTTCCCACGCAGAAATCAGGTCACTGACAGAGTTCTTAACCAGAAATGGCGCGGTTCAGTTTAAGCAGTCTGGTTTTACTTTACATAACAAATGTGAACATGTTCAATATGAATATCAAGCTATTTGAGAATCAGTAATCAAGCCAGCCCCAGCCATGGCTGTGTTGGTTATGCTTTGCACATTTCTTTAACCTTCATATTTATTTCACCTTTGGACAAAGAAAAGGGGGAAGAATTAACATTATAAAATCCAATGTATCAATATCATAATCGACCAGATGTAAATCACTGGTGAGTGCCAGTCCCTAGAGCCACCATGTGGGGGCGCCACTGAGCAACAGAACAAACGACGTCCCAGCAACAACAACACAGCAAGGTGTTAGGCTGCTGGTCTAACACCGAGTCCTCTCTACCCTCCTCACACAGGTGCTGCTGACGGAGCCCCCCATGAACCCCACCAAGAACCGGCAGAAGATCGCCGAGGTCATGTTCGAGACGTACGGGTTCCACGGCATCTACGTGGCCATCCAGGCCGTGCTCACCCTCTACGCTCAGGGTAAGACCCCCGCTACACCCCCCCGCCCCCTCATCCTCCATAACCCTTTCCTTGGAAGAGCCAAACAGCATGAACTCAAATGACTCGAGTGAAAGTTGTAAAACGGAGGGTCCGGCTCGTGTTTCGGGGCGCAGGTCTGCTGACGGGCGTGGTGGTGGACTCGGGGGACGGGGTGACCCACATCTGTCCCGTGTACGAGGGCTTCTCCCTGCCCCATCTCACCCGCAGGCTGGACATCGCCGGACGGGACATCACACGCTACCTGATCAAGGTGTGTCCGGGCGCACGCACAAACGCACGCACGCGACGGCCTCTAAATCGGCCCGGCGTTTTTATAGAAAGCTTTCGTCCAAATGTTAGCGACACTCTTTTTCGACATGGCATTGTGTATTTGAGTGTTACGACACTCCCGTCGACACTTTGAACGCTCCCAGTCTCACTTCTAAGCCACTTTGGATACAAGGATCCATATTCTTCTGTCTAAAGGAATACCAACTGAGTGGGTTACTTATATAACACAACTTACTGCTGTGATTAGAACCCTGCCCCTGTGGTGAACCGCAGCTCTACCCCATGATAATAAACCCTGCACTCGCACTGCTGGGGATCCCAGGGCTTCAGTCACAAGAGATTTGCTCCATGCAAGCGTAACCCCAACACCCCCCTCTCTCCCCTAACGCCTCCACCGCCGCCTCCACCTCCAGCTGCTGCTGCTCCGGGGCTACGCCTTCAACCACACGGCCGACTTTGAGACGGTGCGCATGCTGAAGGAGAAGCTGTGCTACGTGGGCTACAACATCGAGCAGGAGCAGCAGCTGGCCAACGAGACCACCGTGCTCGTGGAGACCTTCACGGTACTCCGCCGACACCTCCACCCCCCCATCGGGATGTACACACACACACAGACGGTTACACTTCTTAAACCAGTTCCAATTCCAGAACTATTTACACACAAAAAGCTAACGTCAAGGGTCAAACCTAGCAGTAACATTACCAGTGTTATCCATACCGGTAGTATTAATATTAATACTCACAATTGCCTCTAAGCCGTCCCCAAGGGAGAAGATAATGTAAATGATTACCCGTTACGCACCGTCCAGTCAAACCCATTGATAAGAGATGATCAGGTCATCAGCCATTCGTATCGATCCATCCGACCTCCAAACCGGACCCTGTAACGTGACGCACAACACCAGTGGGACCCCTTCTCCCACGTTCCTAACGATCTGTTCCCCCACCCCCCAGCTTCCAGACGGGCGGCAGGTGAAGGTGGGCGGGGAGCGCTTCGGAGCCCCCGAGGCGCTCTTCCAGCCCCACCTCATCAACGTGGAGGGGGCCGGCGTGGCGGAGCTGCTCTTCAACACCATCCAGGCCGCCGACATCGATCTCAGGTCGGTCTGCCGTCGGACACAGGGTCCTTGTTGTGATCGGTTGACTGGGTTAAGGGTAGCCCACAGCTCAGCTGTGTTCTACTGTAAGAAAACCGTAACCTCGTTTCCCCGGGGATGAAAATCACGGAAAAGGTAGACCGATTATGTAGTTGGTGCGGGATTTTGGTTCTCCATGGGTCCCATTCTGAAGAATAATGTCAATGGGTTGGACGTTTTGCATGAGCTTGCAGCCATAGACTTTAAGTTTGTGTGGATGGCCAAGACAGACATAAAGGGATTAATAAGGTCTAGACCGCTGTTGTTGGTCATGTGACATGTGATGATGGTGTCTATCATGTCTGGCTCCAACACTTGTAGAACGAATCTTAACTTTTTTTGTTTGAAGTAGCACTTCAAGCAGTTTGCTTATTTGATTAATTTTATGTCCTCATGATTCTTGCACTTTTTGGGTTGTATCTACATTGATGAATGCACTTAGAATGGAAACACTTGATTATTTTGAATCTCAAAAGTCTTGGGCTTGTGTTTCTGTCGATGAGCAGTCCGATTAAGGATTAAATAAGGAAGTCTATGTTTCAGTCCGAGCTCGACTCTTACTTCCTCTTCCTGTTTGCTTCAACCGCAGAAACTGTGGTTCAGCTTCTGCTGTCGCTGCAGCCATGCTGACATCTTAAAACACCTCATTCATTTACATTCACCTCATCTATGGCCGACGCAACAGATCGTAGGATTAAGTCAAATGTACCTGCTCAAATATTTGCAAAAAGAACGACAAGAATATGTCCTTGTTGAAGGCAATTCCTCGGGTGGTGATGAAACACGAACGTGTTATGCAACTTGGCGAGAGACCGGAGATGTTTCCGTCTCTTAGAGGGCTGAAGCAACAACTGCTGAGTCCTTTTCAACTCCCTCTGGCAAGGATACAAACAGGCCGATACGAATCACACATACAGCCATTGACAGATGGACACACACACAAACATACACACACACATACGCAGACGTGCTATAACAAAGATTACGTGCAACTCAATAGTACTAATAGTACTATTACTAATACTAGTAATTCTTGAGCTAAACCACATCCTTCCCCCTCTTCTCCCCTCCCCCCTCTACAGGGCTGACTTCTACCGACACATCGTGCTATCCGGAGGCACCACCATGTACCCGGGCTTGCCCTCCCGCCTGGAGAGGGAGATCAAACAGCTGTACCTGGAGCACGTGCTGAACGGAGACACGCAGAAGCTCTCGGTGAATACGGAGCCCCTCAAACACACACGGGGGGGGGGCTTGGGATCCTGGCTTCAGGCTGGAGGTGTTAGAAGCGTGCCGTGTCAAGGTGGTCATAGGTTTAGACAACTTAGGTTCTGAAATTATAGAGGGAATGTGTCGCTGTTTGCAATCTTACACCATCGGTCAACGGGAGGAAGTATGGGTTAGATGGGTTTATTATTAAAAATATTATAAACATTGACACAATATAACACTATACTGGCTGTTTAACGTTTGAATAAATAACTATTCTCCTTCGGACACTCTTTCCATTGCAAAATGGTTTTAAACACACACACACACACACACACACACTCTAAAGTTTCAACTAACACCCCCATTCTCTCCCTGTTCTCCATGTTCTCCCTGCAGAAGTTTAAGATCCGCATCGAGGACCCGCCCAGACGTAAGCACATGGTGTTCATGGGCGGGGCCGTGCTGGCCAACATCATGAAGGACAAGGAGTCCTTCTGGATCAGCAAGGAGGAGTACATGGAGAAGGGCTCCAAAGTGTTAGACAAGCTGGCCGGGGGAGTCAAATAGACACAATAGTCGCGTACACACACACACACACACACACACACACACACACACACACGTACACACACACACACAGAGACACACACACACACACACACACACACACACACACACAGAGACACACACACACACACACAGAGACACACATACACACAGAGACACACATACACATTTACAAAAAGACACACACTTACAAAGAGACACAAACACTTACAAAGAGTAAGAGAGACACACACACAGTATTTCGGGAGGGTTATGCATACAAGAACCTTTGGTTTGTTGTAGTTTATGTCATGATGTAACTTCAAAACTGTGTTTCACTTTTGGGGGATGGAGCACCATATTGTTCTATTTATGGTATTTTGAGTCATAACCTGTTGAGTGGGTGAATCCTCCAAATAATGACTCATGATTGTTAATAATGGATATTATCAATATTACACATACGATAACCATCGGTTATCAAACGACAACCCCAATGTTTTTGCCTTATTCGGTTATTGTTATATTGTTGATATTATGCTCTATTCCTGGCAGCCACTGGAGTTTTTTTGTGTAATTGTATTAACGGTCCAATTATTTCAAAAGGCTATTGAAAATAAAATCTGTTATATCTAAATCACACCCAGAGTGCACAGAGTGAGCAGCCCAGGACACACAGGATTGAGTTGTTATATTGTGCTTGAAAACAAAGCTTGATAAAATACACATACATACACACAAGTTGCATTGTGTCTCGCACAACGCAACGTTATTCCACAGTGCTAGGATTGAGAGCAAAATGGACTCTCAAATGGACTCCTCCGGCCACTCAGAGAAAAGCTTTAAGGCCTTTTGTTAACAAACAACGGACTGACTCGATGTTTCATTACCATGTCGAGGAGTGCATATGATGTCTTCAGACCGGGACAGAAAATGTGATGAAACAACGTTATGAACAGATATTGCTGTTTTATTGTGATACCGATATTACATGACGATAATACATTGATGTGTTTTTTTTCCCCATTAAAAATAAATAGTGGGCATCTTAATGTTGGCATACAATCAACACATGCATCGCACTCATACGCACGCACACACACACACACACACAGAGACGCGCGCACACTGTCTACATTCGCAGAAACTTCACATGTACAAATAAAAAAAGCATGCACTTATATTTAAACCACATTATCGCTTTCATAAAGTCCCCCTGCACATAAATCTTTTGCAAATGACCTGTATTCCATACCGGACGTGATATCCGTCCCGTTATTATTTATATATTTGATTACTTCCGATATGCATCGTGTTCGTGGACGATGACGTCAAAGTCCGTGGGAAAGGATGACTCGCGGCGGAGGGCCAACCAATAAGCTGGCAGCGTCGACATTTACATTCAACCAATCACCATGAGGTAAGACACAGACCCGGTGTGTAGTCGTTATTGTGAGCGTTATTAATATCAATAAGTGATTAAGACATGGTCCTTCTTGGTACTCTTGTCATAACAAGATTATTTTACACTACGGAAAAAAACAAAAACTGCACAAGTGGGTCGCCATTCAGAAGGTCAAACTCAGGTAGAGAAACAACAGCATTTGGGCTGGGAGGGGGGGGGGGCAGGCTGAATCCCCCTGTAATTATCCCCGGGAACTTTCCCCATCCCAGCCTGATCCCGTGGGATTACCGCTCTGACGTTTTCCATCAGGGGGGGGTTTTGGGCGTGTGGACAGTTATTTCTTGGGGGGAGGGGGGGTTGATTGAACTAATGCATCCCCCGATGTGCGGTGGAAAGGCTGACTTCTCCCTCAGTGTTCCTCCTCCTCCCAGGACCATGGTTTGTGAGGCTGGCTTCCCCTGGCACGCAGCCCTCGGCTTATTAATAGTCAAAGTATTAATAGTTTGAACGCTCTCGCTTCCCGTTGGCTCGCTATCCAGCGCTCTCTCGCTATGCTCTCGATAAGTTTACTTCTGTTATTTTATGCTCCTCACCAGCTGTCCGTCTGACTGTTTGACTACAGTGGGATGATCATCTAGTGTTGTTAGGCAGTGTGTTTAAAAAAAACACATAACACATCGGAAAGAAACGTTGTTCAACGTGAAGTTAAGCCCACGACATCGGTTCACATCCCACGAACCTGCGTAACACAACGCCGGATAAGACCCAACAGAATGCTGTGTATACACAAGATCTGAACGTACCCCATCCCCCCATCCCAAAAAACAAACACAACCCCCCCCCCCGGCCCAGAGTTATATTGTGAAAGGACGGAGCCTGGCCGAGGTGGTCGAACAGAGCTCTCTCTTGCACACGCACACACACACACACACACACACACACACACTCACACACACACACACACACACACACACACGAGGAACAGGCTTGTGTTGTGTTTCCAAGCAACTGGTCTATCTTGGAAACTCTCTTTGGGCTCCAGACCGCCTCCTCTCTCCTCACGCTCGCTCTCTCTCTAATGATGCTCAGAATATCCTTTCAGAAACAGATCTCGGGGTTCACTTCTCGGAGAATGGTATTTAACTCACTTCAACATGTAAGAGTATAGGATCCGTGTGATGGAGGAAAAAAAGAGCAAGAACACACACACCAAAAAGAAAAAAGGTCTTTTGAGTTGGGTTAGGGGGCGTAGGAGGGACTTGGGGGAGGTCGGTCGGCCCATGGGTTCCTCGGACTGTGTTCGGGGGCCTGGTCTGGTGTGGGTGGGGGGAGAGGGGAGAGGGGTGGGGGTAGGTCAAAGGTCCTCCCCTCCGGTTCTTTAAAA